>NC_050597.1:8975000-9325000 GCF_013368585.1 Megalops cyprinoides
CAGTCAAAGTCAATGACCATACCTCCAGATCAGGCTCTTTCAAGTCTGTCCTCCAGCCGAGCTGTTTGCTAATGGCCACCCCAATCATCCTTCCCAGGTCCTGCAGGCACAATTAAATAAAGGGCAATGAACCACAATAACAACCACATTTTCAATAAAACTAATGAAAGCAGAGGGGAATTGCTACCTTCTACATACATCACATGCTGCTCCAGCCCATTTACAGTGATTCTCATTATAACTCCTTTATCAGCACTTACACAATACCCAAACAATACCCATAACCCTTTTCATAAGCATACATAAACGTTATGACCAGCTTGCAACAACTGACAAAGGATTATGAAGCATTATGGCACCAGTGACATAACATCATATGTCATGTTTCCCATGTATACAGTTAATTAATATAACCTTCGGGTGATTCTTAATATTATGTAAAGCTTATTGAAATATTGTGAATGTTATGCAAGACCTATTAGGGTTACCAAAATCATAATCTTATGGCAATTTCTCAAACCAATTTAAAAATCCTCAATAAATAACAGGGTGCTTACCTGGAAGTTGAACCTCCTAGACACAGCCCCACTGGTGCGACAACAGACCCTGAACGTCACTGCCTTTGGCTGGCAGCCAGGTACGCCATGCTCCTCTGGGGTCTCGTCCACCAGTGGCAGCCCCACCCGAGGAGCCGCCTCCTTCTCCGTTTCCATGTCAGGGACGTGACATTTCACCTGTCCTGGTCCTTCAAAAACAGGCCCCTCCCTTTCACTCTCACCCCATTCCCGTTTCCTCTTCCTGCTCTGTCCTCTGCCTACTGGGTCAAGGTCGTGCCCCTCCAGAGCCTTTCGGAGACTCTGCCACAGGGACAGTGCATCCGTCCATGCCTGGTGCTCGCCTATGATCTGCTCCTGGATGAGCTGTGCTGCTTTGCCCGGGGACAAAACAAAGACAGGGACACAATCTGCCTTCATTAAATCTCCTCTCATGCAAGCTGTAGCCTGAAGATACTAAGAACTTTTTGAGCGCTAGAAATAAACTTGACGAAGGACAGAACTATTTATATATATAAACACTGTTATATCTTCTTATTAGCCGTTAGTCATTATTGTTATCATTGAACAACTTGTGCTTTCTTCTTTTTCTTCTTTAATTTACCTGTTGCTCTTAGGCAACAGCTTATGCTGTTACTAATTCATTTACAAACTGAGTGAAGGAGGTATTATCATTATTATTACACTTCAGACAGACACATTATCCATTATATTTTTCAGAAGAAATTCAGCATTCTACAATTAACTTAACCTTCTGGTAAGTTTCCCACACACCACAGAACACTGCTGGCTGTGCTTTAGAGTTGCATACAAGGTATACAGGGGTATTCACTTAAGGAGAGAGCAATTTCTCAAGTTCAGCCTGATTGGCATTGCACTGACAATACTTGCCAAGGAAGACTATGACTACCAAAGCCACATTACATTTCATAGCAGACACTCTTACCCAAATAAATACATCACTATGCTAAGAGAATGCGAGAAAGCAGCTTGCCAGTCACATCAGTGTCATAGTAGAAATGCTTTGCAAGCAAAGGAGTGGGAGAGGCTTCATGAACCTAATAAGGGGTGTAACAAGTGCTGTCAATCACCCACAGCAAAACTGTATAATTGGTTCAAATCAGTAAACCACTAATAATATACTCAGATTCATGAGGTCTTAATTATGTGTCTGCCAGTTGTGCAGCCTGTATATAGCAAGACATATACAGGCTGCACCACCACCTCTTGTACCACAGACTTGTACTTTTGTAAAAACAAAAAAAAGGTGTCTTTTCTCTCCTTCCTAAAAGAACAGACATTCTCCCCCCTTTGGGTTATACACAATGCTGCAGCTAGACTTTAAGTCAACACAAACCATACAGCCCATATTAACCCAATCTTGGCATCCCTGCACTGGTTACCTGTGCCATCCAGAATTCAGTTTAAGGTTATTTTAATAAATGCAAAGCCGCTGAATACATTTCTGAGTTACTGACTCCCTACATGCCTAGTAGACAGCTCACATCCCCAGCCTATGCTGTTCTTTGTGTGCCACAGATCTGAAAGCAAAGGTTGCCCTGCTTCCTCTAGGCATGCCTGGAAATGCTTTGGAATGGTCGTATTGTTGTGACTGTTAGTGTTATTACCTGCGTTTCCCTTTTCAGCGAGGGGCGGTAATCTCTTTAGCAACAGAAACAACCTCTCCGCGGACTTCAGTCCTGTCACCTCCTTAACATCAGCACATGTGGTGAAAAACACTTTCCCCGTTACGTGGTTAACCTGATGTGAAAACATGTTAACCATGTTTAATATGCAATTAAATAATCGTAGTTAGCATTGGAAAACGCAAACAAAATAGCAAAACATTTAAAACCTTTCTGTGAATTTAGACATTTAAAGAGGGGGTCTAGTAAATTTGAACACTGCGTGTTTCACTTGCATTTGAAATCAAACAATAAGTTAATTTATGTATTGTCTCATCTGGAAACGTACGACTTCAATGACAATTACTATCAAATGTCACTGCATCCAGTGCACACACCGGCAATGCTGATACTCACATCACTAGCGGACAATTTACACACCACCTCCGTAGCAAGAAATTGCTCCATGCCTTTCCCTGCAGTACAGTAGTATTGCAACGGTCGAGAAAGGCATCTTGGCTCCTTCATTCTAGAAGCCTTGCGATTAAAACATATAGCTATTTAGATAGCCATTCAAATTAAGGTCAAAATAGCACTTTTTAACCTCTTTACAGGACTAAAAAACCCGCTAATCATACCAGTTTTGTTGATACGGAACCGGAAGGGGTTTGTCTTAGATTTTCTTGCACTTCTCGAACTCACCACAAGATGTCTCTCATTCGTCAGAAATGCAGTCCTGTTACAGTTTTGGTTCATCTGCGGCTACAGCTGTTAAAATAGCACATTATGCTTGTTTTGCATAAATTCGTAAAGGGTTGTGATCGAAGCCATTGTTATTAGGCCTACTGTTACTGTTATGTGCTGTAGTAGTATAGTTGTTATTGTATAAATTGTTTATTCATTTATACATTTCACAGATGTCCGTTAGCAGAGCAGGATATAAAGCACGGCTATTCAGAGGAACAATCCATTTAATCTAACCACATCCTTTTATATGATTGTAATGCTAGCTGTTTTGTTAAAGCTGATTTAAATAACTAAGATTATTTCCTTTATATTTTTTCTTAGCAAACTGTATAAGATAAGGTACAAAAATATGATTGCATTTTAAGTTTAAACTGAAGGCATGTCACCTCTCAGACCTTTCTCCTCACCGGCGTTTTATTATTTATGAGCTGTCAATGTATCCCGCAAACGATGTTTGAAACCGGAGAGCGCATGCCCAAAATCTCCCAAAAGCTAACATGCAATTTTCATTTAGGAATCGAGAAAAGAAGTGCACCATTCCAATCCTGGAAATGTATGATAATCAGAAACTTCCTTTATTTAAATTGCTTTTTAATCGGCCGTATTCTTCCTACGATACTAACGGTGTGCAACACTGAAGTGAGACGTAACGTTCAAAGTATCTCTGCATGTATCCTTTTGCTGAATTCTCCCTGTAGCCTACGTTCCCTTTAAATGCTAATGACAGACGCACTTCATCAGTGCGTGATATTGGATGCATCCATGTAGAAACAGGACATTAATACCCTTACAAGAGATGCCATTTGAAATAATTAGCCTCCTCTAGAAGCTATAGCATAGGCCACATTGCAACAAAAGGCAGACCTTTTCATACAGCCGGATGTGTTTGTCTCTCTACTGAGAATTTTATTCTCTCTGCACCATAAAATGATGAGGCCATAAAGGAACACAGTGGTGGCACAAGGAGATAAGACAAAGACCAGCATATCTTTTTTTTTATTTCGTGTATGTGCAGTGGATACATGAAGTGCAGGTCAGACAAAACACGGCAGGCACAGGCATGTTCGGCTGCAGAATTATGCATAAGTCTTTGGGGTTTGCCTTGAATGGCACAACCTGTCAGCGCATTGCTTCACAGCATCCATGACAGGCAGACCCCAGCCCGGCTATTCTTACACAGATTCTTACACAAAAAAAGAGCCACCGAGGATCAGCCTGGGAGAACTAGCTGTAGGATATCACTCCTCAAAAATACCAGCATCTGGGCCGCGGAGGAAGGAGACTTGATCATTCCCTCTAAAGTGCTGGGTCTTCATACATTTCTACCCGGGGAGCAGCATAAAATAAGAGTGCAGATAATTATCCCAAGAGATTCAGGGCTTTTTCTGCTGGGATAAAATAAATTGTGAGTCCTTTGATTACTACAAAAAGCTACATGTTGCTTCCTTAACCTGCCCTTTAATACTGCAAACTGTCCTCTTTATATCCGATGCTACAGAATTTCTCAGTCTGGATGGCTGTACTGGACCAGATATTTGACTGGGAAAAAAATTAAATTAAGAAATAAAATCACAAAACCAAAATTTAGTGTGGATTTCAATACAAGAGACATATTACAAGTAGCCACAATTTTCCCGTACTGATCAGGTCCCTCAAATTGGACCACAATGCAATCATAAAAGAAAACAGAAAGAAACATAAAAATACAGACCGCATGTTCAGTCAATTTTACAATGGTACATAAGCTATGTACCAATTTCATCGATGTATTTATATGCATATACTTGAGACCCTTATACTTTAAAAATGCTCAATTTATATGCATAGCATTACACAGTTGAATGCCACAGTCATTTTAACAGAACACTTTTTATGATGGCAATTGGTTGCAATATCCTTGCAGTAATATACAGTAACAATTTGATTGTTTACTGAGTCACAACAGTCTATTTAAACAACACTGAATAAAAGCATTTGATCATGAGCTGTTTCACACTCCCAATATGCCATGCAGTGTTGGAGGAATTTCACTTGGTGCCAATAGAGGGCATCAGTGTCACGATATAGCTGCTCTTTCCTTAAGTCATTCACAGTCGACTTTAAGGCAATTGGATATTCTGAGCCGCATCCACGGAGACCACATGCTCCTTCCCCTGCAGGATCTCAGAGGAACATCCCGCACACAGTTCTTAAGGGTAAGCCACACAGCATCATCTGGCAGTTTTGTATTGAGTTCTGATACTACCTTCAGAGAGTTATGGCTTAGTTCTTGGTTTGCCCTGGGGGTGAAATTGTATCCTCACTGTATTTGTCCTGGCTTTGCTTTACTCACTGACTTCTCTGGCCTGCTGATAACATAACCCTCTGCAAGCCTTATGAATACTGTGACTGTCTTAATGTGTCAACTAATCTATCCGTTCGTCTATTCATTTCAGCCTCCTGCTGATACCCTTTCAATATTTGATTGGTTGGGGGGTTGGGGGTGGTGGTGTTTTTGGGGGCAGAGTTATGATTGATAATGGAGTTATGATAGTAAGTGGACTGTTATTGGGGAGTTATAATAGATTATGATATGATGGAATAAACTGGCCATGACTCAGTGCGCAATTTTTGACAAGTGTGAAGTTATTAGAGATGATGGTATTGGTTTGGCTAAGTGTCCTCAGAAGCAATCCACAGTGACACCTGACTCAACACCCCGATGCCTCACTCTCAGTTATTTAGGTTGTGAGACAATGGAGGTGTGAATTGTCAGGAGGGTAATTAAGTTTCTGCAAGTGTTACAGTTTTGGAAATGGTTTTCACCAATGTTGGTGTTGTGTTCTGTTCATGTGAATTTAATTAGCCCTTTGGAGACAAAAGGTTATTGGAAAACTACGCAGCAAAATTATGGCGCTTAAGGCATCCACCAAACAGACGGAGACAGATGTGGAGAAGCAATCTGGTGTGTTAATGGAATGGAGAATGTGACAGAAATCTGTATCTAAAATGGACATTTAGGAGCCAGTATACAGCTTGTTCACCTTCAAAATCTGTGTACTGCTTCCCTCACGGGACTGACATAAATGTTAACGGGAAGAGTAAACAGCAAAGTACATGGGTTTACACTTGCAGATGGCCCAATTTGCACAGGCCTACTTCTCGCTTGTAACCTTTCCTGTTGATTATGTTGCATCGCCTGTTGGCTCCCGCGTCCCTATGGAAATGAGACCTTTCTGAGGCAGAGACCATTGAGAGCGAGATGGAGAGAGGTGAGAGCAGTGCCTGGGATCTAAAGCCTCCTGAAACCCAAGGGAATAGCACAAACGTGGTGAAGAGAAGTGTGCCTCGGTCCGTGGTGGCCAGCCAGCCTTCAGCAACACCAGCATGTACAGCTTTGCTGGATAATTCTGTCAAAGTTGAACCAAACCAAAGAGATTTAAAACCCTCGCGAGAGCACTAATGCTGAGCGTGATGTACACCCCCTAGTATGGAGGAAGCAAGGATTATTATGCCTGTGTTTGTAGCCCTCTCTCCTTCCTATAGGCTGCGAGTGCCACCCGGGGGAACCCAGACTAGTGCCGTCCCTCTGCTCACAGCTGCAGCACACACACCTGGAGAGACAGTGGCTGTGGCACAGGTGAGCAGCTATTAAAAGATCCATTTGTTTAGCATGCACCTGCATCGGTATCGACCCACAGGACCTACACCAACCCAGCTTTGCTCCCGTGATCTGACATTTTCAAGATATGGAGTTACAGTCATGCAGCAAGGTCTGTATTACATGCCACTTTAAACAAATATATTAATATTAATATCATTTAGCTTTCATTCTTTCTGAACCATAACAATAGTATTTACACTCACAATGAGTTACCTGTCTATAGTTCATTGTAAAAATTTATATAGAAAATACAAAGCACATTGACATAGCAAGTTCAAAGAAATATTTTCACTGGATCCTCAGAGCAGAAGAGTAAATATTAAGCACTGGATAATTTCCATCAACAATGTTAGTCAAATGCAAGCATTAGAATTCATTATTAGTGATTGATATAAATTTGGGTGGTTGGAGGGGGCAGAGCAGGAGGGAGGGGAGAGGGCATGGAGAGAGTTAAAAGAAAGGAAAGAGAGGACACATGAGAGGAAGAAGTTATATAGTGAGATATGAAGAGAGTTTATATTTATTAGAGAACTTTCACATATACACAGAGCATTCCAAAGGGCTCAGAATGCACATACTGCAGCTAATGTGAAACCTTAGCAACCTGTGTGAATCTAGGTGAATTCCTCACATTGTCCCACACCTAATTTACATAAGACAGCTGTATCAGAATTCAAAAGGCAAATACAAAATAGCAAAAGTTAGGCTTCCCTAATGCCAAAAACTGGGCACAAGCTAGCAAAGGTCACTGAAAGAGAGAACTCAAAACCTGCTCCTGGAGATTCACGGCAAACTGCTGTTCTATACTCCGTGTGCACCCCCATGCAGCTCGCTGCAGTCTAATATACACCCAGCATTTAGGATTGTGTGGGGCGATAGGCCTCATTTAGCTTACACCTTTAATGTAATTTATTTTTGAGTTCGGTAACGTGAGAAGCATATTGAGGATGGCAGCTGTCCCATTAAGTCTCACGGCAGGCACTTTAATGACTCAAGAGTTTGCTCCCTCCACATGCTGAGTAATGCGCAAAGGCTGAGATAGTACATGCCCTTAGTGTAATACCACTAATGAGGGCAGAGCTGTCATTGACTGGCCTTCCTGTCTCAGAGAGAAGCCCTGCAGTTCTCAAAACCCGCTTCAGACAAAGCTGAAAAGTCTGTTTGCCTAAGTATCTTTTTGGCCAATGCTTGTATGGAGGGATGTCAGATTAATGCTGAAGTTTATTTGCCCGCTGGGGGTACTTCTTTTTAGTCAGAGTGGAAAAAAAAAAAAC
Source organism: Megalops cyprinoides (assembly GCF_013368585.1). NCBI lineage: Eukaryota > Metazoa > Chordata > Actinopteri > Elopiformes > Megalopidae > Megalops > Megalops cyprinoides. The sequence goes on from NC_050597.1 coordinate 8,982,844, forward strand.
CCTGCAGTATTAGAATGGGGACACTGATCTACAGGAAGTTGTGCTTGTTTGAGATGTTTTACCGTGGTCCTGCCATGACATTAATTGCACAGAGAAAGGGCGCTTACTCTATTGTTGTAACCAAAATACCAGTTGAGCACTATTAATTTGGCCGTAAACCATCAGATCTGATGGGTTAAAATGAGTCCTTGCTGCTTTACTGCAGATGATGCATGGAGAGCGCTTCACAGCAAAATGGCAGCACTGCATCTTCCTGGGTGGCTGCAACACACTGATGATGGATGAAGTGAGCTACACTCTCACATTAAGGAGCTTTTAGATCCTAAGTTGAAAGGTACTACATAAACCTAGTAATCACTGTGTCGGCATAGCACTTGACACCCACATATTGGATTCAAATGAATGAAAAAAGTGTATTGTGATGATTTTTCCAACTTTTATATATATTATTACTATATACATTTAGTTTATTTGTTTAGTCAGTCTATATTCAGATTGAATGACATACCCCTTACCTGAAAAAATGAGCCAGTAGTATATGATTAAATCTTTTGCTCTCTCATTTTGGGCTTACATAACAATTAGTCACTACTCAGCTAGCACTAGCAGGGTAATTAAGCAGCAATTGCTATGCGGTTAAAAGTTAATTTAATACAGGGCAATATCAAAGGTCCACTGAATCAAATTTAATAAGATTTCAAGGAAAAAACACATTAGGACAAGGGACAATTTTACTTGTAACCGTCAGGCAGTAATGCTTGCATAATCCCCCCACAAAATTGACATAGACAAATTAGACACAGAAGGCTATTAATGCTTGTCAAGTTGTGGCACCCTGGTGGTGGTGGTGGTGATGGTGAAGGGCTTTATAGAAATATTCTATATCAGCATTTCCCAAACCTCTCCTGGAGGACCCCTTGTCCTGCATGTTTTAGATCTCTCCCTGCTCCAACACAGCTGATCCAAATTATCAACTCGTTATGAAGCTGCTTAATAACAACTGATCATTTAAATCAGGGAGAGATCTAAAACATGCAGGTCAAGGGGTCCTCCAGGAGAGGTTTGGGAAACACTATTCTATATTATGATATTAACATTTAAATTCCATAAAGCAAATATATACTGCTGTGCGGCTTAAAAAAAGGGACAAGGAATAATGACCTGGACCTCGCTTATCGCAATTTGTGCTTGCTCTGGTGATTGAATTTTATTATTTTATTTTATTCCCCTCTCCACTGGATTAGAAGTGAGCAGATTTCTTGAGACTCAAGTCTCTGTGTTTTTTTAACAATATGAACCATCACAGCATGTTCCTGTGGCTGCACTGCCCCAGTTAAGCCATTTATATGTTTTTATGGGGATATTATTATTTCGTAGGTTTTCAGATGAAATTGACATTGATCTCTTCAGCATTGCTCTGCTCCTCTCTGCCTCTGCCTCATACTCAAGCCTGCACAACGCAGTCCAGAGAAAGAGAGAGAACACAGATATTGTGGACAAAGAAATGATGCCTTTGTGGGAAAGTGTGAGGAGGCAGAACTTATTTATACATGCTGACACTGACCATGCCTCCAGAGAGAGGGGGGTAGCGTAGTTAAAAATACTGACAGGCACATGGTGTGCGCTGCTGCATTCCAAAGGAGTTCCTCTTATGAATCTTTCAGTTCGGCTAAGACGGGGACAGAGGATTCACTGAAAAGTACACTAATTCTGATACCTTATGATTACTGATCCTTTGAGCATTTTTGATGGAGGTATTCCGTCCACTACTTCTGCCAGTCAAAGTAGGACAGTGTTATAGCTTGACAGGCTTTTAGCTGTGCACTTGGCAGGAACACTGACGACGCAGATTGTCTAGTTAAAAAACTTATTTCCTCAAATGTCGGTGAGATAAGAATAAAAATTATAGATGAGCCAGATGGAGTACATGGTCTCTGGGAGAGAGAGGAGATGGACATGTTTCAGAAAAAGAGCCCTACTCTGGCCTGGGCTAAGAGGAGGTACTGAGGCCTGGCTCTACGCTGCAGGAGGGCTCATCTCACACTGCAAAAGTGTTCAGTCCTCGACCTTGGAGACTGAAATACACCGTTTACCCTAAACAATGCTATAGCAGCTTCTATCAGATGCTCTGCTTTTTTATGGTCCTACAAAAACATCTATATACACTGTGTTTTAGTAACAAATGACAATAGCAGCATAAAAACTGCTTGGTGCTTATTGAACTGCCCTCATTTCTGAAATGCCATGGCAACTGTAATAGACCAATTCCAATGCTCACAGGCTGAACAAAAACACCCTTACAGGTCAAACAGCAATCATTTCTCCCCTTTTGCCAGCTTTAGCTTTTATGCCATTAGCAGGTGCTCACTTTGGTGAGGGAAAAATAGAATAGTCTGGATGTCAGCTGACGGGTCTTTAGAATGTGGCGGTTTGCAATAAATTGGGAGCTGGAGCTCGGTAATTGTGAGAAGACAGACGGCGCTATGCTGGAAGCCCGTGTGGGGAGGCAGCCGAGAGAGCAGCATGTATGGGCAGCTCACACATACTGTAATAAGGCTGGCTATCTGTGAGCTTCTCACTCGTGGCGTTTGGCTTGGGAGACGCCCAGCAATTACTGACCACAGTCCTGTGCTCATGGATTTTAGGTCATTTCTCTTAACTTCCCTACGAGGCTGCAGTTTTACTATGACGAAGTGGAGATCTGGGAATGCTGTACATGGATTTGAGAAAGCTCAGATGTGGCATGAATATATACTGACACACAACACAATGACTTACAAGGAATATATATTATATGAAAGTGCATAAATTACATAAAGAGGGGCACACATTGGAGCAGCTCTGGGGTGGTTTAAAGAATCATATTTCTACCACTGGGCAGGATGTATTGAGAAAACGATTAACACAATCTGAGAGCTAGGAAGGCATGAATTTTGGATCATATTAGACAGAAGTGTTGAATTTGTTTATTGCAATGTTACAATGGTGCGTTTCACAGACCATGCCTGTGGGCCAAGGATCTCTTTGCAAGAGTCTGTGCTGGAATGTCAGACGAGTTACCATCTGTGCTGGACTTGTCACAAACGATAGCAGAGAAAAGGAGAGACGGCCCCACAGTGGGATTATGGGTAGGCGATTTAAGGTCTTAGAATGTTTCGTGCGTATACTGCCATCCGTGGCAGCACTGTGACCATTTCTTCCCCGCGGTATGTCATATCAAACCAAAACGGCAATGACTGGGGCTATCTCCCACATTTTGTGTCAGGAAGTCTTTTCCTGTCTGTCCCTCTACCATTGCTGTTTCAACAGAAAGGGCACAGCCAACAGCAGAATACAAAAACAAGGGGGGACTGACATGCCCTTGCTGCCATTGTTGGCCAGCTAAGGGATCTGAAATTTTGACAGAAGAATACATGTATATATATTTGACATTTTAGTGCGCCGTCTTTAACATTCTATTCCACCATGCCCCTCCACTGTCATTGTGTGTGTGTGTGTGTGTGTGTGTGTGTGTGTGTGTGTGTGTGTGTGTGTGTGTATATATATATATATAAGTATATAAAAGATGGTGGAGGGGCATGATGGAATAAAATGGTAAAGACTGTGCACTAAAATGTCAAATTATCATATAAAATTTACATAAAGGACACATTTTAGCTTCCTTTGAGGTAGTCCAAGTGAATTTACATTTGATGCATAATGTATGAGACGTTGCCTTGTCATGATAACACCCCAATGCACAATGTTATGCGCGCCACTTTGTGAATTACAGCCCATTGTGTCGCAAATCAGCGGTGGCATCCTCCAAGTATGTATCTCCCTCCTGAACATAACCATTGCAAGGATTGACAACATAGTTAAATACCACGTGGGCAGCATGCCTCTGTCTCTCCCCGTGTACATGCCTCTGCAGTCATGGGTGGCATTTAGGATGACCACCCCCAGGGAGTCCTGGGTATGATGGGGGAAGGGCAGTCTGTACTAAAGTGAAGGTCTTATTTTGTGCGCTAAGGTGATTGCTGATGACTCACAAGACAAAATTGGTGCTGAAGAGTGAGAAAAAAGAAATGCTTTGTTTTCTGGCTCTCCCTTCCAGGCTTTGGATAAACATCCTCTGATCAATAAAATATCAGAAAATTATTTTTGCTGTATGGGAGACGGATACATTTAAATTTCCCTGACACAGCAGTCTAGTAATACATGAGTCAGTGGCCAAAGCCCCTGTTTGGCAGGGCTATGCAGTTATTTTTGAACTTGAACTATTTATGGCTTTGATAAGCAGATGGATACAGATATTTTCACTCAGCATTAAAAGCGTTCGGATAGTAGAATTTTTAGTGATAGATTTTTTCACAAGATGAGTATTAGAACTAATGACACTGATCCTCCAATGGGTCAGTGAGCACAACATCAGACTTCATTGTAGGCAAGTCATGCTAACTACCTAGGATATGGTCGGCTCATTTAATTCCATCATTCAGAGGCTCTCTAAATTAATACCGTGGATATGCCGCTGAAAAAGTCACTGGAGTGACTGTTGGAGTGTCTCTGTAAGGGGCGGCGTTCCACAGAGATGGCCTGCCTGGGTTGGAACTGGGACTACAAGGTGCTCCACCTGTAAGGGGAAGTGCAATGTGACAGCTCCTCTTTCAGAGCTTGGTCTGTCAGAGAAACAGTTTCCACAGTTCCCTTTGGCTGGGAAGCCTTGTGTGCATGACTCCATGCTAAAAGGTGTGGATGTGGAGGTTCAGAGGCAGGGGCCAGGGACTGGGAGAGTGAGAATCCTGGGGTTTAAAGTGTAGATCATATACAGGAGGTCCTCACCCTTCCTGGGGGAAATGTTCTCCAGATCCCAGTAAATGGAAAAGGCCGCACGTACTGTACCCTACAAATAATGCAGATTTATGCACTTCTTCCAGACACTAAAAATCCCTGTATAAAAACATATGCAATAAACAAGTAATTAATCAGTATGTATGTAGAAATGCAATGAACATGTGTAATATGTCACGTAAGACAGCGTGGGCTGGTGTGGTGTACTGCGGCCCAAGGACAGATGGTTAAGTCGGGAACTGGCAGTGCTGCCTGAGGAGAATATTCAAAACCGCAAACTGCAAATCCTTCAGTGGCAAGGGTCTCCTGTACACTGCATTCCCATAGACAGTGTCAGCGTTACATCCTGAAAATGGTGCTTTTGCATGGAGGTAAACTAAACTATAAAAGGAAAATATTCACTTTTGAGTTGTGAAATTATCAGGATTTAAAGTGACAGTGGCATGTGGCCTGAATTCATGAGACCTAGATGATCTTAAATCATGGCATAAGCCATATATTGTCCAAACATTCCAGCAGTAAAAACTAATAAAATGTGAACCAAAGCCCTTTCTTTGTCACAATGAATTAGGCAGCAGGTGAATGTAGCTAGGTAGGCTAGCGAAGGATATTTCATCACATGACACTGTGTAGGGAGTAGAGTTAATCTCTGTACTGTACTGTATTGTCATCTATGAATACCAGGCCTCGTTGTCTAAATGCCACAATGACAAAATTTTCAAGGTTAACATAACGTCATGGTAACCCCTACTAAGGCTGAGTTTGGCCTGAGGCCAGTGGCTTCATACGAACAGGATAAATAGACATAGAGAGGCTCCTATACACCTGAGATATTTACAATAAATTTGGACATCATTTCTTGAGCATTGTTTTTTTTTATTTAATGAAGCAGTCAACAACTTAAACAATAACACTTAAACCACGCTTAACTTGCCTATAATGACAAACCGCCACCGGCAGCACTCGGCAAACACATCACAACAGCGGAAAGTTCCTCTGGCAACTCCGACAGCACGGCGAACCAGTTTGGCACACTGCACAAGAAATACCATGAATTAATTACTGGCCAGCTGCTGTGCCAGATTTGGTTGTGCAGCTATGCGACAGGCATGCTGCTGTGCAACTGTTTACATTGCTTATGTGCTCTGGCTTAGAGGTACAGCAGTCACTGCAGAGACACAAAAGCCGGTTTGTGATTCCGCAGAACAGGCCGTGAGAAGAATCGCTCGTGGGGAGAGAGACGCCGCCTTTCCGCGATTTATGTCCGTTCAGCTTCTCAAGTGTAGTTACCGTTTGTTTGTTCCTTCAAGGGCATTTCTCTCCTCTCTCCACAGAGGGGAAGGGAGCTGTGAATGGCACACAGCTGGCTGATGGCATCCACACCTCCTCTGAGAAATCTAAATCAGCATGGAATGGGCCTCCCCCCCCCTCACTTTCAGCAATGCAATTATACACAATCTGTCTCAGTACACACTCAAAACAGGTGAAGCAGCGGGGGACTGGATGTTTTCTGTAAAATATCTACATCGAACACTATTTTTTTTATTTGCAATAAAACATATATTACACTGATTGTTTTCCCTCACAGAGTGTAGTTTGCTGAAGATATTACCTATTTAGGGAATGTGTACCTATCATCCGTGATGACAATGAAGTGAGATGATATATAATAAAAGGCAAGACTTTGCTTCAGTATAGCCTGAGGTCAAAGGTCAGTCTTTGCAAGAGCAACATTAAATGTGCTCTGTATGGTTCAGAATGCCAGCGGGTCATGATCTGAACCAGCTAGAGTCATTCCATAATGGATACTGCAGAACATCAGTCACATCTGGTTGAACAGAACCTTCAGCGATAAACTCTATAAAAGGACTGGGTGCTGGGGGATCTTGCTGGAGGTGGAAGGGCAGTGGATTGTGTGCTGTGCTGGGAACTAAGGAACACTGCATCCTTAAAGTGGCCCTATGATGGACACCACCTGGCCAGAGAAAAGCAGGCAGGCCAAAAACTATAAGAACTTGCAGAGCTTACAGGTATGAAATGTTATATGTGGCAGGGCACAGCTTGCTGTGTGTAAGGCACACTGTGAAAAGGCTGCCTAGTTAACAGGCGTCATATTCCCCAAACATTACTAAATAATTGGTTATAAATACTAGTTTACAATTACAAGTTTCACTACATTTGTCCTTCATTTGACCTCAAAATAGAGTGTGCTACACCTTCACCACATTTTGTTGATGGTGCCCAACATCTAGAACTATATCAGTGATGACTTAACATTACATTCTTGTTTTGTAACTAAAAACAATTTTGCGCTCTAGTTGAAAAGGTTTGTTTGGTTTTCAGCTATAGTCTTAAGAATTTCTCTTAAAATTTCCACTAGAGGGAGCTCTAGTTTTTTCTAAGCGTAAGTTTAAAGAGACTGTCTCGAGTGAATTTCCTCCCTCTTGGATTCCTCAGTTTCATTTTCTGTGTCTGAAGGTAAGACATTACTTTGTCAATCTCTTGCAAATGAAGGAACCGGTTTTTGGCATGCACTGTCACAGATGTTGATTGGTTGGCTCTGTCTTGTTTTATGTTTTTATCAGTCAGGTTAAAGGGGAATGCAGCTGAATGAGAGCTTAATGTTCCTTGTAAATAGCTAGCAAGCTAACACTTAGCAGCACAGCCCAGCTTAGCCACTCTGTCAGTGTGACTGTCTTGGTTGTTGTCTCCCATTAAATGGATGTGAAGGGAATTAAGTCAGTTTTAAAAGAATTACCATGCTTTAGCTCTTGGGAGTGAAGTAAGAGAGAATTTGGTGACATTTATTACAATTCTGAAAATGTTTACATTATCCAGATGGTAGCTCGGCGTATGTCTGTGTGCTGTCCACACACAAGACAAAGTACTAAAATCCAGAAGTGAAAATGGCTGAGAGACTGAGTACACGTGAATAAAAAACATTTTAAGTGCCCCTATATTTGGTGTGCTCTAAGCACTGGATACAATTGGACACAAAATTCCAGACCAACCCGAGGGGCAGCTGTAGAAGTGTGCCAGAGCTGGGACTGTGCGTTAGTTCTGTTTTGCTCGTTTGAATTGGCTGCTGTGTCACAAGTGCTCCTCTGAGTCAAACCGTTTCCTTTGCTTTGCAGGCTTCCAGGCCTGCCCTGGCAGGGGTCGCTGTGTCACACCGACTCACAGACACCAGCCTCCTGCCTCACCTCCCTCTCACTGCCTTAAGAATGGGGCTGGCGCCCTCCACAGAGGAGAAGCTTCAGTTCCGGGAGGCAGTGGGAGCTCACATCTATGAGGCCATGGAGAGGAACGGCGCCCTGCCGGACGTGGGCATTGACCGCTCCCTGCTGGATAACTCCGGCCTGGCCTCCAGGGCGGCGATGCAGGACTACTTCAAGCAGCTGAAAAAGCACGTCGACGGCAAGGCGCCGGCCTACCTGAAGGAGCTGATGGGCAAGCTGGCTTCCTTCACAGACGAGCCCAAGATAACTGGCCTGCTGACCCTGGTGATCTTCATGGTGATCGAGACGGCCTACGCCTCCTCCAGGCGGTCCCCACAGGGCGCAGTAGCGGCCGCGACGGCTGAGGAGAGGCTGTCCGAGCTGCAGAACCTGATGGAGGAGTACCTGAAGCGCCACCGGATGCACCTGTCGGACGTGCGGAAGCTGAGGGAGGACACGGAGCGCCTGGAGGCCCAGGTGAGCTTCCAGCTGACGCAGATCAAGAACGCCATGCTGAGGGATGGCCACATGAGCTCCAGGACGCTCAAGTACTGGGTGAACGGAGTCGCATTCCACGTACAGATGCTGATCCACCTGGCCCGGCTGGACCGGCAGGGCGGGGAGGCCGTCCGAGCCGCCATCAGCACGTACCAGGAGGACCTGCTGGAGCTGCTGCCCAAGTATCAGCAGTACAAAGCCGCCACCATTGACATCTCAAAGCGCAGGGAGCTGCGAATGGTAGAGGACATGTCGGTGGAAGGGTCCGTGACGGGGTACAGTGTTCACGACAAAGAGCTTGGGAAGTCTGTCAGCGTGCCGCTGCCGGATGACACGCCCCCTGCCTGCACCCTGCTGGACACCTCCTTCTGCACGCAGGCGTACCTGGAGCACATGATCACACACCACGGGCAGATCGCCGAAATCAAGGCGTACCTCTCCGAGACCCTGGGAAACCTTCACGCGCTTATTGATCAAAATAATGACTACCCGCCGCCTACCAGCAGCTCTTGAATGAGGTAAACTCAACACTGGGATCAACACCTGGCTCTGTCCTGAGAATTTTGCATTAAATAACAGAATCTGGGATTAACAGCAGAGTCATTCTTCTTAGACAGCCCTCTGTTTATAGACAGAATATATCTGCATGTGATAAATAGGTACCACCCCACAAGCTCAGTGGTTTGGGCATCAGCACAGAACGGGAAAAGCAGAACAAGCTCAATCATCAAACACAATCATCAAGTTTAGAAATACTCTGTACTGTGAAATGAATTGCCCATGCCACAAAAGTTAGACGCACACAGTGAAGTCCCAGATTTATTTGAGGAGCAGAGTCCCAAGCAATTTCCGCCGTCGTTCTCTCACTTCGCCTCCTCAGTCAAAAGCCCATTCAGCCGTGCACAAAATTCAGCACGCAGTTGTTGGATTGTGAAAGAAACATTCAGCCATTAAGGGAGCGATTGCCAAATGTCAATTTACAAATCTTGCAGGTTTTATTGATGGCTGTCTAATGGTTTGCGGATGAGTCAGCCTTTATTGCCGCAATTAAGTGTCAAAAGAGAGTGAATTAAGCCATTCCTTAATGCATCGCGATTATTGCATCCTATAATTTTCCTTCTGTGTGCTTCTTTGCAAAGTAACCCTTGGGTGATAAATCCAGCAGGCCATGAAGCCAACGATTCTCAAGGCGACACAACTGAAACCGAGGGACAATGGGGGAACGTTATTATACCCACCAATACATGCTGTACTACCACTTCAAATGATGTTGAAAATGTATTCACCGATCTCTTCAAAGCTGTGTGCAACTGTCCGCGGATGATTCATTTTCTCAGAAAGCTGCATGGGGGGAGAAGCTTGCTTTCTGGTGATCATCCTGATTTTTTGTGTTCATTCCCAAAAACGTCCCTCTCTCCGTTGAAGGAGGAACAGCCTAAGTGTTCTCTGCAGTGAAAGGGGGCAGGGAGAGCAGAGAGGGTGGGGCTTGTGATCGCTTGGGCACGGCTGCCTGGGCACCTATAATCGTTTCCACACCTTGAGATGATGTGCCTAATTCCGGAGAGTGAATGCAAAAAACGACCTGTAAAACGCTAACGGGATTTATGGTTATCCGATATCCGTGTCGAGGGGAACCCCCCCCTCCCACACCCACCCTGCCCGAGCCGGCTCACACGAAGCCATGCGCGCACAGCGCGGATGTAAAGGCTGTATTTTTTTCACACTGTGCTGAAAATGTATAACAGTGTGGCATGTTGTTCAGCTCTGGGAGCACTTAGCCCTGCAGCCCACCGTAAATTCACCTCAGTGCTGGCAGCTGCATAGATGGAGGCCTGTAACGGCTTTTCCCAAATCAGAGACAAACGCCTTTATCCACACACAGGGTTTTGATTATGTTAAGTAGGTGAGCAGATGAGAGCACATAATGCATTTAGCGGATCTGCTTGATTCCTCTCTCTCTCTGAGCTGTACAGGGCGCTTTGAATCAATGATCAGAGCAAGCAGCCAGGAAGTGAGAGTAAGCAAAATCAAACTGTCAGTAAGGGTAATACTCCATCAATACTGTTAGCTAATCTCACGCTCACAACATGTTCTAATGTAACGTTAGTGCTGTTATGCAAGGGATCAGAATTTCCTCAAATGAGGAGTTACTTGGTCCATCCACCAAAATGTTTCAAACACCCAAAAGCAGTTGATATTTGGGGATCACCGTGTTTATTAAAATTGCACAGTAAGAACAGTGTTAAACATATGTTGCTCAGTGCTCTTTGTGAGAACGCTGGGTCAGTCACCCACCTAACCAGCTTGCTTTTCAATTCTTTAATCTCACGTTCTGTCCTGGTATAGTACACACTACCCTCGTTGATCATGAATGAATCCTGAACATACATCTCGTCTGAGGATGCTGCAGATGCCACAGTGCTCATCGCAGTCTTTTCTCTCTGCAGATCGGAGCTGACCTGAGGGGGGGTAAACTTGCCTGAAAGCCTTGCGTTGCCCCCATGCAGAATGATACCTCCCCTTCTGCAGTCTGATAGATGGGTTCCCGCTGCCTGTCGCTATCAAAAAACACAGCTGCGCAGGAGATTAATGGATTTGTCTCGGCTGATTTGATTCACCAAGTGCTGCGTGTGCAGTCTTGTGTTGCTCCTGAAAAGGAGGGGATGAAGCCCCAAGATAAACGTCGGTAAGAGACGGTAACAACGCTGCCCTTCCTGTCTGATCCCCAGGATGGGACTGGTCAACAGCACAGCATTACAGTGAAACACAGCACATCTAATATCTGAAACCAGCTGATTGAGGCTGTCAGCTGCTGAGTGAAAGATCAAATGGACTGACAGAACTGCACTGATTATGCTCTATGACTGACAAATAAATGCAAGTTATGCGTGATGCTTTCCTGTGTTCCTGTACAACTCTCCATTCATGTTGGTGGTCATTGATCTGGTGATGAAAAGTTACTGTTGTTTAATTGTCAAAAACAAACTTTGATTTACATTTCATTACATTGCATTCATTTAGCAGACACTCTTATCCAGAGTGACTTCCAGCACAGAAGAACAGAAGTGTATCCTTTCAAGTTGAATGAGCACCTGTGTCAGACCAGGCTAACAACACTTCCAAACCAGAGAGTGTGAGCATAATACTCTTCAAGCCCTACCACATTAATTAATTAATTAATTAACTCATGCAACGTGATTAGACACGAGAATCCAACTATACTACCATACATCAGTCAGTAGACCACAGAATCCAAAACACATCACAATACTACACGTAAAAAATAAACAGCAAGATTTATATTTACTGGTGGGGTACCCTCTGTATGACCAGTCTTCAGTAGTGTATGGGAGAGAACAATGGGTATTTTACCTCTAATGGCAGTTGTGCTGCCTAAAGGTTTTAATCCAAAGTAAGTGTATGAGTGTATCATTCCATGACTTTGCCAATTAGTTTTCAGGTGGATGACCTCTCATGTACGTGAGTATGGTCACTGTTTTTGTTGCTCTTGGCCAGTAATTTAATTTTACTTTAATTTTATTTGAGAAGGTACAGTAAGCCAAGCAACCCATTTAACGCAACTACTGTGTGTACAGTAGTTTTAGGTTATCAGCATGTATGAAGGCAGAGTGGTTTTTTCCAACAACATAAGGAAAGTAGTGATATTTCCTTTCACCCTGGGTTCTCATTGGTAAAGATCTGTCGATGGTACAGTAAAATCCTATCAGAGCGCAGAATCATAACTCCGGTTTGATTTGTAGTACTTAATGTACAGATGTAAACCCACCTGTCGCACCCATCTGTTCTGCGCTCGCGTGGTTTGTGAAGAGCCCGGCTAATCGTGCCTTTCTCTGGATTCCACATCGTCCACATCCTGCCCTGTTCAGAAGTCTTTTGGACGTCTTCAGCTGCACTCTTCATTTCCATGGTGGAGACAGATCCACTCATCCACACAAAACCTGCATGAAAGATTAATCAAATGGAAGCTGAAAACAGCACATTGCACACTAACTGGGGTACACACTGACTGTTTCGATGTCATCTTGTATAACTGATTTGCATGCAAATGATTGAAGGGATTAGAAGTAATGCTATCACAGATAAGGTCCATTTGTTATAGTCATTGTATGATAGTCCATATGTAGTCCATTGTTATCAACAAAATGCAGCAAACATTTCCCCAAATTCATACTGGTTTAGCTTAACCTGAAAGTTATTGACACAGTACTATGATTGCTTGTGTGTAGTAATTGTAAATTGTACATTTTCTGAATGCCTGGATAGCTGATATTTTTCACTAAAATGGTTAATTGTGTTTTTACTGACATTTAGCCTTTCTGTACTGGCCAAATTTCTACAGCTCACTTCCAAATGTAACGGAGGATAACAAAACAGTAAACTCATTTTTTAAAATGGTGTTTTTTTTATTACTTCAGATTCATTAATAATTAAATCATGAAGACTTTCATTCCTTAAGTTAAATTTATTTTAATAATATAATTATCTTTAATGGCTTCATGGCTGTCATTTTGCACACTAATGCTCGTTTGAAGACTGCCAGCTTTTTTTTTTTTTTTTGGCTCTGAAAGACAGAGTGACACAAATGTGAGCTGCTAAATATCAAAACTTTTTTTTTTTTCCCTGTGCACCAGGGAAAGTTACTCACGGACTGCCTGTGCTGTCTGTTGGCTGGTGATCAAACCTGACTCCTCTCGAGTGCTATCCCACAATTCAACAGGGGAAGGGAGGTGCAGAGTGCAACAGCAACAGAGAGCAGTCTCACAAAAAAAAAAAATCACAGACTCACAAACCTCTCAGCCTTGATCCTGGGTCAGAAAAACCCATTTCTCTATAAAAAGGAACCACTGATTCGAACAGATATGCAAAGTGCCAAATTACTGCTATGTTCTGAGATCTGTTGTAAACAGCACTGCTCTTGTTATTTAGATTTTTTGGAAGTTGAATGTCCTCCCTGGAGCCAGAGGTAGACAGACTGTACTGACCCTAATACGAATTACTTGGTCAGCCTGTAGGAAAAGGCTGTTTGCTGTTCCAAAGGGCCTGACTTTGCTGAATGTGCAGTATATTTTGTGCCTTTCTCACTGCATCCTCCAAACCTAGCCTGTGCAGGGCTCAAACTTCATGAAACACTTCAAGTTAAGATTGAAAAACTGAAAATAATGCAAAGAATCCTCGTATAAATGCAATTTATGAGGATTAACTGTTGAATTCTTAACCTGCTCCTGTTCTCTTCCTGTAGAAGAGATTTTTTTATTTGCATTGTTGGCACAACAACTATTTAAATAGTACAATAATAATGTAAAAAGGGTAGTAATGCAAATTAGTCTACATACACACCAGCAGGTTTTGCCATGATTACAGTCTCAATCAGTGTAAGATCTCTCTCTCTGTCTCTCTCACACATTCACATTCACATTCACACTCACACACACACACACACACACACACAAACAGACATGCATGTGCATATGCACAGAGAAAATCACTTTTTAAAAAAAGATGCAACATTCTTCCACACTGAAACTCACAGCTTCACCCAGCCTCCATCAGCAAATCACCAGCATGTTTGTGATATTTCACAGTGCCACACAGAAGGATGGGAAGTAGAGTAAATGCATATGATGAAATCTCAGATTCTCCTTTATTTGATGCTGCCATCCTCCTTAACCTTACCACAGTCCTAAATCCAACCATAAATTAATCCTAAACCTTCACTGTAATTACACAATTTACATGCTACTATGTGAAACTGCATAGCCGTTATGCCACAGCAGCTTGCTGTATAACACTTGGATTTATTTGAAATGTACTAACATATGTATATGTTAATTAATAAGTATAACCAAAATAAAAATAAATATTTGAAGCCAATATTTGTATGTGACATTGTCCATTCTGTGAGACTTCGTCCAGAGTCAGCAGTCTCACATACCTAGAGTAGTATGCAATTAAAAGCTACTCCTATAAGTGTCATACAAGATATCCTGGATGATAACCGATGTAACAGAGGTTTGGAATGAAAAGAAGTTGAAACGAGGGGGCGTTTGCCTAATCTCATTGCCTGAATCAAATTCACTCTCATACTGTCAGTATAATAGTAGTTAGGCTGTATGGACTGCAATTATCTAGTAATCTCTTGCAATTGTTCTGGCAATTATCTTTAAAAGCCAGAAAGATTCACAAGCTTTGATATGTCAATGCACACTTTTACCAAGATTTTCAATTATCTCTTTTGTAAGAAAGGAGTCATTCTTCTAATTCTCAGGTCAAGAACTCCTACTTATGAAATGGTTCAAAGCAGTGTTCCTGTTGGTGGATCAAAGTGGTTTATGTTTAGGTGCCAACACCCATGCACTCTTAGTGGTAGGCTTTTGTGAGGGATGTGTTTTTTTAGCTTACGAAGACCGCTTTGATCTGTCCGGATGCTGTAGCATTATTCAAATGGAATCATTGTGCTTGTCTCTTAATGCAAACTGCTTGCTTCCAGCTAACAGTGACATTGATTCAGGGGATGAAAACAGGGCAAATCACACCTTTGAAGAGAACACTTTACTTGCGGATAAACATTTTCTTCTGAACTTATGACCTTATTTTCCCGCTTGGACATCTGCAGGATCTTTTTTTCTGGCCTTCCCTCCCATCTGCTTAGCAGACTGCAGTATGTCCAAACCCTACTGCCCCAACTCCTCACGTGTACCCCCTCAGGCCGCCGTATGACCCCATCCTCCGAAAACTGCACAGGCTTCCTGTAAAATATAGAGTTGATTTTAAAATCCTGCTCTTGTTATACAAAGCCCTCAATGGCTCTGGCTCAGAGCCCTACATGCACCCTCAGATTTTGGGTCTCTGTCCCAAACACATTGCATCATGGGGGATTGAGCCTTCTCGAGTTGTACCCCCAGTTCTGCAACCCCGCCCCCACTTATTATTATGAATAACAACACTACAGTAGGTATGGGAAACTGATAGTGCACCTGCTAAAAACTCCACTTTTTTAATTTTAGTAGCATTTTGGAGGGGTGGGGAAAATTCCACCTCGTTTCTAGGAGAAACCTCAACTGTAAGACTGACAACATACACCTATACGCATAAGCTATAAGGCTGACCTGACAGATTATACCGATTTCCTCATAGGTTAACTCTTAATGCTTTTTAAAAACCATCTTTTGTTGTCAGCTTACTCATAGCGCACAGCTGGAGGATCTAAAATGGAATGTGACCCGCTAACACCTTTGACTACTTGATCGGAAATTGATACGGAGCGTTTAAGCAGGCGTCGTTCCTGAAAGATCGGGAATGAAAGCGTGGCATTTGGATGGCATTTTGTCAATTCACACTGTAATGTGTGCTTACATCTTTGTTGCATCTGTGCTACTTATTTCACTGATCCATTTTACTGCCTTGTGAATTCTGAAGAGCTGCTATCCAGATGATAAGCTTGCTCATCTAAAAAAAACCTTTTTCCACGTTTTGCCTTGCTAGTACTGTATGGACAGTTTGGCTTGTTAGTTACCTCTCCTTGAGAGCAAAAAAATCAGATGAAGCCAAAAAATAGTAATTAAAGGCAAATCTGATTGTCTCTGATTCCAGACTCTGTTAAGGTTTGAATCCTTTAACACAAAGACCTAACACTTTGCAGCGCACCTCCCTGGATTCACTGTCATTGTGCTCATTAGCATCAGTAAGCTTGCGAACCTAAGCTATAGAAAGTGAATTAGAGTACGATCAGTTTCCTTAGTTAGGGACCTTGGCCGTTTGCTTGGTGAGATAATCATCTCTTGTGAGAGCTTGCAGACAGCGAGGGTTATGTTTCCAGTCATGCAGCAGGTACACCACAGTCATTACAAGTCTCACGTTTACCATTGAGTCCACATTATTCTTGATACAGTGATCAAGTTCAAACCTCTTGCCCTTTGTTCAAAGCCATTTCATTTCCCTCCCGTTATTACCTTCCAGAGGAATTGTGATGCTGTTGGTATTATGCTTTTTGTTTACTGTATATTGCTGTGGATAAAATGGAAGTGTCAATCAGAGGCAAACCGTGCTGAACTGCAATTTTCTTCAGAAAGGAAACAAAGCAAATCTTCCATTGGGATATAAGGAAGTAGCAACTCTGAATAACTTGTTTCAAACACTGAAGGTCACTACCAAATACTTAAGAGGTTTTTCATGATAAACAATACGAGGCAGTTTTTTTTTCATACAAAGAAGGCAAAACCAAAAACTATAAAATAAATAAATAAGGGTGCTCATCTGTACACAGCAGAGGAGGAGAAATTAAAATGATAAATTCTACTTTATGTACTGGATTCAGATATTGTTTGTTGTCTCTGCTTTGTGTTTAAGCAGCAAATCAAGTGACATGGACATTTCATTTCAATAGCTTTGTCCACGGTCACATAAAAATACACATACATTGAGCTATGGGTGTTCAAATCAAAAAGAGGAATGAAAAAAGTTTCAGTTTTCAACAGACTTTTTGTTGAAAGTATATCACTTTAAACTCACTATAAACTGACGTCTTGAGTGTGTGTGTGTGTTTTTTGTTTTTGTTATTACTTTATACAGAAACTAAACTTGCATTGCTGACATCCATTTGTTGACCAGATTGTCTATTCCAGAAAGAGGGGGTGTACATGCTGACTATGTGTTACTTTGATACTGAAATGTAGACCAGCATTTTCCAAAATGCAGAAAGAACTATTGCAGAAGATTGAAAGGTCTATTCAGACATCAAGCACAAAAAAGTTCATAATGGACTGTGTGACATGACCGGCGTTATTTTAGCTCAGCCCAGCTTTTCAAAGATGTCTGGCATTTTCCATCTCAGAAATACCAAACACTTCAGGATATGCCTAGAGCAATATCAGAGAATAATCGATTCCATCTTTGGCAAACCCACCCTGTTTTCCTCGTCTTTGATCTGCTGGCACACAATGAATGCGAGCCAATGATCCCAGTACTCCAGGGTAGCAGAATTCAGGAGTCACTGACCGCAAAGTGAAAGCTAATAACAATAACACGGTCACAGCCAGGATAAAATACAGGCTTCTCTATTATTCTCTCTGTTATCTACACACTGTATATGCATGCATGCCTGTGGACTTATCAACCAATCATTGGCCAGAATTGTAGATTCAGGAAAACTGTGCACTCTACTTAACTACTGTGTAGATATCGGGACATAAGGAGACAACTGGGGGTGCACTGAGGTCTGTCTGGGGGTGCAATGCACCCCTAAGCACCCCCCATAGCACAGGGCCTGCCCATGAGCAATGTAGTTTACCTGTAATGTTCAGGTGAAAGTCCAGCTGTGAGTGGGATTACAGACAATATGGAAGGTGTAAAGTTGTATTGGCCTGTGGGTCAGAACCTCATCCAGACAAATCACGAGTAAATTACTTCTTTAAACACTGCAATTATTCCAATCAGGTCAGTTACACATTACCGGTCAGTTACACAATGTCCTGTGATATTCCAAACTCCATTGTGAGAAACATGCAAGATCTAGAGGCTTAATTAAACCAAATGAACTGGAAAAAGAAGGTAAGAATGAATGGATGTGAAAAGAGGAGCCGAACACTATTTATCTGCCAAGGATCACTTCTGCTTTTTTTCAGCTGGCGAATGTGCTGACAATGGCCAGAAAGAAGAAGCGGTGAGGTCAGTGCTTAGAGTAACTGCCATGAGTCCAATACCCCAATGTCACACATTTTGAATGGGTTTCTGGAAGGCGCTGCCAAACACTGACAACAGCGGTTATCCTGAAGCAATGTGCAGCATGACAGACCACAAATGCGCACAAAAACAGCTGAACTAACAAAGCAGTCCCTTTGCAGCTGCTCTTAAAAGCAGTCCAGTTCAATTCAATCACACAGACTCAGATATCGTGCCCAAAGCAATGTTACGAGGCCGTTATGACCCAACAGATCATGTAATTTCTTTTCATCCTTTAAAAAAATCTCTCAGTTTAAGTTTCTTTTTAATCATCGTATTGGTTGTAAGGTGATAACATGCCGTGACCTTTATGGAACTACAGCCTCTGTAACCAGGCTTTGGAGGACTTAATACCATCTGCACTTGAACAGTATGAAAACACTGGATATTGAGACTATCCCCTGGATTGAATCAACTTTGGACTTACAAATGAATGCAAGTGGTACATTTTTTAATACAAGCAGTTCTTCAGTTCATTTGAACCCACCAAAGGATGTTGGAGAGGATAAATATGTAACACCTTCATTTTATTGTGAGTCACAGTTAAGACCTAAAGCTGATAAAACCTAGCGTTTTCCAACTCCTGGCTCTGCTAGGAATACTGCACTTTTAAATTGTTATGCCGACTAGAGGGAAACATTTTAATTACAACATTGCAAACAACATATGTAAGGTTATATCAAAGAATATTGTGTTTCGGGAAGTCTGTTGCAAATGAAATATTGCAGAGTAGTAACTTCAGAACTCCCAAAGAGGCCATTACAGCTGCAGCAATGTTTTCAGAATATTATTTTCAAAGGTATCCAATATGCAGGTTTCAGTAAAATACCTAAAAAATAAAGCCTAATTACACTGAAGAAAAGAAAACCAATGTCCACATTTGGCACAATAAATGATTTAATGCAATATGCGCTCAGATAGCAATGCATTTTACAGCAAACAGAGGAATTAAAAGATGTAGAAAAGAAATTCTCAGATTTCCAATGCTGAGAATTTTGACAAAGCATATGAGCAGAATTCTCCCGTAGTGTTTCCATTTGTTGTAAGCTTAGAAGCCTCATGAGATGTCTCAGGGCTTTCGAACGTAGAATAACATTTAAAAAATGAAGGTTCATTAAAAAATGCAATTAAGGGAACAAACATTTGCCAAAACCTGACATCTCTGATCAGAGCATGGTCTCCCAGGAGAAACAGTAGGATCCTCTGAACCAGATGACAGACTGTTCTGTGTCAACTAAGCAGTTGACATGAAACTGCAGCACATGAAAAGCAAGCAGCAAGGAGCATCTCTTTCTTAGAAAAAAGCAGTAGGATGCAGTAATACCAAACACACAGCAAAGCCTTGCCTCAGAACCCGTGCTCTCTGAAACTCATATATCTTCGGAGAGCAGCAACCTGTCTGACCTTTTTTGTGCCTCCTGTGGGGGGAATGAGCAGGAACTCACACCGGGGCCGATAGATGGAAGGGAGAGAGGAACAGGCTTAGTCTTAGTCTGCGCCTTGGAGATTAAACACCTCGTGTTACAGGTCTGCATTTAATTACTGTTCTTGCCTGAGGATAGGAGGAGCACCAGGCCAAGCTCAGGCAGCTAAAGTGCCAGTGGAGAACGGGGAATGAGGCTGGAAAGGGGGGGGGGGGGGGGTAATACACACCACAGCCTTCAGAATGAGGGGTCGTCCTCACCGCTGCGCATTTACAGATTACAGATCAGAGGATCCTCACACATCAGGGTTTTAATGCAGGGTGTTAACACAGCGTTCATTCCCGCCCCCCTATCTTTTCATACATTAGCAGAGTTGACAGACTGTCCTGTTCATGTGGTTCAGCGTGGAAATTTTGAAGGGTTGGGTGGAGGTTGGACACTGTTAGAGTTGGTTTAAGTTTTTTGTGCAACAGGTTTAAAGGGTGTGTTGTATCACCATTAAGAAGGAAGAGACCTGTGCTGCACATGCTCTAATTCTAAAAATTCAAATAAATTCTGTCATGGAAGATATGCTTACCAGTCAGAGGTTTAGGAATTGGGTTTTATGATATAGTACATCATTGCTGTGTTGCATTTTCATAACCTTCTCTGTGTCTGCGTTGGAGGAAATTAAAAAACATAAACCATCTAAACACTATATATGGAGCAATGCAACATTCTGTGACCAAGCATTGCTGTGTTTCACCAACCATGTGGCTTGAAAAGACTGTGGTTACCTCCAACATTGAATTCCTGTTGAATAAGACAAGAGTGCATCAAACAAAATACAAAGGTGAAACAGAAAGCAGTTTAAATCCGGACTTAATTAAGCCATTACTGACTGTCATCTACATGCACACATATCTTCGAACACTGTTTTCTAGATCGACATTCGTCTTTCAAGTACAAACACTATCAGTGCTTTCAGCTGATAAAAGTCAGGGCCACGTCCTTATTGCCTCAATGGACGTTTATAACTTTTGACAGCTGAACAAGCTGTGCTCGCTGGGAGGAGAGTATAACACTGACAAACGAACAAAGGAGGTATCACATTAATTTCTCCACCGGTATATATTGCAAAATGTGACATTCTTTTGCTAAAAGGCTACACCTGCTATTAATTATCTCAGTGCAGCAATGGAGCAATGTCTGTCCATCACTAAGACAGGATGACAGCTCAATCGCACTTTAATACATTGGACATATTCTGGAGAAATGTATTATACTCGGTTGAGCAAACTGATGCTCAAACAATTGGATGTCCAGTGAAGAGAAGAGAATACCAGTGAAATGTACTGCAGTTTACTCATCATGCTTTCACAAGTACATGCACATGCACACAGCTTATTAAGAGGGCAGAGGTGTTAAAATGCTGCATTTCGATTGGTTCCAGGAGTGGTGTAATATTTTAACAATATATGCGGTTGGAACCCTAGCATGCTGATGAACCTCCACTTTGGTGAACATTATGACTTGTTTCAGTCAGAATAGTATCCACCAAAAAGAAATTCTAAATAGATACCAAAAAGTGAGGCTCATTGTCTTCGCAAAATGAATAATGAAAAGCAGAGCAACATTTTACAACATTAAAACTTCAAAAATCAAGAAGGTTTTAGGAGGGGAAATGTCTGACTCACAATGCTGGCTGATTGACTGCACTTAACAGGAAAAAAAAAAAGAATTAAAAAAACAACTTCAAACAAAGGACTAACCCTGAGCTGTTCCATCAAACCAAATGAGCCACTCTGCCTCTCAGCTACATGTCTGTATTTAATGAGAGGATAATTACACAGGTGAGGCTTGTTAGCCAATGACTGTTTCCACAGACCCACATGCACATTTCTTCACACAGATAAACCATTTATCGGTTTGAAATTAAGTCCCTGGAATTAGATACATTGATAATACCATCTGTTAAATGGAAGCAAACACAGGATCTTATGAGATTTACATTTAAACAATCACAAGAGAAAAACATCTTACCTCTTCAAAACAGGCAATTTCAGGGGAAGGCACTATTCAGCACAGGTGAAGGCTCCTTCTTCAGAAAGAAGGTGAAGAAATTGAAACACTGAAAAGCCAGTAACACTCCACTTGCAGTGTGTTTTAATTGTCATTGGTCCCACCTTTATAAGCACCACATCATTCAGAACCACTGTCATAAGTATATAAACATTTTAACTTGACTTTACTTGACTTGACATCTGGTTTTCACAGAATGTGTGCTCAGGATGTTATATCAATGGTATCATAATGCTTAATATTACTTACTTCTTGACCTTATGTCAGCTATAATCTGATTAGAAATGTATTAATGCTTTTGACAAGGGCAATGACTATCATTTAGAGCTGAGAAATGCATCATGAATGCTTTCCAAGAGCCAATTCACATCAAGTGTTGCTAAAACATAGTATGACATGAAGTATGAGATGTATATCAGGAAGTGACATAAATATACCTGTGAATGAGCCAAATATCCTGGTTTGCTGATTCCTATCTGTGAGAGTAATGTACATACATTGAGATATATTGAAGTATTTAAACTGGTTTGAAAAAAAACCCCTCCCTTTCCATATTTGTTTGGTCTATACAGAGAAAACTGGTCTCAACCTATGGTTTCAGATAGTATGATCAAGAGCTCCTATTTATTTCTGTGTACAGTTTTCTTGGCAGCTAGGTAATATATCTGTGTAATATACAGATATAAACACATATACATCAGAAAATAATGCAGATATATCATATACTACTATATACTACATATTTGCAATTACCTGGGATATGACAGAACAAAAATAGCAATATAGTATGAATGCTAATTACATCATTTATATTTTATGTTACAAGGTGAGTTCCCCTTTAAAGCAACTGCAGTCTCACTTCAGATAAGGAGTGTAAAATCACACAGTGATAAAAATGCTCTGAGACTGAGGTAGAAGGCCCAGGGTCTGCCTTTACTGCAAGAATTAATAGTCTTTCAAACTAAGCGGTCTGTGTCTCCCAGTTTCACACTTGGTTTGGTTAACAGCCCTGGTGCTGCTTTTTTTTCCTGATTACCTTGGTCTCAGGAGAGTGATAACCGAATAAAGGACCATTGCAAGCAGCTTGAAATCAAATACAGAATAAATGCGCTCTTTTGCAATGGCAGAGCTGAAATGCATGTGGAGGTTTTACACCCTACTCCACTGCAGAATACACTGTATAGTACTAACGCCTGTACTTGTTCAAGGGCAATGTCTGAGGCAGAGAAAAGCCTAAATGACAGAACTGCAGTTTGATATGAGAGGAGACCATGTGTTTTGGGACCAGTTTCCTTTTCATGCTTGTATCTTTTTTTCCCAGACAGGGGACTTCTGAAATATTCAAAAAAGTCCATCCAGTGAACAGGAGAACCTGAGGACAGCAGCTTTTACATACCAAGCATCTTCTGCCGTATTAAGGTTGGCATACAATTTCAGGATACTAAAGGATTACAAAACTGATTTAATATTCAGTTACAGCGCGTGAACTCTCGATTTGAATTATCAGGTTCACTTGACGCCATCAAGATAACATAATCAAATATGTATCTAAAAATAATTTCAAACTACAGCATAACTCATTTATCAAATATACCTCACTGAGCATGGCATTAAATCCTTAATGGAGAGATATGACAGAATTACAGATAACACCAATGGCAATTCAGAAAATCCTTTAGATTATTTTCACCTTATTTGTGATGCATTTCACATACTGATAGCAGTTTTAAACCCATTGTTTTCCCTATGCTAGAAGAATTTAATACTGGAATTCTATTAATTTTGCTACATCAACCCAACAATGCATTTGCAGGTGTGCCTTTTCCTGCATATAAATTACATCATTGCTTGTGTGGAAAGCGGTAGTGTGGAGCAGTGGTGCTAATTGGTCAGGTTAGAAGATTAGTCCACAATGAGCCACTATTTTTGCACCATTTAGACACTTAACTTAAATTGCTTTAGTAAACATCCAGAAGTAATAAATAGATAGTAAGTTAAGTAAAACTTTGCAAGCTGTTTAATATGTATAAGGACATCTGCAATAATAATGTAATATGGCAAAAATGTGACCCGGCATCCCAGTATGCACTAGGCACTGCATGTGTTTAAAACTACCCCTCTCATATGAATGGTGTCTGCAGTTGTGGATCTTATTTTAAGCAGGGTGAGTGTTAAAATGACTAAAATCAATGAGAAGGGTGAAATGCACTGCAAGTTTAACAGCTGAAAACGTATTCTGTAAGGGCTGTTTTCCCCAGAATATCTCTGAATGTGTTCTGATCACAGGAAGATAGAACGCGATCGTGGATATTATGGAGAGACTCATCTCTTTAAAATAAATATGCACTGCCATAATTTGGCATGATGTATTTGGTTGGGTCCACCGTTTTCTTCTTGCGACCCTAAGTCACACCCTCATAAACACTGCTGTACGCACTGTTCTTTGAAACAGGATATCCCAGACTTTATTTTTTTTGTGTCAAGAAGTGTACCATGTATAGCAATCACAGTTAGTGTACTTCCTTCCTATATTCTGTGTGCAACAAAAAAAAAGAAACGGAAACGAAACAGAACAAAAAACAGCAGACAACAAAAAATTAAACTTATGATATTCAACTATTCAAAAAAAAAAAACAAAACCAAATAATACAAACAAATCAACAAATAGAAAGCCCCGACAAAACCCTGCAAATTAAGAGAGAGACATCTTAACCATGAACTACAGAGAGAAGTCCATTTGAGCAGCGGTGTGGTGCTGATATAAATAGGCAGATATGAGAACGGTCCCTGAATACATGTAATTCCTTCAAACAGAGAGACTTTAGGTCATGTTGGTGAATTCAACTTGCCTTCTCTTTATAACTTTATTGGCAGCAGGGGAAAATATGTGTGGTACTTCTTGTTTGTAATATTTCTCACACGGAATGAAAGGTAGAACAGACAGACATGTGATGTCATAGAATAATGCCTGTTTTCTGCAGGCTTCTTTGAGGACGTGCTCATGTGCTGTGTGTAAAATCCTTGTTATTATATGATGTTGTGAGATTTTTTTTTTTCCCCTGAAATGTAAAAATCTCTCCACCAATATCTGGGACCTTGAGTAGATCAGGGGACATGTTTTTAACTTGTTTCTGTCACTGAACTGAAAGTTAGTATTAGTAGTTAGCATTAACCTATCACCCTGATATCTCCGAGCAATCTGTTTATACATCAAATACCCACCCACCCCCAACTGAAAAAAAGACAACCAAAAAAAGTCAATATTAGAAACATACACTGCTCAGCACAAAGGAATAGACAACTAAACAAGCGTCAAGCAACTGCTACTCCAAAAGGCAATATTTGTCATTCTTGTGTTTATCAAGGGTTTCATAATAATAAATATGTTGAATTTTCTATGTGTGATGCTGAGGCGTATGGCTTCACTCTGGCACACTGTACAGTATATACATACATATGGACTCTTACATGACAAAATATCCTTTCATGTACATAGTTCTCTATAACTGTCAAATAATACAACCAGGTCCTCGAGCAAGCATTTTTTTTTTTTTTGTACAAAGACCCATGCAACCCCCCCCACACCACCCTTAAATACATAATTTCTTTGACGTTGACCCTCATATACACAAACGTCAGATATTGCCTTTTTTTTATTCAAATGTGCAAGTCACCAATGAACAAACGGGCTCATTTAAATAAAAGAAAACAATACCTACATCCAGATCTATACAGCATTCAAGCCTTCCCTCGACATTAACGAATGGGATACCGCTTTAGTATTTACAGACATGTTTTCATCCATGCACAGTGTTAACAAGTACATTAACATTCCCAAATATGGACATGGCAGATGAGAGGAGAGAGGGTATACAGAGACACTGCACCAACATTGTGCAGGCACACCATCGCAATATGAGGCTGAGCAGAGCAAGTCCGTTAAACACCTTCACTGTGACAGCACACAATGTTATGGCTGTTATTTTATGTACTTTTTTTCCCATTTCAGTCTGTTGGTTGAATGGTTACAAGGAGAGAGGTCCTTTTTTTCTTCTTTTTTTTAATTGTCAAAATGTTAACAGTCAGAGAAACGTCAGGAACATTACTCCACGGCAGATCTTCCTTCATTGAATCGGTGACATTGCCAGTTGCAAGTGCACGTTGCATGTTTTTACTTCACTTTTGGGCCAAAAATAAACAAAAAAGCTGGCTCATATACATATCAGCTCCAGACAAGGTGCGCCCAAATCAAGTGACGCAGACTTGTCTTGATAAAGAATGAAACAAATTAACAACAACAAAATATAAGTTCTGATGGCAACACTACAGAGCCCACTGTTTTTCTCCCTCTTCACAGTCAAGTTACTGGACCACTGCAAACCCCCAGGCCCTGTCATCCACCTTAAAAACCCCCTAGGATAGCTGTTAAATCTTGAAAAGTTTAAATCCAGACAATACAAGAAAGGGTACAGCTGCTGACCCCTCTTAGTGAAGTTTCCAGATTTCATACAAATCCGCTTAAGAAAGTTTCTACATACGTAAAACAGTATCAAGACTACTTGTACCACATATACAACTTGAACCATTTTTGGTGCCATTAACAAATTTAATTTTTTAGAAAAAATCTAAGGTTCTGGTTGAGCGTCACCAGCAATTTCATTACAAATGTTTCCCTTTGGCAAAATGTAGAGAAATCTGCCATTTGGTGGAAAGGCTTTCATTATTACACTACTCTATAATCCCCCTCCGAAACTGAAAATTGTTGTTGCAAGGACAACAAAGCAGAATCTTGCAACAGTCTGCATTCCAAAATCAGGCTGCCAGCAGACACAGCCGTTCTGCGATACTGTATATATTTTACACATCGATTAGAGTACAGTTTATAAAAACAAATCAGTAAGAAATCTAGGCATTGATCGTACCTTCTTCATATTCAAAAAGAGCATCACTAATGTGGAAATGTTTATCCTTCAACAAACATGCTTCATATCCTTGATTTTTCCTTTAGCTACAATACTGAACATGACACAACACTCCGCAATACAAACTTTTTTTATGTTGCAAATGGCAGTTTGAATTCTTCAAGAAACAAAGTCCACTTCACATCATTTGTTTCAACCAGACACCAGAGAATAATCATCCGATGTGTTCCTAAATCTAACATTGGATTCTTACTATTATCCAAAGAGGGCTCTGTACTAAATACAACAAATGGCCAAAACTTCAACCTACTGAAAATTAAGATATCAGCATATCAAACACAATTAAGATATGATTTCCACTATACAGGAAAAACAAAAAACAAATTAAAAGTGAGAAAACTGGTGTCTCCATAACAGCAGTAACATCAGTGATGCCCTGCATGTTTTGGAAAGGTGTAGTGTCCAGCTATGTGGCTTGCATGGCTTTTGTGTGCGACAGTACTTTGGATAGTGGACCCTCAGTTGGCAGAACTGGTGGGAGGAAGGGAAGGTAAATTCTGGTTCATGCAGTGAATTTTCCCCATAACATACACATTAGGGTACGGCAAATTCTGTACTTTCAGAATAGTTATGGTCTACTTGTTTCAGACATTCAATTAAAAAAAAAAAAAAAAACTAAAGCAGCAATAAAAAATCAATTTCAAATGAACTATTTGTTTTCCTGTCTTAATGCAGAACAGACAGAAAATTGCCTCTGGGGCCACAAACAGAATGCCATCTGTTTAGATAAACAACATTCCTTATCACCATCACGCTGCAATTTGTGGCTATTCATGGCTGTGAGGTACATGGTGAGATGAAATTATAATTTGTAATTGAAGTCTTTAGACATAACAAAGTATTTTTCTTTCTAAATGGAGCCAGAGTTGAATTAATTTCAATTCTCTAGAAAGCTGAACAACATTCAGTGTTAGGCTTTCGTATCTTTCAGTAATTGGAAAGTTAATTATAAAGAAATCCTGAAATTCACTGTGTACAAAAACTGAATTAGAACTAACTGGTTTAACTGCAGAGAATGCTTCAAGCTAAATGTATATACATCCTGCATAAAGTAA
Source organism: Megalops cyprinoides (assembly GCF_013368585.1). NCBI lineage: Eukaryota > Metazoa > Chordata > Actinopteri > Elopiformes > Megalopidae > Megalops > Megalops cyprinoides. The sequence goes on from NC_050597.1 coordinate 9,010,653, forward strand.
TGGATCTCTAACTGTAGATCTAAGGGTTATCAGCAGCAACAGTAGGCCTTAACAGGGGTTTTGTCCATTTAATCCACAAAGCATAAGCATCAATGAAAGAAAGTTAAAGTGACAAATTGCTAAGTACATAATGCTTAACCTACCCTCTCTGTATTCATTTATTTGTAGTTTGACCTCTTATTTGCACATCAATTTGGTCAGCAAATCCAACCATCATTTTTCTGCTTCACAAAAATGTAAGTAACTATAGCTTGAGATTTCCATGGAAGTAATGCTGAAGAGACCAAACTGTGTCCATTTTTATCAGAGGGCACTGGCTTACAACCCATATCTGAATGACTCCTATTTTTCTTGTAAGAGCTGCTGTTCCCTGGCCTAGCCAAGCAAGACTACTCCTTCATGTCAAAAGTAATAACCTTTCACCTCTTCAGCACAACTGTGGGGTCAGATAAGGTCGTGGGGAGGGGGGCTAGGGAGTTGGGGGTAAAAACAAAACAATAATTAAAAAAAGTTTTTGCTGCTGCTACTTCCATTATTATTATTATCATTATTATTATTATTATTATTATTATTATTATTTTTTGACTTTGTGATTCTTTTCGCGCCATCACTCCGACTTCTCGGTGATGTTCGTTCAGAAGCCTTTGACGTGGCAGTAGGCCTCCAGGGACGAGAACAGAATGTACAAAAGCCAGAGGCTGACGAAGAGCATGGAGGTGATGGCCTTGGAAGTCCGCGGCCCCCCGAGCTCGCCGCCGATCTCGGGCCGCCGCCGGTACATCAGCACCGCCACGCAGATGAACGCGAAGATGGTAAAGAGGGTGACGGAGAAGGCCAGGGTGCCCGGGTCCACCCTGAAGGACCTGCCGTGGGCCTGGTGGTAGATGGCGGCGATGGACCAGGCCACGCCGATGCCCAGGAACACGTTGACGGCATTGCTGCCCGTCACGTTGCCGATGGACGCGTCGGCGTACTGGTCCTGGATGGCGGCCACCTTGCTGGCGAACGTGTCTAAGAGGAGGAATCAAAAAGGAGAGCAAGAGCAAGAGGATGATGAAGCACCCCTGAGGCATCACTTCACTACATCTGAGCGCTGCTTCATTTCAGCTCAGTTTGAACATTAAAATTTCAGTAAAAGTCCTAGTCGGCAGAGAATTTCACACCAGTCCACAACCTTTCAAAAAGAAAAAGACAAACTATTCAGCCTACTGAAATAAACACATGCGCAAGCTCTGACATATCTTTAATTATTTGAAAGCACACCCCCGTAGTGCCTGACAGCAGATATCTGTTCAGAGGAGAAATCCAGCTGGCGGCAGCCAAAGAGAAAAACCATTTCCTTATCCCCAAGGTCCTAATGTGTCTACAGTAGACAAGCAGAAGTGCATACAGGGCTCCCACTCAAATCACGTTAATATTTTACATGACATTTCAATGGGGTTTTAAGGACAAATATGACATTTTCAATGACTATTATCATTAGTAAAAGTAATATCAAATTAACCTAATGCACTTACCTAATCTTACCTCTGTTCTCATTCATTTGGGCTATTTGAAATATTACTTGAGGATGAATTGAAGGGGGTACCACTTTTTGAGAGGTATTGCTTTCACAGCATTTTGTGTCTGTGTGGACATCTACTCACAGGTCCTCTTGGCAGTGAAATACTCAATGAAAAACTGCAACAAGGCAGTGAATTGGCACAAAATGTGCATGTATTCCACCACCTGTAATAAAGCACTAAGAATAAACTTCATCACAGGGAGTGAGGAGACCATATACATTACATAGAAGGCCAGCACATAAGCCCACACAAACATAGCGTGTCAAAAATACGGGAAAACAAATGACAAATCACTTTGATTATCGGGGTATACCGGCAGCTCTGAAAGACATAGAAATGCACAGGCCCAGTGGCTACACTCCCCAGAACAGGAATGGCTGGACAGGGAAGGTCTACCACTACAACAATCCTCTCCCTCTACCAGTCACCACTCATCCTGCAAGATGGGAACCTGATTTTCAGACCCTGTACTACAGCTCTAACAAGGCCTGGAAGGGGAGGTCCAGCAGTCCAACTTTATTTCATGGCAAAGGTTCTTCTTTGCCCTAGTGGGGAAGAAAGTGACACTGTGTCCCCTCTCTTCCGGCCCTAGGACCAGGCACAGGATAATATGTGAGTAGATAATAGACTATTCTGTTTGTTTCTCTGAGATCCTGCCAGCATATTTAAACAAGTTTTTGGGACCTTGTTTTGACTGATTTACTCCCTAAGTACCACCAGCTGGGCTTGAAAATCATGTCCCTATTGTGATTAGTCCATAAAGTTGTATCCACAACAGTGGAGCTGAGCACACCAGGAGCTGTGGAGCTTGTCATTGATTACTTCACAGTAACCTAGATGAATATCTGAACGAGAGAGATAAATTACCAGTCAGACTTCAAAGGACTGTGCTAAGTACTACGTATTGAGAATCAAAAGACTGCACTAAGCCTTTTGAAGGTTACTTTCGGAGTCATGCTAACAAGGATCAGAGAGTGTCTACGCACACAAAAAATCATGGGCAGGGGTCCCGAATGACTCAGTTGACAAGGTACTCGCTCTGAGTGCAGGCTGAGCCCTACATCCCGGGTCTGAAAACAGTTGTGCCATTTACTGACCATGACTGTCATCCCACAGGGGTGGAGAAAACTGGTCTTGATCCTCTGGGGAAAGGGGAGGGTAGGTCAGCCAGAGTCCTCTTGTCTCACAGCTCACAGGCACCCTGCCATACTTTGAGTTGCTGCGAGTTGCTCAGATGACCACAGTGGGGTTGCGCCTATCCTTCAATAAGTGCCCACGCCACTTTAGTGTGCTGGGTGACTTGGAGTGCAAAAAACACCCACTGACTGCATGTTAGTGTGTTGGAGGATTGCATTCATCTCACCTCAGTGCCCCTGCGCAAGTGCTGGGGTTGTCATGGTGAGGTGAGTCTACTATACAATTTGCAATTCCAAAATAGGGTTGCATGAACGGGAAAAAGCAAAAAAATTTAAAAAATAAATAAAAAATCAAGCGTAGTCAATCAAGACCTTTCTCTTTCAGACAGACTATTCAAAGTCCTTTTCAGTTTATTTTGGAAATACAGCTCCAATGACTTACCATAACTGTCAAACTGGAGCCAAGAACAAACGAATTAGTCAAGTAGTTAAAAGGAATAATATCACGGATTGGTTAGATTTTCAGCAGAGGTAAATAGTGAGACACACTGCATCAACTAATTCCTTGGAACCACCACACTGATATCTGTTTGTTGGAAGTTTTGTCTGTCAAAGTTGCATTCTATTCCAAGATCAATTGCATGTTATCATTATTTTTCATTAATATTATTATTATTATTATTATTATTATTTGGTGTTTTCATCTATCTGAATTGAGGACTCCATTGACTGCGTGCTGTAAATGTGCCATTGTCATTAAGTGAGGACAATGGCATTTCTGACCACAAGCCAAGCACATTGAATACATAAGAAGAGCCTACACTGATATTATGAAAAGGGGTGAAACTTACACTGCTTTAGTTTTCAGGGAAAGGAGGGAATGTACTGCCATTTCCCTCCTGTAATCCATTAGTATCGCATTATTTACATTTAGGATTAACAAATTCACTTAGCTTTCAAACTAAAGTGTCATTCCTGTATAAGCACATTAGCCTCCCACAGCTAACAAGTGAGTTATCTCCACTCTGGCTCAAATGTATTTTCTTTGGCTCTCTCTGATGTTTGCTGCAGTCAGCTAGGGTCTTTTGGTATTTCAGATGAGAAAATGCAATGAATTTGTTAGCAAGTTGACGGACCAGGTAGCTACACAAATCATGTAGCTCTGCATAATTTAAGTTTGTTTAACTAGCTGATTCTTCCACCCTACCAACATTTTCACACATGAGAGATTTGTCTCCCTTTAGACTCCAAGTCAAATAAACTTCCCATTAGATCAAATAAACTTTACATTCACAGAGAAGCCCAGTGTCACATTCATTACTCTTAGAAGCTAAATTTGGGACTGTCTGGGGTACAAACAACATGTCACCAACACAGTAACTGATACTATTCCAGCTGCTGTTGGAACTGAAAGACAACATTAGTTGAAGACACACAAAAACAGAGCACCAAACATGGAAATTAACCAGTCAGACACAAAGTGAGTCGTTGTAAGGTTTCCGCCATTTTGTATTCACAGGGTACCATTCACCTTTAGCAAGGCAAGGAGTTGCCAAATAAACAAAATATTTTCCTGCACATAACAAGGGCACATCTGGGTACACAAAGAAGTCTATTTCAGTCCTCCAGATGCAAACCAAAAAAAAAAAAAAGAAGAAGAAAAAAAAAAACGAAACACAAAAAACGGGAGAAAACGAGAGAAGACCCTTTCAATGTTCTTGACATCATCTTGCCAAAAGCTCATGCAAAACAACAGCCTCTACAATTTACTGCCAGACAGGAAGTTGCTCCGTTCATTGCGGAGGTGAACCGGTGCTCACCGGTCTTCTCTCTTCCTACCTCTGCTCGCTCCACAATAGTTACTGTACTCCCGGCCAGGCAAGGCTTTCTGTGCCAGCACTAATCACCCCGCATTTCTGTCTAGAGCCTTTTTTTTTTTACAGCGGCTTAGTTATGCTCCATAAAGAAGCAGCACTTCCGTGTCTGATGGCACGGCTCTCTGGGACCCTGGTCTGCTTTCTGTGGAGCCAATGGAGGCTGAGCCCAGGGCCACAGGCCTACAGGCTTGTGTTTCCTTTCCGGGAGCTGTACGGTCTTTATGAGAAAATATACAGTCACACCAGACAAGCAGTTTTATAGTGAATTTTTAAAGAGCTCTTAATGACTTCCAACTCGTCACTCTTACCCAGTCCAGAATACTTATTCTTCGGCACTGTGTCTTGCTCTGTCCTTAAAAACAACACTGTTAAAATGGATCACTCTGTTGTTGCTATCCAACACACCGACAAGCAAAGTCTGCATTCTAATGTGTTACGGCTGGCCCTTTTGTTCTTTTTTTAATTCCTATGGGCATCTCATAATGCCTTCGTAGCACTGCTCTGGATGAAATCACTCTTCGAAACCCATTGTATATGGGGTTCACCAGAGACGCTTTTAAGAGCAGGCGCTCATATGAATTCTGAGTCAGACATCATGCTGTTTCCATTCCTCCTCTTGTGTCTGTCACTAAATATTCTATCAGGCTTTTAAATTCTCTGTAAGCGGGCCCCACGCCTGGGCTTCCATCACGGTCTTTGTGAGCAGCGTGGCATCCCAATGGATTTTGGGAGGGGGGATGAATGGTGCAGCTGCATAGTTACCCAAGGTCACCTTTCACAGGGTGTTAAATACTAGATGGCATGATTCTGCATTGAAGACGGCTGTTAGCACGACAGGTCCCAGCCTTGACTCCATGTCCTTCTTGTTAAACCTGATCTGCTGAAGAGGACTCTGTGTGTGTGTGTGTGTGTGTGCGCACGCGCATGTGCATGTGTGTGTATGTGTTTGGAGCAGTTATGCTGTTCTTCCAGTATGTCTAGTGTGTGCAATAAGGATTGCACTGGAGGACAGTCCCAGGACTTGTCCCAGACTTTTGGTTCAGGCCTCTCATTCCGGTGGGTTGCAACTGGAGTCTGAGAGCTGAGTCTTTGGCAGCAGAGGCAGTCTGCACAGCTGAGTAAAAGCTCCTGTAGGAACAACTTGTATTACAATTAATCGGAAAAAAAATGAAGGCAAAGAACAAAAGCAGGAATTTGCGATGTAGGCGAGTCTGCGCTGTAAAAGAGATGGCAACACTCTTGTAAGCCTGAAACAATCACACGTTCAGAGCACTCTGTCCATATGGCATTTCGCCCTGTTGTATCTCTCCAGTCTTGTCCTCCGACCCAACAATGCAGACGCCCGTGGCCGAGGTGGGTACAGTCATGCCCACTGACTTGCATGGATTTCACAGCAGGTCTCTGGCGGGCAGAGGATGGGACTGCTGGGTGTTTGGGAGAGGATGCTCGTGAGACCCCTGCCTGCCCTTTTTGTTCCTGTCAGGGGGAGGCGGATGACTCCCCAGCTGGCAGCTCGGCCCTCTTGTCTCTGGTTCAGCTGGCATTTCGGAGCACTTACCCAGGAGAGCGCAACTCCCCTACCTGGCTCTCCACTCAGAAATCCCCTGCGCTCCTAAGCACATTAGCACCCCCCCCCCCCCCCCTCCGCTTGCCAGGTCTGATTGGTTCTAGGGTACCTGGAGCCAGACCGAGATTGCCTCCTGCAGGCTCTACAATTGTGCATTTTTTGACTTCTGATCCTCCTGTGCTGTGGATGTTCATTTCCTGTGCCCCTCCCCCCCCCCAACCCCCAACCCTTGTGCCCCTGGCACTGTAAGGTCCAAGTCCATGATTTATTCAATCTCTCTAAGAAAAAGAAAACATAAAGATATAGGAGGAAGCGGCGTGCGGAGGCAGTTAACTGAACAGCACTTCTCCTCCTCGTAGTGAAAGTATAACGCAGAACAGTACCAGCAGCTGCCACCACTCCACTGCCTTGAGGGTAATCAAATCTATTTAATATCAATTCATCATCCGGACTGATATCATTTTATGTGCATCTGCTGCAATCCAGCTGCAGGAGCTGGTGTGCTTAAAGGTTATGTCTGAGCCTTGGAGTGGCTGTAAAAATGTGTGTTCCAAAGACAAGATGGCAGATCCTTCTGTATTTCGACACCACTTCTGAAGGTGAAAGTGATAATAAAAAGAATCCAACTGCAGACTAAATGCCCAGCCTGTGTTTTGACATGGCATAATATAATTATTATTGCTGCGATACATTTGCTTTGAAGCTGCTGGCGCAAAACTGCAGGCCAGCTCCCTCCACTCCCCCCATACATACACGCACACACACACACACACACACACACACACACACACACACACACACACACACACACACACACCACACTACAGCAATTACCCCCCCGAGCTTGTTCATAAAACGCAATGTTCTTCATGCTTGGAGAAGGCGTAAGGCACAGGCGAGCTAAATACCAGCACCGCCTACCCCGACCAACCCAATTTCCACAGGTTATGTCCATCGACAATGAACCCAAGGTATTTAACTGGATTGAAACTGATAATCTAGGCACTTTGGACTAAACCCAGCAGTGGTCGCAAAGGACCTTTACTTAACATCCTTAACTTAACTTATCATAAAAGGCCATCGTCAAAGCCACATGGGTTTTGGATGTCTGTGATACTCCCTCCTTTTATCAACAGACACTGAGTGTGTGGGTTGGACATGACCTGAGTTATATCTGGGATGGATAATATAAATCTTTATGGAAGTGCTAAAAAGAAACTTCACAATAGTTTCCTTTTTAATATAAATGTCAACTCGTGATAACCTGGAAATAAGTCTGCATGATAAAGGTGGTACAAGTATTTGTGAGTAAACTACTGTAGCATATGGTTAGAGGCATTCTCAGGCTGTGAATATGCTAATTGGGTCATGCAGATGATGTGACAACCACTACGCTATATTTGGTAACTCTGTTCCTTACACAACTAGCAGGGAAAATGCATGGCATTTCTTTCTGCCACCTATTTGTTTTTTTCATGTATATACCACAAGGAAAACTGACAGCTTCAGGTCCATTCAGTGCTATTAATTAGCCTTACATGTACGGACCCCTCCAAAAAATGATGCCTGTAGCATATATTTATTTACTTTTTTCTAAAAACAGAGGACCTATTTTGTTTTGCATAATGGTGGACCTGACTGTGCACCTGTCAGTCTGCAGGATTACTGTTTTTGCAATGCTGTCTCACTCGACAGCACACCGTCAGTAAGTGGCTGAAAAGAAAGCTAGACAACTTTGGAAAGGACTGCAAGCACAGCATCAAACTCCGTTAATGAGATTTTTTTTGGGGGGGTGGGATTATTTTCTTTTGTGTCTGACTTGCAAACCATGAAAAATGAGGCTAATTTGAGGGTTAGTGATGCACCATGGAGTCTTATTTGCAATAATTACTACAGAGCTGGGGGTGTAGGAACCCAGACCTTATCCATCACGCAATGGGCAAATTTGTTTTTTTTGCAGCTGTACAAAATGAATGTCATGCCTCCGTGCCACATAATTGATCATATTCATAAACCTACACTCAAAACAGGGGTCCAAAATGAAATTACACATGAGCTAAATGAGAAATGACTGAGTCCAAATTAGCATTTGGGGTTAGGTTAGTGAAACAGTGGCAAGCATTTCTTTGTACGCACCAATGCATTGTCAGAGACCAGAAAACTTGTTCAAAAAATGGAATAAAATTATTCTTTGTTCACCTCGTACCAGGGTAAATGGAAAAATGTATTTCCAAGCAAAGGCTTGGAATGTTCACATATAATGCCTTCTTTGTTAATGTGCGCTCATAATGTGTTGCAGGAGAAGACTGTTAGATAACATATCGCTGTATTTTCAAGAACACAAATTTTATGTGTGGTACTGCGATGTGTTTTGGGTTCTGTGGTGCAGCAACTGATGTATGGTAGTATACTTGGCTTCCCTGGTCTAGTCAGACTGCACAAGTTAACCTTAGGTAGGGCTTGAGTAGTGTTATGCTCACACTCACTGGTCTGGGAGTGTTGTTAGCCTGGTCTGACACTTTTGCTCGTTCAACTTGAATGGATATGCTTATGTTCTATCGTGCTGGAAGTTGCTCTGGATAAGAGTGTCTGCTAAATGAATGTAATGTAAAAATAATTAAATTGGGTTTGACACAGACTGCTTAATACCCACAGTGGTATCAGGACCACAACATGCTACAGTGAGGTTTACGGGCATCGTACCTGGCACGGAGGTGCCCAGGGCCACGAAGACCACGGCGGTGACCGAGTCCTTCAGGCCGATGGTGCAGCCGAAGTGGGACGCCAGGTCGCCGATGAAGGCGGTCAGCAGGCCGATCATGCAGATGGACACCACGAAGCAGGCCCAGCCGTTCCAGTACTCTGTGGGCGGCACGAAGGCAAACAGCACCTTCCAGAAGACAGTCAGGAAGTGCATGACGTAGTCGAAGCAGGAGGGCAGCTTCTCCTCTCCGCACTCTTCGTCATCATCGTCCTCTCCTGTGGACGAAGGGAAGAGGAGAGGTTACCACGGCGTCAAGGGACGGAGCATGACCACATCCCCATGGCGGCTCACCCAGAAAAGGAAAGATCTCCTCTCTGATGCGCAGAGATTCAAGGCCTAAAACATCAAACCTGCTGAAGCCTTGTTCCATAAGAGTATTATAAAGGTGGGACACAAAAATGAAAAACACAGCAACATTTCTTTGCTGATTGTTTGTGCGGTGCTATTATGAACTCTAATGGTATTTTCCGGCACAATACACATACTTGATATAACACAACTGAAGGTCTTTTGTAGGCCTTGTGAAAGGAGTTGCTCTAGTGGATTGAAAAGAGAAATATCCTTTATTTCTCAAGAGGTCTGAGTTCTGCAAGCATATGGGAATGTGGAAAATGAGGCACAAAAGATCCAAATTAAAGTTTGAGAGGGCTTTGAAGAAAAAATCCAAAGCTTTGTTAAACCGGTGGGCAAAAGACACCTCCACAACCCGGTTACTTTGTTCCTTTCACTTACAGTAATTGTCAGTTACTTAATAAACCATGATTCATTTGCATCAGTGTGCTATCAACATGGAAGGTGTGAACTGGAGAAAATTCTTTATACTCTAGCTGTTGACATTCTCACCCTTTAATTCCTTTGGGTTCTAGCATTGTAGCTGCATCTGAATGTGGTGGAGCTAATGGAATGAGCTGGATGTGTGTGTGTGTGTGTGTGTGTGTGTGTGTGTGTGTGTGTGCGTGTGTGTGTGTGTGTGTGTGTGTGTGTGTGTGTGTGTGTGTGTGGGTGTGTGTGTGTGTGGGTGTGTGTTTACAGAAGTGCGAGTGTGAGAGTCTTTATTCAAACCGTTCTCTTTATCACCAGTTCACACCTTTAGTCTTGGTGTCACACTGATGGAAATAGATGCCAGTTTTAAACCTGAATGAAAATGACTGCAGTGGAAAGAAACAAGAGACACTGGAAGTGATGTCTTTTATACTCTGGTTTAACAAGGCTTATGATTTATTTTTTAAAGACTGTGCTAACCTCGTTTCGGGTATTTGATTAAATCTTCCATTTTCAAGGATTCATATAATATCTGAAAGAGGTGAAATAAAATTGCAGCAGCACCAACCCAGCAGAGCCCGGGGTGAAACAGGGACAAGCCCGACCGAAAAATGAATGTGCTTGGCTTGACTTCACCAGCACAACTCACTGTAATGAGGGGTGCTAGATCGACATCTGCTGCAATGAAAATTAAGACCTTTTATTGCGGGATACCAGAGGAGCACTCAGGCAGATCCGAGGAAAATATCCCAGCGTGAAGAAGACTGATACATTAACCTGGGTTGCCTTCCTTCCTGGGACTGTGCAGGCATCAACAGTGAGACACTGCAATCCTGCACCAAAGATTTGGTTCTTACTGAGCATTGTTAGCTATGTTTAACTCAGACATGTAACAGCCAAGACCGTCACTGAGATACAGCGCTGTATGCAAAAGACTATCAAATCAGGAAAACTTTAATTTCATTAACATTGATGACTGCAGATTGAGGCTTCATGAAATCCATATTGAGTAGAGATACCATCTGCTGTCAAATAAGAGACTTTGGGTTTGTGTGAACTTTTGGCTGAACTCAGAGAGTCATTGATACAACTGAGACCATTCTACCTATTTGAGGGCTCATGAAGCCTCTCTCATAAGTACACTGCGCGACACAAATAAGCATGTGTTACCGAAACAGCATACTTCTTCAGTGTATACAATGCAAACTGATTTATAAGTGTGTGTGTGTGTGTGTGTGTGTGTGTGTATGTGTGTGCGTGTGTGTGTGTGTGTGTGGAGGGGGGGGGGGGATTATACAATGAAAAATTTGCCATCTTTTGGTTGCAATGTATTTTAACATAAAAGTTGACATATACCTTTAAATAAACATTATCATATTAAATGGTCCCATAATATCAGTGCTATTTCAGCATACAAGCATTAAATCAACATTACAACTCAGTGCCTAGACACCTCGGAGGGATGTATGCTGTCTATCTCTGCTTTTCCTGTTTCTATCTGGCTGCTTTGAGGTGAGCCATATAAGGATGATAGTACTTTGTCAGTGTGCACAAATACCAGAAAAACCATTCAACATACCCGTTCAAAGAGTAACTGCTGATATTTATTTGTTCAGTTTTAGCAAATATACCTATAGTCATTCAAATTTACCAGCATTTAAATAAATCCCCATGTTCCCTATTTCAGAATGACAACATCCAAAACATGCTCTTTTGGGTCTTTGGTCAGCCTAACTATGGCTGTGAGCTCCACTCTCTGCACCTGATATGGATAATTTCACTCACAGTGTGGGTACAAACAGCGGTCACAGGCAAAAAAGGTAATGTGAATGGTTGTTATTACTGTTTAGTATGCTAATAAGCATTAATTTGTCTGTGTGATTTAGGGAACCACATTAAGTGCCTGCTTTAAGAGAACCAACATTATATGTTTTCCTCAAGGACAGAATGCTAGGTATTGTTTTACCAGGCCAAACCCAATAAGCACCACATGACCTGATGCACTCAACGATCCCAAATATGTCAAAGCTTGATGTACATAGGTATGGATGATGAAAATTACTTTGTACTGCTAAGTAAAATGGCAAACTCTGCCCTGCAGATTCTGATTGTATCAACTAATTATTATGATTAACTGACATTTTTATTAAAATTGATGTATGTGCTTTCCTGTAAGTTTTCAAATGAATCCCATTCCTCTGAACAGAGGTTAGGTAGTTTGATGTAATTCTGAAAATAAATGGACGTAAAAATCAAAAGGACATTCCATAAAAAAAAAAAACATATATATATGTAGACACAATATAGATAACCGATATTATCAAGAGTGAAAAACAACTGCAAGCCTAAGTATAAGGAAGTAGTTGTGATGCAAGATGCACTACTCATGTAGCTCTAATTTCCTGGGATATCTCACTGCAAAACTAAGGCAATTACACACTGTAGCTAACCTTTCTGTAGCTCAGAGAAATATATTCTGCCCATGGGCATGTCACTGGTTGCTCACTGCATTTATCCCAAGATGTGTTCAGAGCGGAATCTGTTGACTGTCAACTAGTCGTTAGCCATTAATGTCAAAGGACAACCGTAAAATTTCCGCTGATAGCAGTATGCAGGCAGAGGAAAGTTAAATACAGAGCAGGTACTGACACAATAAGGAAGCGGCACAATGGCCATTCTATGAATAATGAATCTCTTTTTCTTCATGAAATCTCACTTCAAAATGGACAGTTCAATTTTGCCTGTTTTTCATCTTTTGCGGTGCATATCTCCCTCCCTCCAAGTTCCCCCAATTTGCTGTTTTTAAATCTACTTATTAGCACCTACAATCAAAAGTGAGGTTAAATGAGGAATATGAATGCTCAAATGATTAAAACAGAAATAGCAAAGTGTGAAAAAGAAAGTCAAAATAATGGAGGAGCACTTCTTTTATTTGACATTACCAACTCTGACATTTCTCATTACCATTTCAAAAATACCTCTCCTTACTTAACATTCCTGCTCCTCATTTAACATTTATTTCACTAGGTTGCATGAGAGCAGAGGTGAGACGGATGAAATCCTCCGATACACTCACACATAGCCACCTGCTATTTCTGCACGACAAAGGCTATTTTTTCCACACAGAGGACAGGCGTTACACCACTGATATCACTGAAACAACCTGTGGCCACCTGACCAATCGCAGGGTGCCTGAGAGCACTGAGATGAGGAAGCCCTGACTGACCTACCCACCCCTAACCAGTCTGTTCACTGCTGTAGAATCTAAGTCATTGTTAGCAAATGACAGTGCTACTTTCAAACCTGGGCTGTGGGGCTCAGTCAGCACTCAAAGCAAGGAAGAAGTTGGTAGGGGGTTTCAAGGGGGTTTCCACTCCAGTGAAGTTTTGAAAACATTGTTCTCAGTCATCAAGGTAATGTTTCATAGGCATTATACAAATTATAAAATTAAGGATTTTTGCAGTTGATTTTGTTTATAGATGAGTGGTCTTTTAATATTAATGCTGTGATCATCATGAATAAAACCATATTTCCTATGAAAACATGACTCATTTGACTGAGCTGGCTGGTACCTCAATCAGTTCTGCTATATGAAATCAAGCTTGCTATAGGCATGATCACACATGGGAGGATTCCAGAGCTGGCTGGGTACTGGGGGCTTGGAAATCAGCACCCATCTTTGGATTTCTTTCCTTGCATGAGGGAACCTCTTGTTAGAACAGTCTTGTTAGGTGAGGATATGGAAATTCAGTGCCTCTGGACACCATTATCTCCCGATGCTTCTTGTTGTCATGGCAACAATCTTTTTTTTTTTTTGGAGTTATTACTACAGAGCAATTTCACACCCTCTGCCCACCAACTTGTTGGACACCGAGTCTCCTCATATTCCAGTGCTTAATTTTGTCCAAGCTGATGTGAAGCTGCAAGCCAATGTTTCTGCCTAATTTATCAAACTTGCCCTTAAAAGTAGGTAGCTTACTTGACTTGGCACGAAGCTGAGTGACTTTGGTGTCAAACGAAAATAATATCAATTAAGTCAGAGCAACAACAGAACAAAAACAAAATGTTCCTGAAACTACAGCACTGTAAAAATTCAAGGCAGCATGCGTGCCGGGGCATTAGGGGCCATTACTGTCTGGATAATGAGGCTGGAAAGGAGACTGCTGTTTCATAGGTAGTAAAAACCAGATCTCCATCGGCCATGACCTACAGTGTCAGCGGGGGAGTCTCTCATTAGAGTACATCACCATCAACTGACTATGAAGCTTGTCAGCTGCCCAACTGTACCTCCCAAGACTACTTATTATGGGGTAGGGGGGTGGGGGGGTGTACACCACTACCCCTCTGATTCTTAAATATAACACTGAGATACAGCACCCATCTCTAGGAATGCGAATAATTGGTCTTTGTCCTTGAAACTCACAAACCACCAGTCAGTATACTGTCACTGGTGGAGGCTAGTTATGACAGAAGTAAGAAGTGTGCATCTGACACCTGCCTGATGGGCCTCACTCGGATCAAATACCTAAATGTGTTTATCCTTCTCTAAATCGAGATGGATAAGGCCAACACATCATGTTTTCCAGGCATTCTAATACCCTAGCCACCTTGTCTGATTGATACTATGATACATGATCAGCCTGCATCAGGACTGCTGTCACATGCTGCTATGAAGTTTCCTTCAACCAAACCAGATTCGGGCACAGCTAGCCCTTATTCCCTGAACTTTTAAACCTACTGTGTGTTGCATCTGCCTTTAGGCTGAAGCAGAGCAGAGTTGGGCCTGGTTAATGCTTAGCTGAGAGTCCAAGATGCTGCTGGATGTAGTGGTGAGCCTGTAGGCAGCCTTCTTTCTGAACCCAGTAGAAAAACAACAACCAAAACAAAAAAAAAAAAAAACGAACAAAGAAATTAAAAACACAACAAAGAAATTAAAAACACAACAATGCCCCAGCACATTGATTGGGGACACGGCACTGTGGGGGGATGGCATCCTTCAGCGTTCAAGGCCCTTGCTCACTGAGGACATTCAAATTCCCACAGCTCTTTCCATAGAGAAGGGAGATTTGTTATTTCTGGCAACATTCCCAGCCTGGTTCTTGAAATTTGGGCACCTCATCATCCATCAGTTTAATTAGCTAGATAAATCTTAGCCTCTCCACCTCAGCTTGTATGCAGTGGTCTTCTGCAAAAGGGCTGCTATGCATCACTCAGGTGGGTGCAACAGATGTACTGTAGGTGTTTGATGTGGGTTACACCTCGATCACTGTAAATCTGTCTGGACTCTTTGAAGGGAGGAAAGATGTTATATAAATGTAGTTCATTGTTATTTACTTACAGGTTTCATCTCAAAGTCCTGTCTTGATGTATAGTAGTGAGCACTCTGATACCATGAAGTAGACATGTTACAAATTCTACCTAATTCCTGAAAAATTACAGTAATTTGCCCTGTCCAAAACAGGAGTAAACCAACTGGAATTCCTAATCATTCCCATATTGCTGAATGTAAATTTGATATTCCTACAGAAAGTAACTTTTCCTATTGCAAACCAGTGGAGATATTACAGTGGCATAATACACAACACCCACTGACAAGAGACACCCTGGAGCAACTTGATTATTTAATCCAGTAACCACGGAAACACAACCAGCAAAATTCACATAACCATTTATCTTGGAAATGTCAAGGGCCCATTTTTTCTCTGCTCTGAAAAGAGATCTATGTGAAACACTCAAGACAGCTCAATGGACAAAACCAGGACTTGCATCTGAGGACTGGGGCTTCTTTGATTTATGTCACATATGGATTTAAGCTCTTCTGTTGTCACATTTCAAATGGTGAACTCAAAGAGGCTTTGAGGATTTCCTTTGGAGAAAGACACAACAGACTTTTAACACTATTCAGGGGACCAAAGGCAAAGATGGAAGGGAGAGCTTTTTTTGAGAAGGCAGCGAGGTCACTTTTCAATATTCCTTCTGGGGATCCAAACAGCAAAAAAGGCTCAATATGAAAGAGAAATATCTTATACTTCACTACAATACTTCTTGGACAAATGCATTTCCTTCAAATGTAGGCAACACATGTGAATGCTTGTGCACCCCCCCCCCCCTCCCCCTCCAATGCAATACCTATTTGGTGTGCTGATCTTTCTGCATACATAAGTCAGTTAGACAGAAACAGTGTGCATTTCAACTCCATGGCAAGGTTCAAAATGATATGGTTCACAATCATGAATATTACATGGCAAATGAAAGAAGGGAGGGCCGTAAGTTATTGAATCAAAAACGCATTAGCAACACCAACTCTATGTAATTTTTAACCATTAAATTTATAAGATGTCTTTATACACAGAAAAAGCCACAGCTCCAATATGGATTCATTTGCTATGTGGCTATGACATTCACACATCCTCCCTTGCCACTCCACCAAAACAGAAAATGGTTCAGTGACAGTACTTCATTGCTATTCAAAGAGCAAACCTTGCAGAACACATTCAAAACATGACATTTATTGCATAATCACTGTATTATAATTTTAAAATGACATTTCTTGCTCATCAGTGTTTTAAAGCATTGAGTGTCATCGCCCAGTAGAGCTAATCAGAATGCAGGTGCAGAGTTTCTGCATCCAAAAAGAAAGACAAAATTGCTCATTCTTCATGTGATCACTTAAATTCCCTCCTTTGTTGTTCAGCTATAGTATTTACCCAGAAATCATTCAATCATCTTTCTGATATAACATGTTATTTTTTAATAAATGAATCAATTTCAGTCAAGCACAATTCATAGGACTGTCACAGAGAAATGAGTGGTTTCATGACCATCTTGATATGAAAGGAAATTAATAGATAAAAGTTTTGATGTTTAAGACAGAAGCACTTGCTTGCCTGAAACCTGTATGAATCTGAGCCCTCACAACAATTTGCCAGAACCAGAGGCAGGTCTTTACACTGATATTCTAAAAGCAATTACCTAAACCATTATGTATGTCAGGCAGTGGGCAGTGCTGTTTGATTTGACACACTTCATGTTGGATATTATGGCAGGTGGTCTTTCTGCTTTCTGCATGCTCGGATTATTGTTTTGTGGACCTAATAAAAAATCTGAATATAATGTATGCCTAAGACGCAGCCACAGTCAGTACCAAAGTCTTCCATTATTGTGCTTATCATCTTTCACATCTGAAAATGGCTCTTCCACAAGCTACAGTACAAAGGGTCACTCGTCCCATGTCTCATGGTCAAAATGCAATCTGCCACCGTCACATGGAACAGGATGACAATGCACCATTAAAATGAGTAACACAATCTGTGTGCACCCATCTGGCACTTTCATACATGCTTAGGATGAGCTGTAAAATGAGATCTACGAAACATCAAACAGCACATGATGACAGCAGTGATGAGGCAACAATCACCCCAGCAGATCTTTACACTTTCTAGCATTGACTCCTCTCTACATGAGGCCCGCAATGGCTCCGACAAAGGCTCTGCAGCTCTAAATGAATAATTCTTTTCCGGGGTTTAATCCCCAAAACATATTTTATATATATATCAACTTGACAGGAAATCACATCCTACTCCAAGAGCCCTTCCGTTAGTGATGTGGTTATATATTCTTAATGGAATTTGCGTGCGGGGTTATCTGCATCTCCAGCCCAAGTAGGACAGAAAGTGTCCCTAATGTTTTACAGCATGGTACACTGCATGATATTTCATAATGACATTTCAATAATAGCCCCACCATGCAGAAATACTGTAGTCAATTTGAGGGTATGATGCTGAACGAGGCGTCTTAGGAGAAAGCTCCTGGATGGAAAAAGCCCCTACCAGTAAAGTCCATCTCTGTTCTTTCTGATATGCCAGGCAGCTACTGGAAAGGCCTTATCTAGGCAAACCTCTCACAGGCTCTTGTGGTGAGAGATTCAGGCTGGCCAGCTTGAGTTTCAAGATACGGCAGGAGGGCCAGGGAGAAAAGCTGCTTTTGCGCTTCGTCTTTTTGTCACGGGAAGGACTTGTGCTTGGTTTACACCAAAGTAATCTCAAATGGTAGGGACTAATCACTGGATGATGCCAATGTTGACTGGTGAGCTACACATAGAGGAGAAAGAGAACTAACCTTTTAACTGATTATGGCCCTGAACCACTTTTTTCGTGATAAGCAAGCTTGTCCATTTTTAGTAAGGACCACACATCAAAGGCTGCTTCCTTCAGGGGAAATCTGTTGCAATTCAAGCTTCAGCTTTTCAGCTTCAACTTTCGAACTGAGGCCTCAAATATGCCTCCCTTTGACAATTGAACCACAGCCCTATGGGCATTCAGAACCACCCCCCCATCCCCCACCCCCCCGGCATTTAGACCCTTCCTGGGCCAGATGTGAAAGTCCTTCTGCTCTTAAGATTACGTGTGCTGTCCAGAAAACTGCTCACACTTTCCCTCATCATCTCCTCCATCGCTCCTGTATAAAAGCCTGGAAGACGGGGAGGGGACGGTCCGATCACGATCAGACCACCGGCGTGGGTGTCTGCCGACATCAGTAACAGCCTCAGGAAGTTAGGGAAGGGTGAAGGAAGGGTTCGTGCTTCAGTCACTGCCTCTCCCCCTGCCATCGCTCCCTGCTGCAACACGAACTGCCCAATCGAGCCGGGGCGGAGTGACACGTCCCTTAATGGGTGTCAGTGTAAAGTTCATCAGGGAACTGAATGTGGCAGGCCGGAACCGCTGGCACTCGGATGCAGTGTCACCAGCGCAGAGCACAGAGGGACGCTCACAGGGAGGCGCCACGCTTTGATACGCTGCTAAGCCTCCCGTCTGCATCTCACACAGGCCACAAATAGCACGCGGGCGCAGTTTGCCGGCGCTGGTATGCGGCGAGGGAGGGGAGCGCTCGGCGTTCTTTAATACACATGTCACTTGCGTTAACGTACAGGGCAGGGACAGAGGCAGCAGGGCTGTCAGCGGCAAGCGCCACCGCGGCTGCTGACAGTGACGCACGCGCTCGGCTTTATAAAGCTGCAACAGCCTTATAATCAGTGCCGGGGTATGCCTCTGGGGTTTAAATGACATACTCAGCGATTCTCTGCGAGCTAACACAAGCTGTCACATCGCACCCTGTCAATCAAATAAGCAGCCTTTAACCGCGCATAAATAAGAATCGGGGGAGAGGCTGCTCTCTGAAATCCAACTCTTATTATTCATGAGGGAGCCAAACGGGTCTGGGATCACGCTGCATGCTAACACACAGACCCATTAAATCCTCTGGATTAAACTGAGGAGACTCGCATGCACTTTGTGGAATAGCTGCAGTTTAACTACACTTCGATGCTGGCTTGCAAACATTCACAGCTACCCCAGAAGTCAACAAGTGTGGACCTTTTCAATGGTAATCCGGAGTAATTGGCAAATTTGCACTACTGAGGAATATGTTAGCTGCTGCTCAAATGCGATTACACAGTGTGGTTAGATTGGAGAACAAGTGGGATTTTCTACCTTCTAGTTCCTCTTCCCGACAGTAAATTCTAACATCTTGAAGCAAGTCAGTAGCTGGAGTATTCCAACTCCTGCAATAGTCCCATAGTTGTCTTGTTTTTGAGTTTAAAAAGAAGGGTATAGTTCACTTAGGACCAGATTTACTGAGGCTGCCACAAAGGCTAAAAAATAAGTGGAATTTTTCCCAGCCATAGTGGGTAAAACTCTAAACTAGGAACTGCTTTTCATATCACCCTGTGAGTCAACCCTTGATGTTAGGGCATATGCACGTTTCATTAGGATGAACACATTAAAACCAAAGACAACAAAACATATTCAGATGAATGCACAAACCCGTGTGGATAAGGCTCACATTTGCATGATGTTTTTTTAAAAAAATATTTGCTCTTTTTTGCAATGTATTGTATGAAATATGGAAATTTAATGATGTCGCTTTGTACTTTTATTTACTACACCGATAAATAATAAAACACCATTTATAAATAATGGGGATGTGCTGACTGGGCCACATCAGACACTGCCATTAGAGTACAGACAGCAGAGGCCTTTCCGTTGCTGTGTGCATTGTGGAAAGAGATTCGATTTAAGTCTGTCACATGTGTGTAGTGATATGTCATTGATATTTACTGACTTAATAATGGGTCAATAAACCCTAAAAACCAAATAATCAGCACATACTAATTACAATCTCTTATACCCTTACATGTGTGTCAGGAGGAGGAGAGTAGTACATTTTCATGCCTTTTGATTTAAACATTGTTCTAACAAAAACATGATCTGCGGGGGAAGATGGTGAGGTAGAGTATGTATAATTATCATAGTGATCAGACCCCTTATATCCAAATGTTGATATCATGGTCTAATGGCTGATTTTGTTTCTGTGTTACAACTTGTAGTTCCTACTGTTTGATACAGTAGTTTCTGTGTATCTTACAAATGACCATGTGCATTTTCACACGTGTGGCGTTTCTTCACAATGTTTTCATAATTCCCAGATTTCCGAAAAAATAAACATGGTAAACCGGATATCAGGGCATTGAACAACACACTTTAAATACTGTGTCCTTTACTTTTAGGGTTAGGGTTAGGCTTTCGACTGGCTGAAGAGAAGTTTGTATTATCTTAAGTACTTTACTCTTGAGTTACTAATACCTCAGACTCATACAGAATGACTCTCTATCTCTATCTCTCTCTCTCTCTCTCTCTCTCTCTCTCACACACACACACACACACACACACACACACACACACACACACACACACACACACACACTCAAGGGAGGTCTTAATCATAATCTCATCTGTCTTCAGGGGTGGTTGATTTGCATGTACCAAGGAAACAGTGGAGGACAAACATGCCCCATGTGCTTCTATGTTGAATGAATTCAAAACATCAAAACAAAACTATATTCAAGTAGCATAACATGTAACTTAATGGGAAATTGTCATGTTTAATGTTTCAATGCAAGCACTCAGCTCTGGTAATATGATGTAAGCGTATTTCACTTTAATATACTCTCTGCATGTCTTAACAGAACCAAGAACCAAGATAAATGTAAGTTTAATGGGCAAGAATAAAGCAGGAGACAACCTGAAGAATGTGTTACCTTCTTGTGATTGTGCTTTAAGTTACCTTTGAGTTACTGATTAAAAATATATATATGGGGTCTAAAGTTAGCCCAGGTTAAAGGGTTAATGATCCAGAGGGCACAGAATAGAATCCTGAAGGCTTGGTCCCCACAGGGGTTCCACAGGAGTGTGAAGAACAGAGCTGCCCTCTATCTCATCAACAGCCCCACAGACTCACAGGGACCTGCGCTGAAAAGTCCTATTATTACTGCCTCGAAAGACAGGCCAAGAAAAAGGTTACTCCCTGCAGTGTCAATTAGTCACAGAGCAAGTGCAGATCACACACAAAAGACACACAAACATTCTCCATGGAAATCCACGGACACTGATAACCAGAGACACGCTATTGAGCACAAATGTGTTGTCGGTCTCCCCGAAGTACGCAGAAATGAGTACTGAGATTTGGCCGCCATTTGATCTGGAGTCACCCTTCGAGTAATGAACTGTAAAACCACAACATCAATCTCCTGGAAGCTGGTTCCCGGTAGAGAGGGCCCTTGCTTCTGCAGCGGCTTTAAATTTCACTCGGCTGCTTTCACAGGGATCTGATGGCAAGTGAGGAACACATTCACACATCAAGAAGAAACCTGGCACAGAGGTAAAGGGGTAATGACGATCAGAGCACACTGGGGAGTGGAGGGCAGGGTGTGCAGGCTTGTTTGGTCCAGTTTTCGGCAAGCGTGGGTGACAGAAAGACCCCACCCTACCTGGGAGGCTTTCTCTTCCCCTCTCCTGCCTTCGAGGACTACCCTCCACACACAGCACCAAAATGCACCAGCAGACTACTGCAATTCAGGCTTATAATGATACTGCAAGGCGAGCAGGGAAAAAGCCTGTCTCGAGTAAAACAGCAATTATTGCACATGGATGTCTGTTTTTACGGCTTCTGGGATTTTATTTTATTGTAGTTGAAATCCCAACCCTGGGTTTACATGGATCACACATGGAGGCTTACAAGGCGATAAGAGCAGGAATGGCGCTAAGCTAAATCGTAAACACAGACCTGAATGAATCACTCTTGTAGCTGGTTGGTCACATCTTTTGTAAATCATTACAACGCCGGTGTAATCAACCTTTCTGAAAAAAATGACTCTCAGATAGCAATTATCACCGCAATGATAGCGTTTAATTAGAATGATTGATCAGTCATTCTTTAATTACGCCCTAGCCGAGGTGATAATTCTGGGGCGTAGAACGACGCCTGCGATAAACAACCCGACCGCTGACTGTCGCAGCCATTTGCGCGGGATATGTGCGCTCGCTCAAGCAAAGCCCAGCTAATTACGTGTTAACATGTTTGATGGGAAACGAGGGAAAGACTGTGGGTGCCTGAATGACTGTCTCATGACAGGCTGATTCTCTGCACATCACAGCCACCCTGCAGGTTGCAAATTCCACCCACTGAACACACAGACAGTACGCAACCATCAAAAACCTGGCATTTTATTCAGAGCGCTAATTAGCCTGAGCAAAGGTACATATCTGCGGCTAACAAAATAAAACACACCTTCAGATAATCCCCACCAACAAATTCCCTCCAATTATTTTATAGAGATAAGCTGGAACGCATCAAAGAATTATGCTTTTAAGGCAGACATGGAGTCATTTGGTGTCTGGTCCCCAGTCAAAGTGGCAGTCTATTGCACTGCCAAGCATGGCTACAGTCTATTCTGTTATCTCTATGAGTTTGATACTGCTGGCCGTTACTTTCTACAGTATCCTCAGGCAGTAATACTAAATTGAATACTGTTTTGGATGAAAATCCTTTGACTCGCTTGTCTGTGAGTGCTGGGTCTATGACGTAAATCCACAGGTTCTCAATAAATTCCCTGCAGAGAGAGGCCATAGAACAAGCCCTGCAGGACTTGTATGGAATTGCTCATATACGCAGGCAGATCAAAAGCAAGCTTCTTTCCATTCCCTCCTTTCATGAAGCCCACTGTTAACAATGGCTTCTACTTTTACTGAGCTATCTATACCATCAGCAGGTAAAAACAGATCACTCCTCCATAGTGTCCCAGGTACCAGGCCATTTTCTGATTGCCTGATACACATCTCCCAAACCACTGCAACCACCAGTTGCACACTTCACCCACCCACTGCAAGAAAGACGTCATGGATACTCCACCTGTCCCTCACAACTCCAACAGGCTCGGGCTTCCTGGATGAGTTTTACACCTGAGAAACATTTACCAAATGGGTCTGATCGTCTCCTGTTCACTTCCTAATACCCAATGACATTGACAAGACACTGTCTCACTGGCCCCAGCTTCGGTAAGAACCGGCCTGATGTAACAGTCTCTGTAACATGTCTATGGGAAATTAGACTGTAAATAAGGAAGAGGGTGGCTGAGGACACACGACTCGTCTGCTAACTCTAAATTGCACGCAGAGATTCTGCACCGCACCTCCTTGACAAGTCTAACTGGATGTGTTGATTGCGGCGGCAGCAGCGGGGGCATATTGTAACAAAGACCTGATCTGGATCAGCAGGGGTACCTGGCTACAGTATTCGCATTTGGAGGAACAGCTCTTGCAGCTTGCTGTCTCCTCATTGTCTTTGAGGCAAAATCATTTCTGAAAAGAATTTAAGTGATAAAAATGTACACTTAACACGTAATAACACAGCAGTGTGGTTTCCTTGTTTAGGATACTGAGGTGTGAAGATCTAAATATGCCTGTTTTAACAGGCCTCAGAAAGTTACAGGAAAGCAGTGTACATTTCTGTTCTACTTCCACATTAAAAATGGATGAGATGATCACTCTGAGACTTTGGTGAGGAAGTGTGGATCAGCTGCCGTTGCGCTACAATCAGCAGGAACAGGGACACAACCACTCCCTCCACGGCACCTCAGAAACAAAAGGCCAATTATCTCTTTGCGGAGACGCATCCTCGCCTTCTCACCACCGCCTGATCAAGCCACGTCTGGAGAACAACGTCTGTGAACAAATAACGCCCCAATGTTTTCTGCGGAGCTAGTCAGGGCTCTCTTTAATTTTCACACTCCATAATCAATGCTCTGCACCCAAATTTCACCACGGACATAATGAGCAATTTGGATTAAATCATCTGAATTTTGCCTCTGGGAAATTCCACGTCTCCCTTATTTGGAAAAGTGGTCCATTTTAGTGTGCTACTGCTCAAATAAATGAATCATCTTTGTGAACTGCTTTCTCTGCTACTTTCACTGTATGAAGTAGGAGCCCGTTAGCACAGAATGACAAGTTAATCACTTTAAAAGGGGCAGAGCTCTGACTCACCTAATTGCAGTTCGATAGAGCAGCATTTTAAGAGATAGCCAGTTACAATATCTGTACTGTTGATCACTGGATACCTCTTAGAAACAACCACAACAGCAACCATGTGGCTCCTTTTATGGCGTTTTGCTTGTGTTGTACTCTGCCTCACTTGTAAGTCACTTTGGATAAACGTGTCTGCCAAATGAACAAATGTAAATGTAAATGGAACTAACTTCAGTACCTCCATGTCTGAGGCTGGTTAGGATAGCGGCTCCAGCGACTTCTCAAGGCCTGTCGTCACAAGCAGCCTTCCCTTAATATGCTGAATAAACGGCATTAATTCTCTCAACTCACTCGCATATGTCTCCACTTATCTCTCCCGTAGCGCATTTATATGTTGAATGTTTTAAAATACAGTAATTTCGCCATCTGGAAAAAAATATAAATATGAGACGTGGAGCTGCTGGGCCGAGAGGAAGAGCAATCAATTTTTCATGACTCGCCGTGCATTTTAAGCAGCTCGCATCCGATAGTGTTAAGTGCAGACGCGGAAGACGATGTTCCTTTGCAAAAAAAGAGAGGAGATGAGAGACCCCAGCGGACATGGCGCTGCTGAGAGGTTTGCTGCTCGATCACGGCCTCAGCCTTCCGCGAAAGCAAAGAGCCACTGGATGCACCACACAAATACTCGAGAAAGCGCAAACCAGGCATGCTGGGAGTACCGCGGCCTGGAGATCACTGTTTGCAGATCGCCATCTCATCCCCTCCCCCTGGAGTGCTATCAGTGGTGGCCAGGAAAAGACCCCTCTGGTGCTAATCTGTCACCTCAGGCCTGTACAGAGCCAGGACAGGGGAAACTGCTGGGCCGACCGGGTACTCCCTGTACCTTATTGCTTTGATGCTGCAGCTCTAGTCAATGCCTGTGGCTGCATCTCGTACAGAACAACTGCTTCATGTGATTGCAGTCCTCCCATACCTCTGCTTCCTACATCTGTAGGTGCTAGCATAACTTCACTCAGAACCCTTATATAGCTTTTTACTTGTGTTGTACTCTGCCTCACTTGTAAGTCGCTTCGGATAAAAGCATCTGCCAAATTAATAAATGTAAATGTAAATGTAACCCCAGGTACTTATGGATTTAATGCTTTATTTTTGGCCAGGATCAATTCTGATGCTAAATGGCTGAGACTTAACAGATCAGCACTGAGTTGGGGAAAGTGTCTCACCACTAAGATGATTGAATACAGAGAGGCAATTCCCAAGTATCCAGCAGGAATCAGAGGTCCCCCGGTCAAAGGTAATTTAAAACTAAAACAGTCCCACTCTACAAAGACTCGGTCTCGTTTTTTTCACCTCTGCGTATCACCATCAGAGGGCAGACGTTTCATTAGCATCACAGCTCTGTGCAGATAGAGGAAGTCAGGTGAAATCCCCACCTGAGACTACAGAGATTAGCCTCCGTGCTTCTACAATCCCGCCAGACAGGTGAAGGAAAATGAGCCAGCCTGGAGACGGAGCCGTGCAGTACGTGAGAACAAGAGTGTCCAGCAAAGGATGTTGCCACAGACTCTTAATGTGTGGACCAAATAATCAGACCGGTGCATTCCACGGTGAAAATCTGTCTCTGCCATTACTGAAGCTACATGTACTCTGATCTGCTGGCTTGTTATGAACTTTCCGTGGTGTGGTCTAAACCAGAACAGCCAAAGTCAGCACTAGAGCGCAGACGGCACTCGAGCTTCCCGATCTGGATCTCCCAGTCGGAGGACATAAGGAATGCACGCAGGAGCTAAATATCTGGACTCTTTGTGGTATTACCGTGCTCTGTCACACACACGCACCTGCATCGCCTCTCACATGACGGCTGTTTACTAAATGAAACTACTGAACAATACACCAGTGTCTAATGGTCCCTGTCCTGTGTTTCCTCTATTCACATAGCCCTTTCTGGGAATTGGATTATGAATCCATGGCACGTTGAGGCTGTGTTCCCACAAGGGGGATACAAGAGCTCATCTGTGGCAGGTACAATATAACCCCCCCTACACTATGTGTACTGAAATATGTATTACTCTATCTCTCCACTGTGATTCACAGAACAAGGATTTATAGGCCATGTATATCCCAGAAACACCAAATGAAAGAACCTACAGAGTACAAGACATTAATTCGCTTGCTACACCAAGAGAAAACCTTCTCCTCTGCCTTACTGTGTGATATGGATTTCCCACATTCAGTATGATGCACCCCTCAATACTACCTAAACGTAATTAAATCAGTCAGAGAATCAGGTCTCCGGAAGGAAAACACAAAGAATTCATGTCATTCAGAACACAGCCACCAGAGGGAGCCTTAGTTGAATTATTTGTGACAGTACAGAGTGTGAAAAAGGCTTCGTCTGGATGGTCACAGTACAGGTCCGTGAGAGCAGTTCATGTTGCATTCACTGCTGTATAGAGCAGATGAGAGGGAGTTCAGTGAATCTCGGTGTCTGAACCCTGTTTGACCCTCACACCCTGCCGTTCGGCTGCCAGTCGCACGCTCCGGTAACGATATGCTCACCAGCGCTGACTGTGATGGCTTCGATGAACTGGTCCCTCCAGCTGTTTGTCCCCACCAAGAGGGCCAGATTCGTCTTCTTAATCAGTTTATCCACTGTGTTCTGCGGAGAGAAAAAAACGTCCTCATTTCAGTGCACATCGGACAGTACATCCACAGCCTCCACTACAACTTCCACCCTAAAATATTTATATTGCTTTGCATTATCAGTTACTGCTCTGCTACTGCAAGTGCGGGCATATTACAATAATTTGAACTGTGCATTTCTGTAATTCTATAAAGAACAGGGAATGAAAAAATGACTTGGCATGATTTAACAGTCTTTCTGAAGTGGTCATCAAAGCAATACATCATGTAACATGCAAGCTGCACTTGCGTGAACCACTTACTAAGGGAAATATGAGGCCACAGACATGAAAACGTTCAATGATCTAAATCTATACAGACATGGTGAACACTCAGGGAACCGGTTCCCTACAGTTCAAACATAAAACCTGATCGATCTAGACACAGGAACACAGCACTCTGTAAGAATTACGTACAAAGAAAAGTGGGAGCCAAAGTTCTTGCTATGACCGAAAGGGATTAAATCCACAAACTGCAACTTCAATAAAAGCCAAGCCCCTGCCTAACAAGGGCGCTCAAGACAGACATTCAAGACATTTAGTTTATACAGGACAACAAATGCTGATTGCAAATTGGTCTGAATCGCAAGCTTTCCCAATTAGCCAATCAATGGATAAACTGTAACCTAATTTACTGCTTAGAGATTCATCATGGCACTTCAGAATGCATTATAGAAAAAAATGCAAACAGATGTAACAGATACAACATGAAAAAGGGAGAGCCATTAGACCAAGAAATGACACTCTCTTACAAAAAATGATAATACTGCAGAAAAAGGAAACTCTGGTGAACTGTGTACAGTCTGTGCACTGATGAATCACCTGTGTGCGGAGCTCACAGGGTGCTAAGCCCTTGCTAACTTCCTGTGTCAACTTTCTGGGATGATGATCACATTCTTAGTGCCATGTACAGGAATCTGAGAGCCAAAAACCTTAGCTGCCGGGCTTCAGTAATTTCACATAGGCTCATAGCCTGATCTTCTCACATCCGTGAAAGTTGTGGAGAGTTCCTGGGTGCCTGAGGCCTGGGATTAGATGTGCCTGTGTAAACTCAGAGGCCGCAGACGACTGAACTCTAATCCCCTGCAAACTTCCCCCCTTTCTGAAACCTCAAGATGCTGAAATATCTTTCAACTGCGGCTGATGGCTTCCCTTTTATGAGCCCAAGGATATCCATCTTTGTTATACTGAGGAGGGAGAGGGAGTGAGAGGGGTAGAGACGTGATTAAAAAGCAGAAGTGAAACGCTGGTTCTGCTGCTGCTGTACCTTGAACTCATACGACTCCTCGATGATCACTTCAAGCTTCACGTGGTCGCCCAGCATTGGCCGGCCCATCTCCGCGATGCGTCGCTCCTCCTCATCCTTTCCTGTGAGAGGCTCCTCCTCTTCCCCTTCCACTTCCTCTGCAAGAGAGAACATACCAGGAAGTTAGCAATGTTGACACTCACATCACCTACATCAACCAACAGCATCCATGACAGGCAAGAGCAGGACATACTCACAGGCCACTAGAACCTCTATCATAGACTGAAAGGAATCTTCTCACATTAAAACTCTTGTTATATCAGGAGCCCTTCATTCTACACAGATGATTCACAGAACACCCCAATTTATAATACTTCGGAGACAAACTGATGGAGAAGCTGGAAAGAGTGAGCATACTGGTAGTAGAGTCCTTTGAAGTTATATGACAGGAAACTTTTATCCATCTTTTGAAGACCCTGAGAGAAATAATAATGGTATAGGCATAAACTTTTAAAATCTGGCATAGGGGGTGGAGGAATCAATCCAAGAGCAATACTGCAGTTAAAGGCCTAGTGACAAAACAGCAGAAACAAGCCCCTTATCTGCTGTCAGAGGAACTAGAGCTTATGGCCTGCCTGCTTTTCACATGGTGTTTTCCCAGGGTGTGCTAACGCCCCAAGTGAGGGTACATGTTCTGTTAAGGTTTGCTAGCAGTATCTCTCATCCCTAAGCCAAGAGGATGGGAGTTATCAGCCTTTTCAGACCAGAATCACACTCCCATAGTCAGTTTGCTCATTTGTAATGGTGTGATAAGAATGATTCAGAAAAGTTACAGAATCCAGAAATGTACTTTAACTGTGCTCGTGTTTAGGTTCCAAACAGCAGTGTCTGGTTACAGTTCCTGATCCTATGGTTCCAAGTGGACAAGTGAGTGCCGTAGTTACAATGCTAGGCCACATCCGAGACGGAGATGAGGGTGTGATGTCTGGACGTCTGGATCTAGGATTACGGTGCTGTAATGGTGATATCCTTAGAGTTGAGACAGTGCGGTTTAGGAAGAGGAAGTCCCATCACTCCTCTTCCTTCATTGGAAGCTCAGTCTGGCTCACAGATTACTCTCTCAATCATTCAGCCAATCTCAGAAAGATCTTAATCTGGGTGCGGTGGACAGGGCATTAAGGAACAAAGTGCCTGCCAGTCTCGCTTCGCAGAAATAAAGATGCTTAAGCAGCAGATAGCAGATTTCCACCCCTCAACGTCTGGATTCGGTCAATAATCGTTCAAAAATCCACCTATTTAAGCAAGGCTTGCTACACATCTCCTTATGGCTTTGACAGCATCATTATGGCGCTCCCACTCCTTGTGGATTTTGGCATGATTGCGCAGAACGATCCAAAAATCGAAAGCCTGTGGCTCGATAGGGTCTGAGCTTTAATAAAATTCCTTTTCCAGGTCTTTGACCAGCCACAAAAACCACAGTATTTATTACAAGCAACAGCAGAATTCAAAGACTTTTCTGCGCCGTGGTATAGATTGCTTGGCCTTATTTATGACTCCTATTCATTTAAACGAAAAACCTCAAAAATATACAATTCAGCCTTAAAACGCACTGGAAATCTTTTGAGGCGCTTTATTCACTGGCCATCAAAAATAATTGAATCCTGGATATACTTCCAAGTTGACCTTAGCAAACATATTACTGAATGAATCGGGAAGGACACGTTACAACACGACACAGCTAACCCATGAAATAAAACACATACCCGGCTTCAAATGGAGCGTGGGAGGCTAAAATTTGCTCCTTAAAAGTACATTTGATGGTATCGTCCAAGCTGTGCTCAAGTGATTAGGAGAGGGATTCTTGGACGGTGAGTGGCTTCAGGCTCAGGGCCTCTGAGTTCGGCACAGTGTATAAACTAGGCATGTCAGACGGCGACCGGAGTACACAGGCGGAGCTTGTCAGTCAGCATGTTCTATACTGAAACTGACAGACTATCGTCCCCTCTCTGCAGCTCTCCCGTGGATGTCAAATCCAACAGTAACAGCAAGGTCCAACATATCCTGAAGAAACCCACTGGAAAAATATTTTCAAAAAAGGAACAACCAATGAGAAGCTTCCCAGCTGTCCTCAGAAGGCCTGTTTCAGCCCAAAGACATTGATATGAAGTGGCCGGACCTCGCCCGTGAAAAAAAAAAAAAACACACTGCCATCACAACGGGTGCCCAAACTTTCAATTCAGAACCATGCAGATTAGTTTTAAAGTCCTCCAATTTGGTTAGAGACGCCCGCAGTGAACTCGATTCCAGTCAGCGGCACACAAAAATTCTGGGGCAGCCAACCACCAAAGCACAATTAGGTAACCTCAGTAAGTCTGCCTATGGGCCTGCTCCAAGACTGGCACAGAACCGAGGTGTCTGGGGAGTGGGTAGAGAGAAAACAGGAGGGAGACCTCCTGAACAAACAAATCACTGAGAAGAAAGGGGATTTCCTGAAGCGAACACTTTCCTTTCACCTGTGATCATACCATACGATCTGTAGGGGTGGGATCTGTTAGACAGGTCTGCATTTAATTTTTGGTCCCTTTACATTCGATGGGAAATAAGAATATTCTAAAGACAAGAGAAACAACAGAAAAAATAACACAAAAATGTACATGGTTATGTAAGTACTGTATGCACTTGTATACGGTAAGCGACAGATTAAAGCTGGATCTGAGGCTAGTGAGTATTAATTAGTTAACAAGTATTGGTTTGTTAAAAATTATCTATTGTCAGGTTCTCCACAAATCAATGCCACACATAAGCAACTGTTTGGCAAGATGCAACACGAGGTACATGTGTAGTTGCCACACAGCAACTACAGTGTCACTTCATTAGTAAAATCACTTAATGCAGTGGTAGCTATTTTTGTGAATATTTGTCTGTGTAAAAATCACTGATCATCTGAAGTGAAAACATAACAAGGAGAAGGGTTATCAGTAAATTATTTAATACTATACAAATTTATATGTTTTTAATGCAGATTATTAATTTGAGATGTTCAGCAGTTTTTACAGTTACCGGCTTTTTTATATACTACGTAGTACATTCTGGCAAAGTTTCCATAATTTAACCTTGGAACAGTGCCATATGTGTGTACATAAAGGTAAGGCTACCCATTGCTCCCACTTGCCTTGGACTCCCTCGTAACGAGTTGTGACACTTAAGTAACTACCACTGCGGCATGCAGGGATGAGGTGCCATGAGACCATTAGGGCCAAATGAATTCTGCAATGCAGAGAAAATGGAGGATATAATGGAATCTAGAGTTTATCGCGAAATTTGGTAAACCATGGAATCACTGCTAATTTCCATGTGGGAAATGCTGCAGACATGTGGTAAATCCTGAATTCCCTGACAAAGCCATCCCTGCCCTTGAACAGAGAAGTGGAGCGCAGGGAAGTGCTCAGTAACTTAGCAACAGCATTTTATGATGCCATAATGCGGAGATGTTAACTTGACGTACGCAGCAAGTGTGTACCTAGCAAGCTAGATAGAAACTTCACACATGTCTAAAAGACTGTCCAAACAAACCAGCAAAGAAACTCAGAGGTACTGCCCTGCCCTGTCAGCAAATTTTGCATAGAAACATTTAAATTTACACCTTTAAGACTACTGGAATAAACGGAAACAGTGTATTGCAATACGGAACCATGCTATTCCACTTGTTTCAATTTTCATTCCATTGTTAATATGAATAGCTATTTTCTCAATTTAAGCACTTTAATAAAAAGTGCAGATGGTACATGTTCTATTACTTATCAAACAGATGAAATTCTGGATATTTCTACAGTGAAAATGGAAAATGTGCTTTGAAAACTGACAAAATGGAAATCAAGAGAATATTAACATGCACACTGAAACTAATAAAACAGATTTCATTTGGCCCTAGACCATCAAAAAGTTAAATTTGCCAAATTAATTACTGCAATTCGTTCAATCAACTTAAAGCAAATCAAGCACAGCGAAGCCACTGCCCTAAAACGAGGCCAGCCGAGTCATCACTGTCTCCGCAGAGGAGTCTGCAGATTTGGACGGGACCGGGTTCAAAGCCAGTGCACCATCCCTGCACTTTTACGCTCTCTCCTATGGAAAGTCCAGGTCTTGGAATATGAGTGCGTGCATCTGCTTCTCCAGGAATGTCCTCCATAGTGTTCCAGCCCTGCATCTCCCAATGGCCCATTAGACATGCCGGGCCTAAAGCTTGTTTAAACCTCCTCCCTCTCTCCAGCACAAATGTCCAGGTGATTTGCTCAAGTGCTTGGCTCCCTCTTTCAAGAGAGCCCTTTCCTGGCTAGGCTCCAGCCTCCACTTGCTTGATGACTTCAAACATTCTCATTTACTTTTTTTTTTTTTTGTCAGCTATTCCTGTTCCCTTTTTCCCCTTCTTTTCGCTTTGACAGCTATTTTCGCTCTCGCGGCTGCCACACGCGTCACGCTCAAATGCGTCCAGACGGATCCTGGTCACCGCAGATTTCCATCCCTTAATGTTTTTATTTCAGTTAAAAAAATAAAAGCAGGTTACGTCTAAACAGTTTAAGTGTGAAGAAACGTCTGAGGCAGTGTGTAATTGTATTCTTTGTCGCTCCTTCTGTTCATCTCTCAGAAATGGGCTTAACAGCTTAAGAGGGGTGGCACAAGTGTCAGTTTCGGAAGCCAGAACCCAATTTCGGCATGCTGTTTACAGTACTGCCTGTGCTGCAGTCTGAGAGACAGAGCCGCACCAAAGGATAAGAACAGCCAATCATGCTTCAAAATGTTATCAATGTTTCCACTGCTCCTTCACAACGGCAGCATCAGCGATCCAACGGAACCGTCATCACTTCCTTTACAGCTTACTCAAACTCACAAGAACATATAAAACCCTGGGTGTTTGGCCCTGGTTGCGCAGTGGGACCTCAACATCTGACCTACATACAGTAAGCTGACTTTTGTCATCCAGAGCCATGGCGGTATCTAAGCTCTATTATTGCAACAGTCTGCAGTAATCTTTTAATGCAAAAAAAAAATCAAATTACAAATGTCTGCTGAGCTGGAACAAGACTTCTCATACATAAAGCACTTCCCTTAATTTAAAAGCCAAAGCGTATCTTATACACTCGGTTCCTTTGGGACATTCAAACTTTATTAAGTTCCTTAACCATGTACACAGTGTGTCCTCATACCAATGGGATGGGAAAAAGATGGGAAACAGAACTGGGCCCTAAGTAGCTTGTAAAACATCCAAAACCACTAATGCCTGATGCTGATTGACGATGTACATACAGTATCCTGAACAGAAAGGAATCACAATTTTACCTGCTGTCATCTCATGGTCAATGGGGCGGCGGGTTTGAGAGACGATTGTAAATTACATAGAAGCATGCGCGTGTAGAGGGAGGAAGGCCAGCTAATTCAAAGGGGACAGGGGCAAACACAGGGCAGTGGGGACTTTGTCTTGCTGTGACAGACTACTCTAAATTACCATTACATACAGGCAAAAGTCTTCAGGGTCGGCCTGAGCAGGGAAATCAATGTCCTCGCAGAATGGATGGATTAGCTCGGGGAGCAGGGGCTGAAACAACCACAATGGGCTTTTAATTTCCTATCCACCACCAGGGGAAGGAGACTCCACCCTGGACAACCATGAACAGACATCGCTTTAATCATCATTTAATGCTAAGGTGTGCTGCAGAGAGTGCGCATAAAGTGGAATAACTGAATGCATTGTATTTGTCGGACTTCTTTGTTAAAATGCATTTATGGGTGACTCATAAGCAATGATATCTGCAAAGCTGACTGCACTGGAAGGGAATAGATGTTCAGAATGATGACTGTAAACTCATCGAAAATTCACAGCCGCAGGTTGAGTTGAGTGAGGGAGGGAATATTCATTTCCGTTGTTATTTTTAGTGCATTACACACTGGTGCATGGGTGAGGTTACCGTGAAAACCAGCTGTGGGGTTGCACTGCACTCGGTTCTAGCTGTGGAACAAACCTCAAAGCACTGCTCCAAATGTAGTGCGGCACCCAAAGAGGAGGGCAGCACTACCACTGGGTCACTGCATCACTGAGCCATGGTAAAAGACATCTCAGTTTCACTGAAACACACATTATACATTAACAATAACGAGAATGCAACATGGTCCTGATACGTAATACTGGTAGGTGTCGATATTTACTTTGAAAAGGCCCTGCTGGGTACAGCACTAGCCTGTGAACTTTCAGACAGCACAAGCATATGATGCTAACCCTGGTACTTTTCTGTTTTCTATCATTATTTTGGGCTCTTAGAAGCTGCATATATTAGTGAAGTGGTTTTTTTTAATTACAGTGGTGTGAAGGAGAAAAAGCAGAGAATCACCTTTTGATCTTTGACTCTAAATTTGACAAAAATAATAACTTCATTTTCAATGGTGCAAAATGTACCAGCTTTTCTTTTTCAATTCCTCACTTCTATCACCACCCCATGTGAATTTTTTGCTTCAGTTTGTACCCTCTTTGGCGTTGTCAAATCAAAAATAAAGGCTCCAATGTGAACGCCCTCATTCTATCATACAGTGAACCTTCTGAATGTCACGTTTTTACATGCCAATAGATGCCAGCTTAGCCGATGCAATATTCATTTCCTCTCTAAAGGGGTGGAAATGCAAGATCACAGAACTGAAGTGCTTGTTTCCAGCTGGAGTGAGATTCTGGAGACAGTCTCTGTGTTAAAAACACGAAACCCAAAATGAAGTCATTTTGGACTCCTTTACGCTGGCACAACAGGACAACAATAATTTTTCCATGGCAAAGAATGGAACTGATTCTATCTGCAATGTAGCGTGTCCAAGGCATTAGAACCAACAGGCAATTGCTCTGAGGTGGCACATTTGGATTGTTTTGCTTTCCAGTCTCTTACTGATAATTCTTCAGTGTTTAGATTCTCTGAACCTGCGTTGGAGGGTGTCTGGGAAGTACAAATACGAATGCTTCTTATAAGCAATTGACTCTTAAAAGCAATAGTAACTAGGAATGAACAAAAATGGACATTTTTTTTTTAAACAGCATCATTATATAATTTAACCGAGACATGTCCTGAAATAAACTGTGCAAAAATAGACAGCAAAATGTGAATATACAGTACTGTGTTAAACAAAATAAAAATGATGACACATTCATTTTTTGGAGTGTCACTGTGCAGTTTTCAGTTTTCTTGAGCTCAACAGTGGTCTGGTGTCATCAACGTCCTAAATCCTTTCAAATGTTAAAAAATAAATAAATAACTCGACTCACATTAATTATTTTTATTAAGCCCGTGTTTTAAGACTGCCTCAAGCACAGTTCCAGTGCCAGTTCTTATTCATTTTCTTTTTCCTAAGTTCAAGAAGCTAGTCTTTTATAATCAGGCTGTGTAGACTGCACAGAATGATTCTTACCAGCAAATGAAAGCATTCTTCATACAGCACTGCAGGAATATGAATGACTCTGTCTCAGTGAGTTTTATCACTATATGCACTTGATTCTGTCTGCGCAGTTGCTTATATCAGTATTTCTTATAAACAGAGAGCACTGTGAAAGGAATCCGTCAAGACAGATACGGTTCTAAGCTTGTATCTTTTGAGCACGCAAACCTAAATCTGTGGCAAATACAACATCCTTTTTAATGCTTTTTTTCCAACATCTAAATTCTTCTGGTCTCTTTTCAATTTTCTGCTATCGCTGACATAAATGGATTTTGTAGATGTTTTGCAACCTTCTGCCACTACTGATCTGCATTTGTAAAGACATTCATTCATGTTAGAGATAAGGATGCTGCAGTTCCACAAGCCTTATTAATTTGGTCATTAGTGGAGTTGTATTGCAAATCTAACACCGGTTATAACGATTTTACATTACTGAATTGTTCCTTATCAAGTCAGAATTCAAGGTGGAAGTGGTTTCTACAAAAAATGAGAAAATGCTTCATTAGAAATATACTGAGGCTACATGGAGCAATTGTTTGAAAGATAATGTCACATCTGCCTGTGGAAATCCACAAAAACCGTAATACATAAAACAATAGCTAAAGCTATTGTTACTACATTTAGTTTGAATTGCTGTAAATAAAACCGCTTTGAAAATAATATATGAATTGTAATTACTATATTAATTATTTATTTTAATTAATCTGTACTCTATAGATATCCTAGAATTACTTGTTTTTTCACTAAATAGCTCCCTTACTGAACACACTTTCTGCAACTTTTGTACAATTCATGCACAGTGTAAGTCGCATTAATTGACTGTCAGTAAATAACAATCAAAAGTGACAGACAACTGAGATACACACTATGAAAAAAATATGTTTAACTACGAGAACATAAAATTGAAAAGAAAGGGGGGAAAAAACAAGCTTACCACAGTCATGCAGCAATACGGCTGACAAGAACGAAACATACACAGACACAATGACAGAAAACATAAGACATTAAAGCAGAGCAGAAAAAAAAGAACAAAGTCAGAATAAACAACACACAAGCCACTGTCAGAATGCATCACTCACACAGTGCAGAAAGGCATGCTGGGAAAAAAGTCTGTTTGGCGCTTTCTGCGGGTCTGCAGGGCGGGTCTGCTTCAGGCCCATTTTTCCATCATACGTGCGAATATGAGCAATGAATTTTATGTCAAGTAGCCATGGATCAAATGAGACTTTGTAATGATATTTGCCGCTGGGGGGGGGGGGGGGGGGGTATTATATTGTATCTGGTCTACCCAAAGTGTGCTTGGTGGGGAGGGGTATTGAAACGCAGGCTAATTGTGGTAAACGAAACTGACATTGAAGGATACAGTAAAAACACATGCAGGCTGACAAAAAGTGCTTGCAATTACAGTGTGGTTAACATGTACCCGCTGTGCCCATGTCGCTGTAGCGATGTTAGAACAACTGTCTTTTCAAAATGTCAGCACGTAATCCAACCAAGATTCTTTCTAATAATGGGGAAACGGCAAATTGCCCACTTATTCCAAGAAACGTCTTACTGATATTGGGAAATATGAAACATTCATTGATTTTGCATGTTTATGGTTATGCTCACCTAAAAAAATGCAAAATCAATGAATGTATGGCAAAGGACATAGTATGATTACATATTTTTAAAAATAAAACTAAGACTAACTGCCAGCATGATGTGCAAAATACTGTATGGATACTGAGTGAACGTGGTGCATGACTTAATTTTCACTTGAGCAGTGTTCTGCTTCGGGCAAATCGGGAGTGTTTCATATCAATTAGTAGGAATGCTTATTGGGGAAGAAAAACAACTTTGGGGATAACAGCTGTTTACTATGTGTCTTTTTCAGACTATTAAGCAGCTTCTGTCAAAACACCTTCAATGAACGAATGTCTCGAAAACAAGTGGAAACAAATGGCTCATCTGAGCACAGTTCAAAAGAGGAACGAGAGCGATTTAATTAGTGTTTACTTGCTTCTAGCCTGTCAGTCATTGCAGATTCTTTGTGATGCTTTCCTCCTGAGGCATGCTGTAATGTAAGTGAGTGGGTCTCTGGTTTAGCGGGAGGAGAGTGACTGTTAAACAGGCAGGCAGCCCAGGGTGCAAGAACGGTTTGATTTTGTTTTTTTTTTTTTCCCAAAGAAACCTAATTCAAACATGCTGACTGTTAAATAAGGAACTGATCCAATGCCATGCTATGGTTCTGAATGGATAAAATGTCTCCATCCATAATCCCACTTGTAAAAGAGCGTACAATAATCTGATCATTTGTCCAGACAAAAATTTGGAAATTTTTGTCATCTTCCAGGCAGGTCACTGCTCCCTCCCCCAAAAAGGCACAAATCTAACTTACTGTAACTGTTGGGATAATGCAAAATTGACTGTTCCTTTCTGTTTCTTTTTCATTGTTTCAGTTTGTACACTGAAAATCTATGGAGACAACTACAAAAATAACATTCAGCATCGGGTTGGGAGACCTGGCCAATGCACTTTATTAATAAAACAATTGTAGTGGTTTAAAAAAGAACATGCAGTTAAAAAAAACTAAATTATACATGGGCCTTTCATCTTGGGCCTTGGCATAAAAAATGGAAAAACTACAGAGTAAGTATTTGCCTGTAATTGCTTCCATAAATGACAAAGTGAATAGATTAGCATCACTTCTAATGCAGATGTCCACATATTAGCACTCAGACAAATATTTGTTTTCTGTAAAATATAGGCTTTTTATGACCCAAGTCCAGTATGAAAGATTATATCGTAAATGTGTGATCCTGTTGTCTTCAAATAAAACTGGTTTGCACTTTGCAAAGTTCGGCTTTGATCATTTTTTAACGACATGTCAGCCTGCCATCACAGTAACATGCACAGCTGGAGCTTTTACTTAGCCACGTTTGATCTTCACCTTGTGATTTTCAGCAACGCTGCCTTTATGATCACTGTGATCTTTATTTTCATCAATTACAGTCAACAAGACTCACTGATGAGGAAATCTCTGGAAGCACGCGGGCGTGGGACATTCTCACTCAGTTCGTTGCAATGCGACACCTCTTGCAGGTGATGGAAAACTTTTGTTTGTGTTGTTTTTTTTTTTCTGAGGTGAAGTAAAAAAGGAAGGACTACAGCCATTTTCTATAACAGAGGGCTCCCAAAATTACATGCAGGGAGCATCTTAAGGGTTGAGATATTGCAGCTCATTTCTTTGCCCTGCCTGTGTGAATATATGCCATACTCGGCTTAATGTCATAGAATTATTATGTTATGTTCATGAACAATTGCATCCTAGCACTGACGATCTCTACTGCTGAATGTCAGTTTGGCTACAGAAATGATGCCATTGCACTGAGGCTATCCTGAGTTTTGATTGCACTTAGAGATATGGCCGTTATGGGTTATGGTATACGGACCACTTCTGAGTCCTCCTATGATCTAGGCTGGCAGAGTTGGACGCAGAAAGCCAGGAGAGAAAGAGGAAGTGTGAGAGTAGGAGGATAGAGACAGACAGCGTAAGGAGAGGAGGGGCGGAGGGGACAGAGAGCTGTCCGAGGTTTCGGCGACCTCCGCTCCGTCGTACTCTCACACCTGTCCATGGCCTTTTCCATTCTGGCTCCTGCAGCTCTAGGTAGAAGTAGGACTGCTTATCATACTCCTCACGGTCAAGTATTTTAATGGTAATGGTCTTCCTGTGGGGACACAAGACAACAATGGAGGGGGGGTTGGAATCATGCAGGTCAAACACACACACGCACGCACGCACACACACGCGTGCGCTCACAGGAGACCCCGCATGCTCCCACTGGCAGGCGTCGAACCCGGGCTCAGGGAAGACGGCGGGTGGGACGCGGTGACAGGAGGCAGTCTGTTTCGCATTCCGATCAGCTCTGGGGCTCACGCGAGGAGAGTCAGTGTGTTTTTTTTTTATGTGTGTTGTCTGTCACTGTTAAGAATGTGCCATTGTTTGAGTGTAGTTTCGAAGGAGAATGGATGCTCTCAAGCACTCGGAGACCCAATAGCGCCAACGGCCGCTTGGGAACCTTTAATAGTGAAGCCGCGGTGCTGGAGCCCTGTAAACTTCACAGGTGATTTATAGCGCACACCGGCGCGGTGTGGTCCAATTACAGGAGCTCAAGTGCAGCGAGGCTCTGAGTGTCTCTCTGTTGGGTTGTTGTTCCCTCCTTGCGTGTCGCCCCCTTGTGGCCTGAATGCGAACAGAGCTGCCCGAGCCGGGCCTCAGAGCCGATCCCCCACCTTTCCTCTCACTCATCTCCACCAGGCGGGGCTCCCCAATCTCGACGTAGAACGTCTTGTTTTTCTCATACTCCTCGTCATCAATTACTTTGACCTTTATAGTTTTGCTGAAACAGAGAAAGAGAGAATAGAAGTTGCAGAGAAAAGAGAGTGTGAGGAAAGCACGTGCAGAGAGAGAGAGAGAAGAGAGGAGAGAGAAGCAGAAGCATGCAGAGGGCATGTTTACACAGAGACACACAGAGTGTGATGGCAAACGAGAGATGCTGGCAAACACACATCATGATCTGAATGAGAGGACTTCTTTCGGCTTCCACACAACTAAGCAAGCTGAGCAATACTCCTGTTTTAATATAACATCAAAACACTGATACATTTTCATTCATTCAAAAGCTCGGGATCCTAGCATTCTGGTTGCTGAGCCGTAATGCCGGAGTGCAGCGTTACTAAAGGCACAGGAATAAAGATAAGAGAAGCTTGTGTCAAATTAAAAAAAAACTAAAGCAGCAGCAGCAACAACAACAAAAATTCTGTATTTTTGAAGGAAAATTTAATATGACTTAATGAGCCATGAAGTAGCCTGATGAACTCCACCACAGGAAGCTGATCTCAGTTGGTGGGGGTTAACGCATGGATTCCTAAAACTGGCTATCAGCTAAGAAAGGCTCAGACGAGCACCCCTTCCATCACCAGTCTGACCTGCCGGCAGCGTTCTGCTCTTACCGAGATTCTCTTCTCCCTGGGCATGTAGGGTTCGTCTACACTCAGTAAATCTTTATGTTCATGCCATTTCATTTTCTCCTGTGTAACTGTCGGAAGGGAGAGAGGAGCGCTGTCGTTAATGACACCCCCTGACTCCCTCCCCACGCCTGCAGAGTGAAGGCCTGATTGCAGAGGGACAGTGGGTCACTTCCTGAGCCTGTGCAGGCATCAGCAGTGGACACAGTGGACAGCAGACTGGCCAGTTTCCCCTTCCCCTCACTGCCTGCATGCCTCGCCTCTGTGTGTTGCCACTTCACGTCTTTCTAGGATGGATGGTGCCCGCACCTGATATGTGTTGGCACTAGACAAATATCACTGCAATACAGTCACTAGAGAGATTGTGCAATGCAGCCAGTCCCTGTATTAATCAAGCCTTCCCATTTTACACAGGAATGGGAGACTGTATGACTACATATTTAAACGAGCAAGGACAGCAATATCCTGATTGCACGGCGCTTTGATTACCTAGTGTCGCCCATATGTCTGCATGCAAGCCCAAACCCCAATGGAGCTCAAATACAAGTACAGAGACAATGCCTTAGTGATTTTATTTCACGCGCAGACAGGATCGGACGGCAGGGATAGATTATTGTACGTAGTGCCCCTGTCACTCCCTTGAACTTTTGTGCAAATCGGTTGCTCCTCAACCCCGAATCCTGTCCGTATTGGTGATAATCTGACAGGGCCGCCCGGAAAACTGCTGAGCTGGCCGAGTTTGCACGCTCAGATTCAAGCCAGCTAATGATTTCGTAATTGCCAACAGAGGAGGATTTAATTACAGAGACCCGGCTCTTTTCCGCCGGCAATTAAATCACACCGAGACAAAACTTTCTGTCCCGGTGATGGCAAAAAGTAACGATATACAATATGTAAAAGGAGCAGGGATCAAAAGGACTGGGCCTTTGGGCTGAGCCTTACCACTGAAGCATGTTAATGACAGCAAGGGGGCCGAACGTTGTCAATGGGAA
This sequence comes from Megalops cyprinoides, assembly GCF_013368585.1. NCBI lineage: Eukaryota > Metazoa > Chordata > Actinopteri > Elopiformes > Megalopidae > Megalops > Megalops cyprinoides. Next base: position 9,052,080 of record NC_050597.1, read on the forward strand.
AACAAATCGTTTCTTCCTTCTCCTCTTCAGAACGTGACCCAGTCATGACTACAGAGGGACTAACTTCAAACTCAATCCATTCAGGACAGAAACAACAGTTCAGCTTTTGCAGACACGGCCCCCGCGCAGACACTCGCGTTCCACGGCTGAAGGACCATTAGCGCTCCTGCATTATTTCGCTCTCCGCCAGCCCCCTCATCGCTGGCACCTCTCCACAGCTGTCGCGGGACCCAGCGCAGGTCACCGGCAGCAAGCTTGCCTGCTCATTCTGATGAAGCGGCCTTCGCCACACCTGGATGAATTATTCACAAGCAGACGGGTCACCTGCAGTCACACTCTTTAACGCCCTCCTCGCTCTTGTCCTTTGGCCTTTCCTTCCCATCTCATTACTGGAAACGGAATATTAACATATGGATACAGTCTGATTCTATCCTAACCAACATGGCTGCCTGGGGCCTGTGTACATTGAAATGCTTCTTTAAACGAAAAGAACCATTTTGGTAACTTTTTCTGTTTTTATCTCTAACAGTATTAACCTCTCCAGCTCTGTTCTTTGTTCTCTCAACAAAAGAAAGAAAAAGGCTCATGCTTCTGCCACTTATCTCTGGAGCTGAGATATGACTGCTCAGGTTTGGTACTTTTAACACACGGCACTAGGATGAGGAGGGATTACGTCTGTCGGGGAAAGCTAGTTACCCGGGCCGCATAGTGCAAGCGTCATTTACATTTACGTTTCTGCCATTTAGCAGATGCTCTTATCCAGAGTCCAAAGTACGTCTAACAAAGCGGAATGAAAGACAGACCGTACAGCACACAACCGACCTCGTTCAAACATGCATCAGCGACACCAAACTGCAACCACCACACCCAGTAACAGATCACATCTACGTAAGAGCTGGCTTTCTAGACTGTAACAAATGCCACTCTAACCTTTTCATCAAATTCAAGACCCTGAATTCAAAATGACGGGCTTAAGCATAATCATTGCTAAAACTGAACCCATGGAGAGGCAAGGAATTAGGGATGGCCCAAGGGCTTTTATTTGAAGATGATGGAAAATGAACTGGAATTAGCTATGGGAGACCAAACGTTCAGACTGAACCGGTATTACTCAACCCCTAAACTAATCAACTGCTACATTAAATGTGCATGCTTCTACGGGACAACAAAGAGACCCTTGACAAAAACCAAAGTGCAGTGCACGTCATCTGACTGCCAAACTGGGGGGACAGACAGCAGAGTGTACAGAACAAATGGCCCTGAAGGGGCCAGCCACATTAAAAATGCATCTTGACGCTAAGACAAACAGATCTGAAGCAGCCCTCGCTGTTCCATCGCACACATTAAGCAACCACAGTGCCCTCTAAATGACTAAATGTGCTGTGTTTCCACTCAACATCCACACCATGACAGAAGGGATAGGTGCCTTTATTCCCCGCAGATACGATAAGGCACTGTCATCACTTTCCAGCTCCTTATACAAAACAAAGCTCAAAGAATTACATAAGCACGGAACTTCTGACAAGCCTTCTGTAACACTTACCCGGTTAAAACAACGCCCTGCCATCTCTCCTCTCCAGAGAGGCACCAAAACCCAGTTCTGGGCTCATGCTAATTGTTGGAAGAGGGTGTCCCTTTCTGTTCAGTGTATTTGTTAGGGAGAACTTTGTTAGGGCAACGTAACTGTTCTGCCACCAAAGTAAACAGTCCCTCACGGTCTCATATTCCCTCATCCCATTTAGCCATGTGAAACAGCAACACCCCAGCAGCCCTTCAAACAAAACCAGCTGGGCTTTAGTGATGTAAGGGATGGCACTCTCACAGCTGCGGTCCACACACTGTAAACGGGGGGTGTTTACACAGTCACTTGCTCAAGCCGAAATGTATCTGTATCCTTCTTGTCCAGCACAGTCACCAAAGTAACCATCTCCCATGACATTCACGTGATTTTAGCTCCTGTTGTGCCCTTCACAGATACGAAGCTGACACGGCTTCCCTGTTCTCCACATTCTCCTTTAAACACAGAGGAACGACATGGAGGTGTTCAGTGCTGCCAGTGCCAGCACAGGCAAGTCACATGACATGTTTGCTGTTTTATGTTTGTGAGGAGAGGCGGACTTTACACAAGCTCACTGAGATACACAAGTCCTTTTACTATAACACACGTCTGTAGCAAATCATAGTTTGCACTTGTATTTTGAAAATCTTTTCACATCCATCAAAGATTTACAGGCTGTATCTTGCGACACATAATTCTGTATATTAACTTGTGTGATTAGGTTAGTTAGGATAGTTTACATTAAATGAGTTAAGGGAGCATTTGGATGTTTCTTGGAATGGGAAACATAGTATATCCTTATTTTAAAACAAATCTTTCACCTTGTATATTCGGTGGGAACACGCTTATGATTCAGTAGGGAAAAAATCATGCATCCCTATGGACTGGCCACATTTGCATCCTTTAAAATTTACAGACAGACAGGTGGAAAATACAGCATGTCACAGGCTTAATTCTATACAGAGTATTTGGCAGCTGCCACTACAAAATCGAAGACACAGATTAATAAATAAATGATATCTTTTTTCTCTTTTAAATTTCAGTCACAAATCCGTGCACGGCACAAGACCTAGTTTCCCTGGCAACGCACTGTTTGGATATGTATACAGGGTGTAGACTTTTTCCAGATCTTGGCGAGATGGTTTTGGAGTGCCACAATTTGCACAGATGGAGCGTATCAGAGAGGGAGAGAGCTGGAGATGCGGGCTATGGGTGCTACAGGCAACCGCTGCCAGAGCGCTCTCTCCTGATAATGAATACCACAGCACCAGAGCTCACGGAAGAATGTGTCTCTAATGAAATGTAAAATTCAGCTGGTGACCCGTGAAACGCACAGAAACAAGGTGATGCCTCTCTACTGGGATTCTCATTAGAAACATCTGATCACGAATTAGACGGAGTAGCATTTCCCACTGTGCGTATTTATAAATGAATTTCAAATGAATTATGTCAGATAAACCACAGGCATGCAGATCTCCGAAACTGTTTGCTGCTTGGACATTCTGTACCGCACTGAGAAAGGGGGTGGAGGAACTGGGCCAGTGTTACAGTGGAAACACAGGGCATCATGGTGGCTTTTTTGTTTTTTTTTTCCTGGTGAATAAAACGGTCAAAACCAGTGAGAAGAGGCAGGCTCCCAAGGACCAGCGGGACAAGCCGTGGTGTCTTCATCAATAATTACTCTGAAAGCTTTTACCTCTGCAGGGAACTGGGGCTCCCACGAGCCGGGCCCCTGTCACAGGCATCACCCCCCGTCACAGGGCCTGCCACTATGCGCTTATTGAAGGGATGCACGAGAAGCCGTACTGGAGTCACGCCTATGTGACACCCTCTCCCTCCCCGAGTCCTCGTGTCCGTCCCACTGCTGCCACGCTCATCGGGTCTGTGTGGACGGCCTACCACAGCGCTGCCGCTGCTACTGCCAAAGCTCGAGGCCGTTCTGCAGCGTTTTACAGCAGGGGGGGAGGCACCGCGGTCTTGTTCAGTACCACCTCAGACACTTATTATACCGCCTTGGTGAAAGTGGTGTCTGCCTTGCCTCCGAGTTGATTGAATTTGCAGCTTTTGAATTAGAGCGGCTTGCCTTTTCCCACCTCCTGTGAGCGCCACAGGAGATGCGGTGGTACCCTGAAGACATGCTGAAGTTTCCGAGCTGGATCCCCTGCACAGAACCAATAAACGATGGTTTACTGCCCCCGTACGTTAGTCGAAAAATAATCATTTCCACTGTGGACTGTGCATCTTTGTTTGTGAAAGGCCCCTGAGTGATACATCCCTTCATTACTCTGGCACTGATTCGGTTTGACTCCCAACCTTCTGTACTGTCTCTCTGAGCTCCACCTGAAAGTGTGACGTCAAACAGTAAGTGCTTGCTCTGCTCTTTCAAACACCCCCCGCCCTTATCTCTCTACAGTCTCACGTTCCTCCTTTTCAGCTCGTGTCTGCAGTTCTTGGTCCCCCTCACCCATCAATCTCCATTATCATCTCTGCGTTGCTCCCCACCTGCCTCACTCTCTAAGAGTGGCATGATGACTCAAAAGCACGCTCTCCTGATTGACAATGACAAGTCAAAAGAGGACGATACAATCACCCTGCTTCTCCAGAGAAAAAAAAACACTACTGGACAACTTATCACATTTCTAGAGTGCCTCTCTTCTGGTGCGGGGGGGGGGGGGGGGGTTGCAAAGCAGAAAAAAAAATGACATGTCTTTAATGTCTTTAATTTTCATGATAACATCAGTTTTCGTCCGCTCACTGTATGAAAATACAGTTTGCCCTCGAACCTTGAGTGGCTTAGAATGATCCCTGACTACTTTGTTTAGGTTCTCAGAATTGGCACAAGGTTGCTGTTGGCACGGCGACGGGACCACCAGGGACCTGGAAGCAAGCGGTTCCTACATTCCTGGGGACTCACAGGAGTGCCAAGCAGGGCCTGTTCTGCAAAACTAGAGAGGGGGGCGAATCTGCGTTATGGCAACTGCGAGCCTTCAGGTTAAGTTGGTTTTTGGGATATTTAAACACGGACTTGCGCTCTACACTCTGCGACATTTCCTGTTGGCGCAAGTCTCCAGGAGCTGCGAGCATTGCGCCTCAGCGGGTTAAAGAAGGTTGTCAATAAAGCAACACCCACTTTCAATGAGAGATCGGGACCAAAACACGATGTGTGGCCGGCAAGCTGAATTCAGTGCATTTACATTCAGCGTGGACCCATGCACCCTGAAAAAGCAGCCAGGACACTGGAACATCGTGTCTCGTTGATGTCAGGATGTCCAGCGCATTACAACAATGTTCCTGTGCTGACTGGAATAAATCCTAGCAGCCATGATCTACAAATTTCCTGTTTCATTAAATGCAACCGAATAGAAGAAAACGGACAACAGATTATCATCTCTGTTAGAAGGAAAGCACTGCACTAGTTTAAGGAACAAATTGTACAACGGTTGCCCTTGAAAAATGACATGCTGTCTTGGCGTTCCTACAGTGTGTGACTGTTTATACAATGCAATAACCCAGAGATTAACAGATGTCAGATCATGTTTGGAGAGATGTTTTCAATCCCTGCAAAGAGTTCGCAATAATAAACTCTCACATACAGGTTTCAAGGTTTGATCAATACTGTGAAACGGCATCCCTTCTGGACTGAAAAAGCCCAACAAGTATTTAAAAAAAATTGTGGCCTCTGGCACAGATATTCCATTAGATGTTTGTATCTGAAGTTGTGGGTGGGTGGATGTCAGATACAGACAAAACAAAAGAGAATGCATATCAGCGAGAGCACTTGTGGGGGTGTTTTTGAGCATGTGTGTTTTCACTTTCATAAGACATCATCTGCCAATAATCACATATACATTATATACGTGTGTGTTCCTGTGCATGCACACACACAAAAAGTGTATGTACAAAGTGTGTACCCACAAAAGATAACAACAATGCACATTCTTGCCATCCTTATATAAGCATCACCTCTATGTGAAACACAAACATTTCAAGTTAGTTGTAAACACATCTGATCCAAGGACAGACAGGTGAACAAAACGAGACTGAAATATGAAAACTTGGCAAATTTGCCTTCTGTTTGAAAATTACTGGGAGTTGCTCATGTCAGCCCACAATAGATGAGGACCCCGTCCCCATAGAAGATGACAAGACAGCCCTTAATATATTCATGCATACATGCAGGACATTTTATGACATTCAGCAGATGAAGACTCGTCAGTATACGAAATGAATTTCTCTGAAGATTCTTACATATTGAAAACGGACTAATGGCCACATGCTATTTTAAACACCCGCCGTGGTTAATCAAGGTTTCTGTCAGGTCTTTTTATAGGCCTAGCGTTGCAGTCCGTATGAATGTCTGGTACATGGCTGAGGGCCGCTCTGTCATAGAGATGAATGGAAGATGGGTACCAGACTCTGTCTCTTATGAAACTTTTAACAGCCAGGTTTCCATGAATAGCATGGGGAGCAGACAGGACTAAATGTGGAATAGTCTGTATATTGTAGTACCACAACAACCATTTGGCCAGACATGGAAAAAAAAAATCATAGATCACAAAGTAACAAATCAAATAAAAAAACTGACTCCAATAAATGAGTTGTTTGAAATTAATAAGATAATATTTTGGGCAGAAAATTGGGCAGTTCACAGCAAAATTTTTGTCTTCTCATTTTAAAGACGTTTACTGTCAAAAATTTAACTCACTTGAGAAAACTATACATAACCTGAGGGTTCATTTAACTTTGCACATCTTCATGCTTATAAGTGTTAACAATCAAATGTTAACATCATTATATAACTTATAAGTGAACAGTAATGAACACCGACACAATAGGTGAACACTACACAGTACGGACATCATTATGCTTTATACACTTTTATACCAGACAACACAAAATTCTACAATGCTGTGCCCATCTCCCCATTGTAAAAGGGCAAGTGGCAATAAACACAGTGTGAGAGCTGGATCCGTAGCACAGATGGATGTCCCTTGGTAAATGGACTCCGAGTGCCGGTTGCTTGTTGTTCCGTTTGATATGAATCTGCGAGCGGGCAATGTGTTTACCTGCAGGAGACGAATACGGCTCCCAATGTACATACAGCACCACTTTGCAGCGCTGCCCGTGCCATTTACTTTACGGCTGATCGCACCACTTTCAGCTTGCATTTCAAGGTAGCTGTAATCACTTCTCTCTCCAAAGCAAGATTGCCCAAATAAGGAACTTAAACCGACGCTTTCAGAATTAAAATAGAAAGATGTAAAAGGTTAAAAAAAAGCTATATCAGGGGAGATGTTTGTGTGAAATTCTCTCAGCTCTCCTGAATCCCTCATCACTCTGTTACAGGAACATTTACTGCCCTGCTTTCTGCAGTGGATTAAAGCAAAAGACAAAACCACAAAAGACCACATCAAATCAACCCCCAGCAGACTGTTCTAGAACACAACAGAACACAAATCACTGTTACAGGTCAAATGTACTCACTCAAAGCCAGAGAGGAAGATAAAAACCAGCAGTACAATGTAATAACGTCCCACCTGTTATAGGATGCTATGTATATATCCCTTCTGGTAATGAATACACCCATAAAACCTTCTGTTGTTCACTTTTAATTCACAATGGCTATTCTGACAGAGGCAATATTAAAGCAAGAAAGGAACATTACTCTGTGTTTATGTTAGAATATCATATTCTTTTATGGGTTTTGTGGACATCGAGACAGTATTTCAAACAATTGCAAATGACATAAAAGGCCAAACCCTGCATCTACGGCATCCTGGCCAAGGCTACATTCAGAATAATTCACAAGAAAGATACAATTTCATTTCCTACCCAGTGAACCAACATCGTGAATTTTGCCACTAAGTGTCAAGATATTATATTTCCTCTCGAATGCCTGCTGGCCTACTCAATACCTTATTCATTTAAAACACAGTGACCATGTAAAATTGCCAGATATTCACCTTAAGGGCTGTTGAGCTTTGAATATGCTCTCCAGCATTGAGGAATCATAAATCTTAGGTGCGAGTCAAACATAAAAATTACAGGGACTCAGTGATCACTGCAGCTTCAAGGTTACTTTGCCATTTCCTGCTGCATGCAAATCACCCTAGTGAATCCCCGAATCTACTTCCCATTAAAACAACTTGGTCAGCAAAGTCCTTCAATGAATTGAGCCCCCCACCACCCCCCATTCAAAAATCCCAGAAGTGAGCACCTCTTTAGTCTACCCATGTACGAAGACTTTATTTGTCTCACTGAGTAATTCTCAGATGAGTCCCAATAAAGAGCATTGTAGATATCATTTCCTAACCACATATTTATAAAAAGCTGTCGGTGCCTCAATACAGAAGAGGCGAGGTGCGGTTTTGCAGCTGATACTGGCTCTACACTACTGCAGACGGCATGGCCTTCACATCATGATTTAAACCTACAATAATGTGTTACATTTCGCTTCAGTACCAACAGCTGGTGCTACAGTAGTCCGATAGTGTGCATCTGTGTGTGTGTGGACACAGCTGTGAATTTGGGAACCCTCAAACACTTCCCAAGGATTACTTCCACGTGTACCAAACACTACATGGGAAAAGATCATTGTTTTTCTACACACTACAGTAGTGCTGAAACCTAAGTGACTTGTGAACCAAGAGATGAGTAACTACACAGAACTGTCAAAAATACAAATTGCCCTCTGCCTCCCAAATAAGCACACACATATAGGTACATGCACACACTTACACAAACAAGCACACGTTTCTTCTTGTATCCCCCCCCCCCCCCCCCCCCCCCCACACACACACACACACACACATGCACACACTCCTATTCTCAGCGGTGTTTTGTCGGCTGCTTTGTCTGTGTGCTGCAGGGTGCCTGTGAGCGAGCTCTACGTGTGTGTGCAGTCACAGTCCCAGCGTGATTGCTTTAAAGAAATTACTCAACAGCTCCATACCAGCAGGCCTGCTAATGGATACAATTTATATCATTAATTTGTGATGAACATAAAAAAAAAGTCTCTCCACAGAACTGAAGAGAAAAGAAATAGGATGGCATTTTGATGAGATGATCAGATTCACCACCCCAATGGCTCTCTCGTCTGATGCAAATGCACTGCTCGACTCTTCACAGTCTACAACATACAGTGTTCCTCTAGGCATTTAAAATTGATCAAATGGGAAAAACGAATTGCGTCTTTTGGTGATTTTTTTTTAGGAAGCCCATGCAAGCCCCCTGGACTTCACTACCTCTATATCTGTAAGTAAACTAACTGTAGCCTGCTTAAGATTCTGTGCAGGACTGTGGTTTTGTGCTGAACAGAGCAGTTCTGAGATTGGGGGGGGTTCACATGCGAGAGGGTCAGTGGCAGACCACTTTCATACTTCAAACAAAAGGAACGGTGGCTGCTGGGAAAAGCCACGAGCGGGACGAGGCACTGCTTTCATCAGGGGGTTCCCCCATGTAAACCCGGTGGCCGCTTTTAAATGTTAAAATGCATCAGGGAATATTTACTCAAAAGCCTGTAAAACAATGCTGCTTCCCCTGCCCGCTCCTTCACTCTTTGCCTTTCTTCCTGTTCACGTTCAGCTTACGCTGGTGTTTCCTGTGCTTGGAATATTCTTCATGTTTCGTTTCAAAGCGTAGCAAGAAGATTTACACAGACACATTTATCAAAGTTCAAATGAACTGATTTATTGCTGTAAGCATAACACGAACATGGACCTGCATGAAACAAGGTGAGGTCTTGATATTTATTTATGAAGGCAAAATTCCAGTCCAGGTTCCAGATCCAGCTATTACTACATGCCATCCATTTCTCCTTCTTCTAATGTATCACCCTTTATTAATCCACAATACCCATTAAACTTTGAAATACCTTTGAGGAATATTCCATGAACAAAATTTTTGCCAAAATTTTTGATGGAGATCAAATTCAGACTTCTTGTAGTGCAAAAGAATACAATAAGGAAAGAACTTCAAAACTGTGTTAAGTGAAGCTTTCACGAAACAGGAACCTTCTGGGTGGAAAGTAATTTTGGGATGTCCGAGACCAAGTTACCAGGTTGTTAGGACAAATGTTGAACAACTACTACATGTAAACATGCTGTTCAATTACCCTGGGATCATATCAGTTTGTTTTTCTATTGCACATATATTTGGGATAGAAGGTCCTCACCATATACGATATCATCTTTATCCCCAGAACATAACACAGGGATCCAATCACAGCACTGTCATAATAAAACACTGGGAACTCATGCATTTATACTTACTTAGCAGAACCACTTGCCTAGGTTAACTTCAACAGCCACAAGTTTTACATAACCACTTGCAAATCTATTTAGAGGCCCTACAATCATGTATGCAATTTATGGGAAGTACCTTTCCTAATGTAGCTGGGAATCAAACTAGTGACCTTCTAGTCATAGGGTAGGATCCCTAAGCGCTCTGCTACGATGCCATCCTCTCTAACATGACCACTGCACTATCACCTAACGTTTATCTGATATTCAGTGTACTGGCTTCCTCAGTAAATGGCTCAATTAATCTACTGCTAGAGGATCAGACTGGACAGCCAGCTTTCAGGAGAACCAATAAGCTCCCTCCTAAATCGCAGCACTGCCGAATATAACACAGCTGGGAGAAATCAATGGCAATATTTTTCCAATAGGAATGTACGTTGCTACACAATCCTATTACACGCATTGATTACTATCGTTTCAGATCAAATTAGAATCTCATCATAGAACCACCAATGATGTAGATACAATTCTATGCATGCCATTGTGAGTAATTGAGGGTAACTGCCAAGTCAGCTGGAGGGGCATGTGGGCGTTTGTAGTAGGTTTGAGGGGGAAATAAAGGAGGGATGAATCCATGATGCCATTTTATTATTCTTGGACTGGCAAATCTTGCGCTATGTATATAAACATCCAGTATGTTTCCTTTTGTGTCTTTTTCCCATCGTTCTTCATTTTCTTCACTTTTTTCCTCTTTGTTTTTCAGCATATTACCACAGATTTGTACTTGGGTTTGCTTAGTGGCAGCAAAGCATTATGGGAGCTTTCGGCTGTATGACTCATTTTGCTGTCGCTTGGATGAATTCAATGACACCTGCTGGTTTTCAACAATTTCTTGGAATGGCTTTGCACAATTTTTCTATTTAGACACTAAGAACATGTTTTCACGTCTTCCTGGTTTTCACACGACAGAAATCACGCAGACACACAAATCCTGCTCGCTCCCATTCTCCACCTTCCCCCCGAGGAAATCTGGAGGCATGACGCGCACATCGCAGTGCTGTGTCCTCCGAAGTCGTCTGTAGTGCGGACAGATTTGCTCTGATTTCTCTGGCTTGGCATTCTCATTGAACGAGAAGGAGAGTGTGGAGATGGTGGTGCCGCCAGCTAGTGAAGGCAGCTTTGATCACTGCTATCCAGTGGAGCTGGGGCTCACAAGGCTCCCTTGTTGCTGGACCCTTGGCAACGTGGCTTAAACGATCACTGGCCAATGGCTTGAAACTGACCATCTATTCCATTCAATTCTGTTTTGAATGCCGGTTAAACTTGCTTTACTGATTTTATCATGAAAGTGCCTACTATGTACACTGTACCGAGCCCGCCAAAAAGGAGTCCTTTTTCTTATTTCAAATAAAGCTGAATTTGTCAATTATCAGCACTGAACGTGTCCTGCTGCCATGACAATAAACTTGAAACTGGTGCTTTTTCATTCAAATCAGTGTCGGTGATGGGTAGGTTACAGGTGACATTCCACAATAGCGTGTGCGCCTGTCTGTTTGCGCGTTTCTGTCACAGAGAGAAATGCAAATCTCTGGCAGCTGAAAGGACGCCTCCCTCCGCGCGTTTCCCTCCTGTCACTTTGCAGGCGCCGGATAATTAAGGCAGAGAATGTCTGCCAGCGCTCCTCACACTCCTCACGGGCGTCGTAACCATCTGTTCCCCTAGAGAGAGAACGCCGGCGCTTCCTCCTCCCAGTCCGCAGAACTGCCTCGCCGTTCCGCTGACACGGGATGGGGAGGGTGGGGGCCCAAATCAAAGCCTTTCAGGGGGCATCAAAAGGAAACGGCTCATCTGCGCTGCTGGAAACTCCCCCCCAAGTTGCAGGGGTCGCAGGAGCCCAGCGCTCATTACGTCCTCCTCTGCCTCCACTCTCTGCCTCCCTCATAGTGGAAAATGACGAGTGGCCGCACCTCGCGACCGACTGCGTGGGCGACGGCAGCCACGCTCAACCGGAGGACAAACAGACAGAGCGGCCGCACATAATGAGCCCACCGCCAGCAATCTACGGGCTGATTCTCTACAACCTTACAAAGTGATCACCACACAGCTCTCTGCCGTAGCTTACTCAGAGCGCACAGAAAACAGGCCCGCTAACGCGCTTCTGCATATATCCTGGCTTGGGGAATGAAGGTCATTCTGCTAATCCAACAAAATGGGTTCGTTTTTTAAAAGAAAGTTTTTGTCTTTTACCAGGGTAAGCTATTATTTGCATACACACACAGCAGATTGGCTGTGTCAAATCTGCAGTAACAATATTACGAAATCCCTTGTAGAAACAGCGTGTTTCTTTACTAAACACAGAATCAAGTGTAGGTTTTCACAACAAATTGAGCATAAAAGAGAATGAAAGCAAACATAACTGACTCTCTTGGATAGCTGGATTCTTTAGCAATTGAAAACTGAACAATGAAACAAGCATCAAATGTCTATAAGATGCTTACCAGATGTCTTGCTGGTATTAGATTTCTGTCCAAAAGAATTTCCCTTTTTTAATGATACTGCAATAATCCCCCGGTTTGGGGAAATTTCTGTGCAAAGCTGCTGTCAAACCTGTCAAAACCTTGTCAAAATGAAAAAGGGGTGATATATGTTGCGATATTCTGTGTTTTTATGTCAGTTTTATATAAGTGTAGAAAGGTCTGTCTCTTCAATTAGTTGCATCTGCTACTAAATCCACTAATGAAATTATGAGCTTTCACCAAAGTTCTCATAAAGGCCAGATGTGGTGATTGTCATTCATGACTTTATCCTGAGGGTCTGTTGCCGCACAACAAAAAATCAGCAGATCAGCCCGGAGAGACATCCAATCAAGCCACTGTACCGCAGATGCAAACAGGGCTCTGTGTGGTCTCAAGGAGTCAAGCTGTCTGCCTTCAAAGGAGGATAAGTAACACTGAAAAGTGAAGGCTCACAGTGAGGGTGGTCAGAGACAGCTTGTGATTTCAGTCAGCCTTACTCTTCTGTTAGGGAGAACCATTCCCCACAAACCAACACACTGTCACTGGTACCTGGGCTCATAGCCTAGCGCACTCCTGGGTATGATGCCCCTAATCAGGCTCTACCTCGAGAGCCAATCTCCCGTCAGCTGTGTATGTCTACTGCAAGGACCTGAGCAGGTGAAGGCGGGGCAGGTCACTGCATCTCTCAAACCTCGGCTGGGGCTGGAGCCGGGGACGTCGTGTGGGTGGGCGAAACCATTCGGATGTGACCGCCCTTTTTTGACAACTCTGACTGTCTGCAGAGTTGTCAGAGGCATCGAAAAAGGCCGGTCCCATCCAAAGGGTCTCGCCTACTGACATGACACCTCTGACTGTCAGCAGAATGACCTTTCAACCGTTGAACGCTTCAGCCGTGGGTGAAACAAATTTACCATGAAACAACTGTAATCATTGCTGCAATTAAGCTGCGAGTCCATCTCACTGAGGAATGTTCTCACCAACGCTACCACAGATGACAGCAACGGACTGAAATGCCATGGCATTAGGAAGCAAACTGCTTCTGACATTCATTGGCCTTTCGGATGGAAACTTGAGGGTCACAGTGAGCTGTTCTCCAGAAAGTTACGTTCTGTTCACAGAGAAAGGCTCTTAGCTGGGAAATGCTCCTTTTTGTTCAAGAGCAACCCGCACTTAAAAACCTCACACTGGGTTAAGGTTAGCAAATACCGGGCAAACTGCTGCTAAAAAGTACAAATGATTCATACATAACCTTTACCGTATTGTATGTTTTTCAAAGAAGGCCAACTGTGACTACAGGAGCAGGGAGGCCATTGCAGAAATGGGATGTTTTTTTTGGTCCAACTGTCACTCTTATTACACAACAGCACAGCCATCTACCATGGAGACGAGGAGGACTTTGAGTGACAGGCCATAAAGAATTAGATTAATTAAAACACTTCAGACTAGCGCCTGCTCCCCAGTGGCTGGCTGGAATAACCCTAAACATCCCATTAAAACTCACAGATGATAAGAGCACTTTGACATGCGCGCGGTTTGTTTAGATTATCATTAATTATGCATTGTTCAGAAGTGCTGCTGCAGCTCTCCGTCTTTGAAAAGCCAGATGAGGAATTTTAAATGTCACAACTGGGGTGTTTCTAAATCACACGTTTCCTCTAAACACAAATACCGCTGAACCATGTGACAGCACACCAGGACTGGGTTGGCTTATAAGCACACGCACACATGTACACACAGATACATGCATCCATAACCTTGGCATGGAAAAAATTATGCAACCTAAGCAGCGTTGCTGACGAAAAGGAGAGAAAAAAGCTTTATTACAACCTTTCTCATTTTTCAATTCTATATGCTATGCATCGTCTCATAAAGCATTAGCGGTAATAACGGGAGAAGCAGATTTACAGCGATGGTAGAAGGGAAGAGTGCAAATCTCCAGCTCATTGTGCATTAAGCAAGGGGGCCTGATTCGGCTTATCACCTCTTTACAGTAGACTGAGCCAAAGATTCTGTCGCGGCTGCTAAACCTACTGGAGGATCAATCAGCCAAGCCAAAGACGCATTCATTTGGAGGCATACCCCAATGAGGCAGTGTTACTCCCACAATCAGGGGACGACCAGGCCAGGCTGATAACCTTGGGCCAAAATCAATCTTTGTTTCTGCACGGCAAGAGTCATCTGAAATGATGACCCAACTAACATGTCCCATCTGAAACACTCATCTTGAACAAAAATGCAACTGTGTTTGGACCTGCAGCCTAGAGACTAAGGAGAAAATAAGGTAACTCTGTTTGCTAATAAAATTAAAATAAAACCTTACAAAAAATAGTTTATGTCCATAAGAAAAACATTCACTGATTCTAGAAGTCAGACAAGGTTTCTAGGATGGTTCTGTCAGGAACAGAACCTCCTGGCACTAGACATTTAAAAATAATGTACCACGTATAAAACATACCAATAGCATTTACAAATCTGCCATTTAATGGGCACTAACTTTGTGTATTCTTGTGTAATGTTCAACAAATATGAAACTATTACAGTTTAACTTTGCTATACCTACTATTTCGTTCCAGTGTACCTAAAATTATTTCCAAGCTCCAGTTACATAGACACGGTTTCAATAACTGGGAAGCCTCTGGTAATTTCAGCACAAGGTTCCATTTACCTCGCTCCTTCAGAAATTCAGCAATATTTATTCTCCGGGTTCCGGTTCAGACTGCGTCATGCCCACCTGACTACTGCTTCTCACCGCTGTCACCAGTATTTGGCTATCTGTCTGTGTTTATAGTTTGTTTGACTTTCCCAGGAGACTTTTTGGCAAGCACTTATATTAACTTGGATGAAGACATATCAGTTACTGTTTACTACTGCCTATCCTCACGGGCCCATGCTCTACCTCTCCTGATTTCTGTCCCTCTGGTGTCTTCTATTTTGTGATGGACACTGAATGTACAGACTGCATTGTCTGCTGCCTCCCTTAGAAACCCATACCGCTCAATGCAGGTCACCAAAGGTCTAAATAAACATTCATGGCACTGACCAAATATCCACACATACAGAGCAAATATCCAGGGATCTACGTGACTTAAGTGTAGTACGGTGCATGACTAACACATTCGAAGCTAAAGCATTTGCAAGACCCTTAAAATCCATTTGCACAACTGTGCAAAAACATACAGGCCAATTTAAATTATAAAGCTGCTTATTATGGAAGCTACAAATTAACAAAGGAATGCTTTAAATGTAACACTGTATATTTTCTAAGCCTTCTTTGTTACGTTAAGTATAAAAGTGATGGGAAATCGGTCAGGAAAAAAAAGGAAAAACTACTGTGCTTTCCACTTGTGAAATTTGTGAAAAGCCTTTAGCCATGACCACAGTATGGTCAACCGACTTTTCAAAAGCCCTGCAATGTAAACTCATGAACTAAACTGCATTTGTTACTTTCAAATCCAAAGTTTCCAGGTACAAAAATATCTGCGGTGAGCTTGTGACGAGGCAGCCTCCAGCTGACGCAGCAGGGCTTGCTTTGTGAATCCGTTCGGCTGGACTGTCCTACATGGCTCCGGTGAGCTGCGACGCTAAGAGTGCCGGAATAGGGCAGCTGCGGCTGCCGCATCGCCAGGGCCTTCAAACATTAATCAGCCGGGTATTTTTGCCTTTTCGTTTTTTCGTGAACCTCCTTCACACCGGGGCGCTCGGAGCGAATCCGCCGTCTCGGGGCGGGTCCCCTGCACCTGTGAGGGGAGGCGGAGGACACTGCCCCGCCCCGCCCACCCCACTCCCACTGCAGCCGCCCACCCCCATGGCAGACAGCTTGGCCCACTTCACGGCCAAGAGACTACCGCTGCTGGGGCGATCGGCAGGGCGCAAGTGAGACCTCATGAATTTCTAAAAGACTGTCAGAACACTTCTTGGCTGCTGGCTAGCCCACAGGAAGCGAGAAACATCCCCAGCACCGAGCGGAGAGACAGACAACTCCTGACAAGCGGCACAAACAAGCCGCTTTCATTGCGTGTGCCTGTAAGAAGCCCCTCCAGGGGAATATCTCCGTGTACCAGTCAGTGAACGTCATTCCATACATTTGCAGGTTCACACCGGCATTAGCACATGCTGCACGCCTATGGGACCCGTTCAGGAAGAAGGAAAAAAAAAAACACACCACAGACTAACTGCAACAAAAATACAGATCCCTTTGCCGAAACAGGTATTACTTAAAATAACAGGTCAGGCAATCAGTGTGATACATTTTTGTTTCTAATGAAAACAGAGGAGTTTCTAGTAGGCCAGCTGCCCGGCGCGCTACAGAGGAACGTGAGGCAAAAGAGAGGGGGGGGTTGACCATATTCTGAGTAAAGGGGGGGGGGGGTGGGGTAGAAAGTGATGGGGGGTCGTTAACCTTTGTAATGAGACAGAGCAGGAACATTTATTCTCATTAAGGTCTTTTTCCATTTCCCATTATTCTCGACCCCCTTCCTAACGACCTCTCCACCCCTGCTGGAAGATTTGTGCGGCTAAGCGAAAACTGGACAAATGATCTATTCCTATTGGTTTAGAACGAAAGTGGAGTCAGGTGTTATGGGAACAGGACGGGAATTTGATGTCTGTTTGCCCTGTTTGCCTCCTGCACTGTCACCGTGCTGTGCACACGCAGACATGTTTCACAACTGTGCCTGGATTCCTTTATGGTGAGGGGGAAAAAAAAAAAACCAAAGGCCAAACTTCAGCAGGCGAATTTGATTTGCCGTCATGCTTTTTTCCATCCTGGTGTGCAAACTCCATCTGCTGCTCTTCACCATAAAGCTGTCGTTTTGGGTGCTATCGACGGAGCTTCTCCAATGGTCTGTATCGACCTCCATTTTACCTTTGAACAGCGGCGTGTGCTTATATAAATCCTGTCTGACAAGGCCCCTACTGCTCGCAAGAGACAGGGCAAAGAATAGGCCCGGCAGACAGCCCTGTTCATACTCTGATTGTCAAGCCAGAGAGTTTTCTGAACGGCTTTAACATGCAACGCGCCATCCCTCCCACACGCACACACACACACACATACACACACACACACACACACACACACACACACACACCGACACACACGCTGCATAATATGCAGCAGGACATTAAGCCTTCCAAAGACCACGCTCCCTCCTTCTCTGAATGTCATTCATCCGTTAACTCCCTGACCCACTCACTCTGCAAGTTGCTTTTAAATATTACTTTGCTGCAATGGCAGCCCTCTCCTTTCTCAGTAACAGCAGCCTAACAGGCTGAGGGTGCACAAAGCGCAGAGAATGGAGGGGCACAAACTGTACCAGGCGGGTTTTCCCGGGACGTGGCTGAAATGAAGCACGTTCTGCTAAAACCTCCCATATACAGGGGAGAGAGTTTCGGCCGCTCGCCGCGCGTGAAGATTTTTACGTCTCTCCAACAGTAAAGACTGCATCCTTAACCGCACTGCATTGCAGAGACTATGTTCGATTACAGCTTATCCACTAAAACCCACCCCAAGGACTACTACTCCAGGGGTATTTGAGGGCATGGAGCAGTCTCACTGATGCAGGGTACTGCCTTACGCATGCAGAGAATTTCAATGCGATGAGGCAAAAAAAAGCTGCGGTATGAGCACTGCTGTATTACATATATATGGTAGCCACAATTCTTCATCGCAATGTCGTCATTGCTGTCATGATCATTTGATTTATCACTGTTGAATTTTGTAAGGATATTAACACTAATTAACTGTCAGGGTTCACAAGGTTGATGTTTCCATGAATGAGCACGTGTAACATTTCACAAGCTAGTTGCTCCTTTGGTTATCACAGACAGAGGCTAAGGCATTCATCATTTCATGGAATGTGGGCCGATCTCAACCTGATACAAGAGGCATATGCTCCAATAAAATGAGGCTGTGAAGAAGGTTGGACAAAGTTCAAAAACGGCCAGAGTTTTAACTCTGAACCAGCTTCCGAGGTTGCCAGCATTTGCAAACAGACCTTCAGCTGTGGGGGGATAAAAGTACAAATTCATTGGAGTGGAATAAAAAAAAAGAGAATGAAAAAAAGTTTTGTTCCTCACTGGATTCCAGCCAGTGCAATGGAAGGTTATAAAAGGCATGATTTATGAGCTGGAATTATTGTCACTTCTTAAACCAGCCTGTATCCTCATCAGTCTGCTCGATTCTGACATGAGCCCATTTTACACAAAAAAAAAAATCCTCTGTCTAAAGCACTCGGCTCCGTGCGTTCATCCTTAGGGAGGCAGCGTACATGCATGGAAAAAACCCGATTGTGTCATGTGTCTCAAACAAGGACTAGATACCAGGCCGGGCCACTAACTATGGGCCACTATAAACTCCGGGTCCACAAGGCAAAATGCCACAGGGCATATTGGAAAGGAGACTGCCATTCCGCTCCTGTAGTTTGTCACCGTCCCTGATTGAAGTAGACATTTGGCGCGGGGACAGGCCTATCAGATTCCCCCGCCAAACCTGCGTCCTCGAGTCGTCTCTCTGACTCTGTAGTGCAAGCTCGCAGCCCTGCAGATGGCTTCAGAGACAGGCCTTTCCCTTCCTGCAGGCCTCAGCAAAAATTCAGACTCTCCGCTTCCACGGCCTCATCTGCTTTGCATTGTTCCTGGAACTGCTGTGCAGCATCACTCAAGAAAAACAGGTGAGCTCCAGCCCAGCCATCCCCCCCCCCCCGCTCCCCCCGCCCCCCAAATACATCGCCTTCTCTCCACAAAGTAAGCGCATGCCGGCTCTACTTAAACCACCAAATGGCACCATGAATCAGACTTAACAGCCATGATGACACATGAAAAAAAGTTGAAAGGACAGGGGGAAAAAAAAAGTGGCAGTGGAGCAGACTTCCTCTGAAGGCCGGGCTGCTATTTTGCATGTTAATTGCTTAATAAAGTTTGCGTTCAAGTTGCATGCTGGCTCCATTACTAAGTACCTCACTCCCTCAAGGATGGGGAGATTCAGGTGCTCTCCAGCTTTGTAACACGCAAGACTGAAAAAAGAAACACACCATTGCCAATTTCCAGCAACTTGCAATCAGTATCAAGTAAAACTGAGTATCATTGAGACTGTATAACTGTAAGATTACTCCCTGGTATATTACTGTACTTTTGCATGGGGTCTTAGTGCGTGAAATACCTTGTATGTAATAAAAACAGCATTACCAGACACCAGGATATGAATAACTTGACACCTTGACACCTGCCAAGAGACATCTTTGTATGGTGAGTTGTATAGAGATATGATGTAACAATCTAAACATGTATGCAGCAGTGTAGTATAATGATAAGGAGCAGGACTTGTAACTGAAAGGTTGCCAGTTCGATTCCCCGCTGGGGCACTGCTGTTGTGCCCTTGGCCAAGGTATTTAATCCACAATTGCCTCAGTAAATATCCAGCTATATAAATGGATGGCATGTAAAGATTGTAACCTATGTAAGTCACTCTGGCTAAGAGCGTCTGCTAAATACCAGTAATGTAATATAATGTAATGTATGCGGTGAGACTGAGCCATTTTCTCTCGCTGGCTCTGAAAGGACACGGATGCAGGTCCCAACGAGAGCAGAGCACACGTCTGCATTGTTTACCGAGCTGCGCTCTGTACACAGTGATACCACCGGCGGCCCGTCCCATCGATACACCGGAGACGCCTGCTATCAAAGCCACATCTCAAAGAGTGGCAGATGCATGCGAACCGCCCCCCCGCTGACGGGCGCCGCAATTATTCGGGAGATTGTTTTAACCTTTGAGCCTCCTGTTCTCCTACAAAATGCCATCGTTTCCATCAGGACATGCAGTATCTGCGCCCGGGGCCATAAATTCCCACCGAGACGGACCCCACCAGCGATGGCGCTGCTTTGAAGTTCACAAGCTGTGCTCAGATATCTGAGGACGAAGCCACACGACGTGCTACCAAAGCAAATCAAACATCGCTGGTGGAAACCCACTGGCTAAACAGCTGAAAAGACACAGACTCGGAGCGATTTAAACCCGTTTCCGGCTCATGAGCACTCCTCCGTGGTTAAATACCTCCGCGGCCCCGGCTAAATTTAGTGTTCCTGGAGGGGCAGGGACCGTATTAAGCAGGACTCGCCGTAGCGGTCAAAGCTCACTCCCTTTTGAAGCACTCGTACATCACCGGGGTTGTGGAGCCGAAGCGGTCGGCGGTGGGAGTTTAATCAAAGCCTGGAAGTAAATCTTCCACTGCAGTGTGGGAGATAAGAACACAGGCCAGCGCTAACGCTCCGCAGCCTCCACCCCGCCCCCCCTCCTTTCCCCCGAGCTGTTTGCCAGCGACTGGTCCGGCTCTGCAGAAGCAGCATTACTGGCTCACCATATAAGGGCAATTTCTTTAAAATGTGACCCTTTGACCCACCTTCCTCTAAAGACTTGACTTACGTTGATGGCAGTTGCCGTGGCAACGGTGGCCCTGCAGACAAACAATGAGACTATATGGGGAGCTGAGGCCACTCCTTCACAATGAGGCCCGCAAATAACTGTTTCCCAGGACCCCCCCCAAAAAAAGCCTGAGTAGCTAATGAAAAGGACTGAATCGGGCAGAGCGGGAGCAGCTGACAACCACTAATGCATAAAGTAAGGAGAGAACATTATTAATAACCTGATTTAAAGGAGTGTGTCTGAATGGCCGCACAGGAAAAAGGGTTTTATTGATCCATACAAAGACAATAATCAAGACTTGTGCACACAGACACACACGCGCGCACACACACACACACACACACACACACACACACACACACACACACACACACTCACAAGCCATAAATTCATTAAATACACACACCCACGTTCGCTTCTGTGACTCTTTCCTTTTTAATGATGAGAGAACGTGTACTCCGGCACTGAGCTTCAGTGCATAATTCATAATCATGGTCCAGCCCTCGCCTTCCTGGTGTTCCAGTGAATCTTCCAGGCCTCTGAGCAGGTAAGGACCTTTAGTGCTGAATGTTACCAGGTGTTTCATCACAATTTAATCCCCCACATTCAGAAAGGGCTGGGAGATGCATCTGACGCATCTGGAGAGGCAATGCTGGAGAGCAGGGGTTCAGTGCAGGGGCAAGGGGGTGCGGGGGCATGGAATATAGGGATTCATCTCAACTATACCAAAGTCACACAAGCCCATCCTTTCTTTGAAACTGAAAGGCTCCTTCAAAAATCAGAAAGAAAAATATTTGAGGTTCCTTGTAAAATATCCCATGCCAAGAAAACTAAATTGGATTATGTATGTGGAAATGAATGAAGCTTTCCCTGACTCTAGATCTAAGCATCACGTTTCAGCAACGGTGGCAGCAAGACACACCACACACATTGCAATGTAGAGGATAGCTTTCAGCAGGCTGTGGCTTCTTGTCTTTGGCAGGGGCCACAGCCATATACATGGCATAGGTCCTCTCTTTTCACCAGTAACCCACATGGCTTCAAGACCAGGGTTAATTATACAACATGTCCGGGAGCCTTGTAACACTCGGTGCTTCCTTTCTATTTCCTGTTCTTGTTTACTGTCCTGCTAAGTATCTGTGCCCCCACACAATATATATGTGTATATATATATATATATATATATATATGTGTGTGTATATATATATATATATATATATATATATATACACACACTGTATACTAAGAATATATTTAAGAAAATATATATTTTTAGCTCAATAAATATAGTTAAAATATATCAATTGTTGAAGTTTTGGTATATTTCAATATATTTCTAATTTTCATTACTCTATACTAATTGAAAAATATATTTTATATAACATAAAACCACTTTAGTACAACAGATAGTACAATATATTTCATTTCTACGCGGGTCTGTAAAGGTGTGTGTATTGCACTGGGTTACAGAGGGGGTGACATCTCGCCCCCTAATTCTGCACTCTATTGGATTTTTTGTGTATGAAATTCCCATGCTGTTTAATCTGCCACAGTGCGACAGCCAAAATGACCCCCAGTCTCCCTCTGCGGACACAAATCATACCCTCTGTCAGAGAGAGGGCGCAAGGTGAAGGCGACCCCCTGTCATGTTTTTTGTCATGTATGTATAGTGTCACATATCATGTCAGGGTACTTCACATTACACGTCTCCTGGGAGAAGCAACTCCCACATCTAAACACGACACTCCCCACAGATGGCTGTTCAGCACCCATTATGCAAGCAGTCCTCGAACGGATGGCAGGGTTACTGAAACTCAGACATATTCACAACTCCAAAGCACAGCATTCCAACAAAGAAACTCTACACGCAATGTTTTTAAAAGGTAATGAAGTTTTCCAAGAGTTAACAGATGGCTTCCTTTGAGCAACTCAGAATGTCTTTTGTGATTCAATTGCCTGGTCTATAAATCTGGAACAAATCTGTGAATTAAGAAATTCAGCTAAAGACAGTGAATAGATGGGTTTCTGTGAATATTGGATATGCCTCAATAATCATGGTTAACAATGCAAACGAGGAAGTGCTGATACAAATCTATTCTTTCCTTTTAATGTTTCCATTTATTAATTACAGAATGTCATGTCTTATCAGTACATTATTACTGTGTCTATTCAGACAGTAGGCACACACATGCAGAAAAGCCCTTTGAACTCTTAATTCCTTAAGTATACGCAGCTTTAACTCTTCAATTAGCCTTTTTAACTTGATTTCATTTCCACTAGCTCAGCTAGCGTATTAAAAATGTGCTTGTTGTTGCTAGGCAGTTGTAAACACAGAGACAAACTGAGAACGGTTTCTCTCTCGATTTTTCTCCTCTCTCTCTCCTCGCTGTGACTGGGATGCCATCTGTGTCTGCAGAGAAAGAGAAACTCTCTTAAACGAAGTGAGCAGTAGGCAGCAGGCTGAGGTGAGCCACCCTGTACCTGTCACCACACCAGCTGCCATGTGCTCCAGCACTAGCCCTGTGCTATTCCCGGATTGTGCAGAGGTTACGTTAGCATGTTTTTGTGTTGTTTGCGCAAGGTTTTGAGAGAACAGTTTGAGAAGCTCATTATTATTATTATTATTATTATTATTGTTGTTGTTGTCTTTTGGCGTTGCTTGAGGCAATTCACTTGCGCTGAACATTCCCACAACAGTCCAGCAGCAAGACCCCATCACAGGCATCCTGTCAGTTACAGGTCCAGTTCTCCAACCTCTGCACCACACTGTCACCCAGGCGGCCTCGCTTTACGCCGGGTTTGGACACCCTCTGGCATGGAGCGTGAACCTGGGCCTGTCAATCGGATTCTGAAAACCGCAGGGGACGCATGCTGTGATCAGAGAGGGGGCTGGGCGCAGAGGCAGCCAGAGCGAAGAGACTCCAGCACCTGAGTGTGCCGACGGCCCAGTTATGTAAAGATGCTGAGCTAAGCAGGACCCTGACTAGGACCAGCCGTTAGAGAAACTGCTTTATTATGGATGCAGATGCACACACTGAAGTTAACAGTTCAATCACTTTGTGGGCATCTGTCAGCACTTCTCCAGAACGAGGAATGGAGAAACTGTAGTTTCTTCCGACGCCACGTCACTCGCAGGGTTAAACCGGACGGTGACAGGTGGGACATCTCTTCCGGGGTGGCTGGAGGGGTGGGTTTGGGGACTGCAAGTTGTGTACAGGATGCCTTTCTAAACTTGGTTGGGAGGGGTGGGTGTTGGGGAGCCGGTGGAAAAGGTCATGCTGTCGGCTACCGAAGATGACTGAGGCGCCAGGGCTCAGGAGAGGGACATGGCCGCCGCTGAGCTCCCGCTGAAGCAGGAACCGGGACATGCCAGGGATTAACACGGTTCCGGAAGCAATCCGACACATGCACTTCAGGGACACGCTGCGAAAAAAACCTTCCCCTGCCAGGGGAGGAAACTAACATCAGGCACAGAGCCAGGGAGCCGGTTAAACACAAGGCAAAGAAGAAAACATACAAAAATATATACACTGACACATGGCCCAGCTGGACTCTGTTCTGATTTCAGAGGTTCTGCCTGTTTCTGAAGCACTGACTGCACAAGCAGACGGGGCCTCCAGGTCTCTGGCATTCATGGCCCCTGAAAGCTACCTGCAGTTAGCCTGGAGGTCCAGGTTGTACTGTTATAATTGCACTCTAGGTGAGGGAGAGACTGCAGAAGGGATACCAGCCATGCAGACACAGAGCAGACCTTTAGAGAACTGAAAAATGTATCGGCTGTGCACCCAA
The DNA here is from genome assembly GCF_013368585.1 of Megalops cyprinoides. Taxonomy (NCBI): domain Eukaryota; kingdom Metazoa; phylum Chordata; class Actinopteri; order Elopiformes; family Megalopidae; genus Megalops; species Megalops cyprinoides. The sequence goes on from NC_050597.1 coordinate 9,076,599, forward strand.
TCTTTCACAGGGAAATATACAATAATAACTTAAATGCCAAGAGGACAGAACGTACTGTGCTCTGCCCATTCAGAATAACCTGTGTGTGTGTGTGTGTGTGTGTGTGTGTGTGTGTCTGTGTGTGTGTGTCTGTGTGTGTGTGTGTCTGTGTGTATGTGTGTGTCTGTGTGTATGTGTGTGTGTGTGTGTGTGTGTGTGTGTCTGTGTGTGTGTATGTGTGTGTGTGTGTGTGTGTGTGTGTGTGTGTGTGTCTGTGTGTATGTGTGTGTGTGTGTGTGTGTGTCTGTGTGTGTGTGTGTGTGTGTGTGTGTGTGTGTGTGTGTGTGTGTGTCTGTGTGTGTGTGTGTGTGTATGTGTGTGTGTGTGTGTGTGTGTCTGTGTGTCTGTGTGTATGTGTGTGTGTGTGTGTGTGTGTGTGTGTCTGTGTGTATGTGTGTGTGTATGTGTGTGTGTGTGTGTGTGTGTGTGTGTGTGTGTGTGTCTGTGTGTATGTGTGTGTGTGTGTGTGTGTGTCTGTCTGTGTGTGTGTGTGTGTGTGTATGTGTGTGTGTGTGTGTGTGTGTGTGTGTGTGTGTGTGTGTGTTTTCCTAAGTGATAATCAGTCATTTCTACCATAATTTCTGCTTTCTCTTTGCATAAATATAAGAAGCAGCTCTCCTGAGTCTGGATCATACTGCAAACTGCTGTGAGGTCATGTTTTATTTCAGGCTGAGGATGAGAAAGGGAGCAGACAAGAGCCCCAGGAATGCCCCCAAAACAAGCAGAATATTCTGAATGTGAGGGACGCTGTCCAATTTGAACTACAGCACACTTACAGATAGACATCTGCACTGGACAACATGCCTGTGATGATATGTGCATCTGCTAAATTACATGGATGAGTCAAGAAGAATTGGGTAACTTCTATATGTTATGTTTATTCATTCAATTATTCAATTGTTTTTCTTGTTTTTTCATCATTATTAATGTGAAAGGTATGGCAAGCACCAGGCAACCAGAGTTTGTGCCTAAAATCCCTCACCTTATACTGACAAGTCATCATCACTACTTTCTGTGCTTTTTTGCGTTTTACTTCAGCTATGAATACTGTAGTACTGAACTGCAGTTACTTTGTATATAGAAATCTTCCGCTTCCTTTCTAATATACTATACATAAGATTGAGAACATTCATCTGGACAAAATGAACTGCAGGCCTTCACATGCACATCACACCATCAAAAAGAAAGAAAAAAAAAACCATTATATGATATGTCGGCTCTGGGTTGTGAAAAGCTCCGATCTGCTGAGTAACCCCTCTGTCAACAGCTGCACTGTACTTACAGCAGAACATTCAGGTCTGTGGAATGTGGTGTTTGAAGGAGTCTCCAGCCCAGGACACAGTCAAATGAACAAAGTGAAATGAACAAAGACCACCAGTTACATCACACAGTCGTCTGTCAGGCAAAAAGCTCTCCAGGCATTTCCTGGCGTTTATTAGTGGCCCTGGGCGAGGTAAATACGGTTTTAAAATAACTGAATTTGTGATTAAAAGGGGATTTGCCGCGGTAACCATGTTACAGGGGGGTCAGATGACGGCAAAACCAGATGAGGAGCAATGCAAACCAGGCACAGCCACTGCACCCCAGCCTTATTCTCAATAGTAAAAAAAAAGCATCTGAGTGCCTGGATTTGCTCATGGAAGTGCGAGTCAGAGCACTGTGGAGGGACACGTGTTCTTGGACGTGGAGAATTTCCACTACTGGAGAGGTTTGTTGTCTGTAATTTAACAGATTTGTTAGCCGATATCCAAACCAAAAATGTGCTGTACTGGACCACACCTCTGCGTGTGATTGCAGCTCCTGGCCTCCCACACGCCTGCTATTGCTTAGCAATAAGCGGCTAGAGGTCAACACTAAAATGCACCCACAGTAAAAAATTGACTGTGCAAACATCTGGTTGTTTTGTACTGTACAATGCTTTTTATTAGCAAAAAAGATGACAAAACATTTTCAAATGGGAAGTGCATGAACCCTAATTCATGCATATTTTCAAGACTACTAGATGCACTTTAGTATCAAAAACAATGCAATGGACCTCATTTAAGAGAACAGAACAAAATTTTAACAAAGGCATTCTATCACCAGAACATTATGAAGGAAAAAAAATGGATCCAAAATAGAAACTTGTTTTCAGTTACATTCAAAATGTTCAATAAGGGTAAAATCTGCATTATTGGTAACGCCACAGCAGCAGCACAGGTGCTTTGAAAGCACAAGCGTTCATCCTCTCCACTCCTCAGCCTAATGCACAGCACCTCTGACAGCTGTGAAAAGAGCACTTTCTCTGGTAACTCGCGTCTTGCCGCTGAACCCGGCTAAGTGGCTGGCAAAGTGCAGCCGGTCTGACAAATGAACACGTTCAAGGACTTTGAGATGGTACAGCGGCGACAAACCAACTTCCCTTCACAGACTCCACGCAGCCGCGGGGCATCAGAGATGTTCCGTGGCACAGAGGAAGGGACCACCTTGATCAAATCAACCCCGAAAAGGGTACTGACCAATCTGAAGCAGCCACACTTATGGTGCAGAATAATACAAAGCAGAAAACATTGTGGAAAGATGCTTGCACTGAATCCTGCCACTTCATCTTCCATGCTGTAAACAATGACAGCATTAACACTACAAGAAATAAACTGAAAGATGTTAAGTCATGATAAAAAAAAAAAGGTACGAACTGGCAAAACATTTCACTCTCTGAGGTGCTGAAGTTGCTCTCTTCTGAACTGTCTTCAACCCACCCGAAGCATAGCCCTGTGCTTGCAGTGTGAGCCAACAAGAAAGCCACAGGCCGCAATGCCCACAGTGGGATACTGAGCAGGAAATGACCTCACAGCAGACAGGGTAAGAGGCACCACGGACGCACTCTTTTTAAGAAGGAAAAGAACTCCCTGCAACTGTTTTGACATCATTCTACATGTGGACAGCCTCAGCAAAGAAAAGCTCCAGCGGTACTCTTCTCCCTTTAAGGAGAAAAAAGCAGTGATATCTCATTGATTCCTGTAGGGGCCGGGCACAGAGGAGGCCATCATTTTGCATTAACCTGGCATGCAGTGGTAGAGAGAGAGAAGGTATTTCCATCAGGTAGAATTAGTAGCCTCTTAATGCAGAGAGAGAGATTTCCTCCACAGATGTGCTCCGAACCTCTGTGCGCCATTTCAGCTACGCTGTCTCACTGCAGCAGAAATCTGTGCTGAAACGAAGAGGGCTAAATGAGAGACTGATGATGAGTGTCATAACGTTCCACCTGGGGACAGGGCTACACTGAGCACTGAAGCACTTCTTTTTGTGCCGTTTTTTAATTGCGCCTGACGCACAGCATAAGCATGTCAGTATGAATTTTGTGAGTAAAATTGCAAAAAGTGCAAATAAGATATACGCACAAATAACATCAGTAAAGACTGGGGTGCACACACACGCATGCACGCACACATGCACGCACACATGCGCACACACACACAAATACTAAGAGAAATCAATACCAGTTCAGTTGAAAAATATCGGTAGATCTACACAGGTATAAAAGCATCAAGATGACTCCCAAAGTTCACCGCACAGTGCCATTAGCCGCTGTACCGGGAGCGTAGTGTCGAGGAAGATCAGGCAAGTGAAACTGAACAAGCAGACAGTTGGGACTTATGAGTGAGTCACGACAATCCACCGTGCTCTGTGCCTTTCAGTCTTAATGGAAGTGAGGCAGGGATGAAGCAGGAACGCGGCAGATGCCGCGGCGACGGAATAACAAGCCCACACAAAAGTGAGACAATCTTCATATTTCTGTCTGCAAGCTCCTCTGACAGCCTGACAGCCCCTTTCAAGAGCGAAGCACTACGGCACATTGAACTCCATCAACGGTGTGCAACCCTCTGTACACTGACAAACACAAAGAGGAATGCTATTACCAAGAGGCCATCTCTCTCTCTCTCTCTCTCTCTCTCTCCCCCTCTCTCTCTCTCTCTCTCTCTCGCTCTCTTGCTCTCTCTCTCTCTCTCTCTCTCTCTCTCTCTTTCTTGCCATCTCTCTCCTGTCTGTAAGCAGATTCAGACTCATGTTATCAGCACGACAGGAGTTATCTAGTGTTCATAATGACAACAACAACAATAATAATAATAATAATAATAATAATAAACAGCATTCCCTCCCCAAATAGCTGACTAACAAGAGACATCACACTCTGGCTTTTTAAAAATATCCAAACGGTCATAAAAGCCATGCTGAGGCCTTCATGCATGCCTCGTTTGGACTCAGGAGTGTTTTTATCAGAGCACATTATTGACTAACAAGGTCAAACGGGGTTTGTCACATAAAGAGAGAGAATAAAAGACTTGACAAGGTCACTGGGTCACTGGGCAATTAACCTTTAATACCAAGGGACACCAAAAAGGGCCCAGGTTTTGTTTGCTTCCATTCAGAGGAAAACGGGGATTTTTTCAATACAGATAGAAATGAAATCAATACAACTCATCACAAAATAATGAAAATGCATGTAGTGCACGCCACATTCAAATCGAAATCCAAAACGTAAAGAAGATACGAATGATCAAGGCCCAAGCTGGGGGTTTGGAAAGGTCCCAAATACACCACAATCAGCCCAAGGTAAGCAAAAGATGAATCAAAGGAATGGAGCGCTAACTGATCACAGGGTATTGAGTCTAAGGCTCTAATGGCTACAATAAACAAAAGAACACTGAATAAACTGGCATTGTTAGCAGGACATTGTTACTATGTCCTACAACAGTGTCCTGCCCAATGTCACTGGATGAGAAAAGACCTGTTTTGTTTCAGCAATGGCACCTACCTATATCATCCACACTAAGACCTAGCAGTAGGTTTAGAACATCACTCAGATTTAACACTCATATTTTCACTCATAAGTAACAGAAAATAATGATTAATGCAGCTAGATACCACACATTATATACCACATTAAAATCTAAGCCTTTCTCTACTGCGGTGGATGCACGCATGGCTTCAAGCAAACAGAGTTATCTGTATCTGTGAGGTCCTGCACAGCAACCGCAATCTTCTGAAACAGAAGGCAGGTCAGCAATTAAGTGACATTCACTAATGAGAGAACACGGGGGGACAGAGGGAAGAGAAGTCCCCGACGATGCGACATCTTAAACTGTAAAGAATCAGATGCATCTGCATAAACGGCAAGAAATTAAACCGTGCCTTCAAGCAAAACACATCTTGACTGCTCCCATAATTACACCGTAGATCTGCCTATTCCGCAAGAACAATGGGAAAGCTCCAGTCCTGCCAAGAAAGTCTGCTTTGTCTCAGATAATCGAACTGAAATGAAATCTACCATGATACATACTTTGTAGTATGAGAAAGCCATCCAGTTGATGAACTGTCCAATTCTAGAAATCTGGTCTACCACTGATGGGAAATACAATTAATCACCATTCCCCAAGGACTGACTGCAGATGAAATATTTCATACCGGAGAAACAAAGTTTGCTTTGACTGTGCTCTTATTATTTGTTTTCCTTTACTTATTGAAAATAGATCCATATCTGACTTGCAAAACATTGTTCTGAGAGCAATCCATTTTACAGAAAAAAAATAAATAAAAAACCCCACACAAAACATTAATAAACAGAAACGAGAGAGAAACATGAGGCTGTGGCAGTCCGTTACACCGTAGCCAAACCTGCTGATCAAATGACATAAAAATGGCAGGCCCTATTAATGTGGGTACGTCATCACCATGGAAACATCTAACCTAGTCCATAACAAAACAAAAAACTAAAAGACAGGGGGGAGAAAAAAAGTTGGCCAGTAACTGAATTATGTGGAAAACCACTTAAGCGCATTTTTTGTTCCCCAGATGTGCAAAGCACAGGCCGCAGAACGAAGCTCAGACGCTCAACCCTGCAGCTTCTGAAGTCACCACAATATTTCAGGCCAATCAGGTGCAGCGGGTCATGCAAGACATGCTAACGGATTGATAAGGCGACCTTTCACTTCCACATTCCTGATTCGCCACGGGCGCTGGCGGTGAATGGAAACAGTTCAGTGGACTTCGTTTTGGGTTAAGGGATCGGTAATACAGAGATGAATGGTTTGACCCTTTTCTGCCCTGCAATGGTCACGAGGTCAAGCCACACTGAGGATTCTCCGAAGTGCATAACTGTCACCATTTACAAAGGAAATAGTTTGAAAAACTCAGTCAAGCAAGTCTTTGACTGGATCCATGATTTCCATTCAAACTGCACACACAGCCTTGGCAGTATTGATGGCTTTTGCCACTAATGCCTTTTGAATAGCTGAGAACAGCACTATATGTTGCATAGCCTTGGTTGCACGCATAATGCTGTGACTTTTAGCATTTATAGTACTGTTTCAGAAGTGTTATACCTGTAAGATTACTACATATATATGAAAAATACCCATCCTGTTTAGATTACCAACCAGCTGTACACCACAAGGCAGATGTGCATTAACTTTAATGTCATTAAGCGGGGGCGTGTTACCAGGCTGGAACACCTATCTCACGTTCCCACACTGTGACCTCCTGACACATGTCGAACATGAGGTGCATGAACCCGGTTATGTGCAACCCACATTCCCTTTTCTGTCTCACACAATGCAAGTGTCCCTGGGGGGGGGGGGGGGGGGGGGGGGGGGGGGGTGGAGCTTCCCTCTGGTATGGTGGAGGGAGAGCTATAATACGATTCCTTCTGATTGGGATGGATAATCTCCCCCTGATTTGCTGTGATTTTTTACACAGTCAACATGAGGACGTCACTTTACAGTCCAGTCACCTCTGCAGTTTCACAAATCAAGCCTTAAAAGTACACAGGTCTTCTGTCTCTGCACATGACCACATGGCATTTTTTACCTCATGTGCTGAAGAATCCAAAACAACATTTATCTGGGAACATTTTTGGAAGGTTAAAATCTCTTTTGGACACCAATACAAAAGATATCACTGAAAATATATATTCAAAGAATTTTTCATAGTTCAATCAATATAGTGAGCAATAGCAAATAATGATTGCTATTTTAGCCTATTGCAATATATTTCCGCTGTGAATTAGTACTTTTTAAATGTATTTGCAACATATTCTTTGGCTGAACAAAACATTTCTCAAGTCAATATATTAGAATATATTTAATTTTCATACACACACTGCACTTGCTCTGTGAATGGAATTTGTACACACAGCTCATGCTCAAGGCGAATGTGGGGGAACAGGTGAATAGTTGACATACCTCTACATCATCTACGCGAGAGAGTTAAAAAAAGAAACAAAACAAAACATCCTTTACTGTTCGCTTCACAGGGTAGGGAGCCCCGGTTAGCCTCCAAATGATCCCATCTGTTCATGGAATTCTTTTCACATTCCCTGACAGCAATTAATGCTAAATATAGGCCCCCGGAATTCCTGAATTACAGCTCCAAATAAACATATCAGAGCTCCCTGTCACCCGTTAATTCCCTCTCAATTGATCTGAGCGAGAGTGATTGTAAACAATCTGATATCCTAATTGGGAAATATCAAGGCTTTTGTACATTCAGATAAACTGACAAGCAACAGGAAAGGCTGCATTAACAGCAAATAGCATACACAGGAAAGTAAGCATTAATGCTCTCCGACGATCTAATCTAGAGTTTAAAGAGTTTGTCCAAGAGAAAACAAACCCACAGACAGAAAAGGAGGGCCAGTGAAGTCAACAGTGAGCTGTGCCCCTTTGAGAAGCTCTTTATTTATTCATGTCAATGGTCTCCTGTTTTCACGTGAGAGAGGGAAGATGCTGGAGGTGTCTGCCACAGCTTGGCGGGTCTGTGTGCCTGAGAGAGAGCGGGGCTGTTCCTGTGGCTCCGCCCCTCCCTTCTGCAGGAACTACCTGCGGCTGCGTCCCAGCATGTACAGCGTGTCTTTACAGTCCCTGTGTGCCCTCCGTCAGCAAACTGAATTACGGAGCACAGCAGAGGGAGGGTGGCCGCATTCCGGAACAGCCTCTAATCCCTCTGAATTGAGTCTGCCTGTCCGTTCCGCTCGCTTGTGTGGAGAGGCCACGGAGTACCCCCCCCCCCCCCCATTCCCCCAACCCCCCCATCCTGCCTAGGAGACCCTGTCTGTCTCACCACATGAAAAATGCATGGGAAACAGTTTTCGGCTCCTTTTGGCTCTGCCCTCCTCCTTTCTTTCTCTCGGGTGGTGCGCACAGCGGGTGAGGGGTTCACACTGGGACCGCTGCGGGCACCAACCAGGTCCATGCAATGTGATTCTGTGCCACTGTTTCGCCACTCCTGCACCACAGCTTCTCCTCCCCAAGAAGCCATGCATAATTCATGCGCATCTCCACGGATTATGTAGGCCACATTTGTTACCGTGAGGGACTGGCACCACAACGCCAGAATGTTTCGGCGCTGGCTTCCGCGGCAACCGCGGGAGCCAGGTTCAGTGATTCAATCAACTAAATCGGTGGCAAAAAGTGTGCTGTACTGCATATGCCAGCTAGATATTTTTCATGCGTCGCCTCATTTATGCAAGACACCTATTATGATGTTCATCTGGAGAGCTGAAGTCATTAAACAAACATTATTTGATGTGAGCGGATACAGCTGCTGTAGAAAATCCATTCCCAGTTGAACCTGTGGGGCATGACTGCTTCGTTTTCTTCCCTGAGCTTTGAACAGACTGATATACCGCTCTACAGCGAGATTAAGATACACTGGCTTTGCCTTTCTTCTATTCTCTTTGTGTATTTTCCACACTTTTTTGTAATCTGTTGTAAATTTCCTTCAAATAAAGCCATTTTTTGTGCGAAACATTAAATATAGACAGAAAAGGAGTATGTTTGCAAAGGATACAAACAATGTCAGGGGAATCAAAATTGATAGTGCAAGGGTCAGCTTTGTCTTCAACAAACATGGTCCCTGCTCTGGATGAAACCTCTGGTTTTTGGTTACAAGTGATGGAAACTGGAAATCAGACAGCAAGCTGCAAGATGGCTCCATCTCCACTTCCATAGCCCAAACAGTCCATGCTGACATTTTTTGCCAGCCCTCTTACTCTCCCTACATTTCAGAACCCACAACAGCCTGTGCTAAGCTTGTAAGTTTGAGGATGTGAACCACACCTTCAAAATTTACACATATTTCTATGAATATTCATAGCTGTTGGAATATGCGTGCTTCTCACCCAACCCATCCGGGAGATTCCATACCTACCACATCTTCCACTCACGTACACACTTTTGCTCCTTGCACTACCACAAGGCTGTCTTCAGCCAAGAGAAAGAAAGGTCTTGAAAGGCGATGTTGGAGTTCTGCGCTCAGCCTCTCCCGCTCCGAGCCTGAAGTTACAAGCATGTTGCGAGTGCTGAAAAGCCATTTTGAACAAAATCATCAACCTTGTGATCTCACCTCAACTTCTGAAGCCTGTGTGGCTTTCCCGAAGACGTGTCTGAGTGGCGCTCTTCCACAGTGTCAAAAGCCAAGTGTACTGTTGCGCAGAATAATCTGTCACCCAAGATCACTGCAGAGGACTATTCTCAAATGCCAGTCTATCAGCCACCGCCGCCTGAGGTCTAACCGAAGAAAACAAGAACAAAGGCAAGGGATAATGCCACGGAAAGGCACAGTGACCTTGTTCAGAATGTTCTGCGGCTCCTCCGGCATTTAGCATTCAACACAACTGCTGAAAAGCGTTGGGTCAAGTACCAGCTATTGTGTAAGGGTAATGTATGCACAAAGATTTCATATCACAGCGGTAGCCTAACCGAGACATCCTCCTCAAATTGCCTTCCATGGTGCCCTCCCGATCTTACACAAATTTCAAGGCCTCCCCACGACAGCATGCCAAGAACATCAAACGCTGGCATTTTATAATTTGTAGTCCTGGCGCACTCGTTTGACTGAATAAAAGGCAATACGGCACAGACTTATATCTTAAAACTATATGCTGTTTGCAAGAGTACAAAGCCCTTTAATCAAGACAGTATGAGACTTCAAAACTTTAATTTGGCTTTGAGTAGCTATTTAACGCTTTATGACAGCAGAGTTTTAATGACATGGAAATTTGAATTTCAACTAAGGCGTGACTGTTGTCATCAAACGCTCAGTTCTCTGCTGGACAGCTGGCTGATTTCTGACCTTAAACACAACTGCTATCCCACATTTTAAACTTTATGCAAATTGAAAGAACAAAGGCCAGCAGATCAATACCGCCGGCAGGTGGGTCAGTTTATCTTAGAAATAACTATTGTCAAAAGGAAATTTAATTTCCAGACCCCTCTAAATATCTTATTTCAGCTTAAAAGCCACCTTTGAGATAACTGCAGGAATAAATGAGTAAGCATGATGTCGTTTTATTATAGCCCGAGCATTTCAACCGTAGCCTTTTAATGAAATTAATGCCCTTGTAAGTCCACAGTGGAGCTCAAAGGAGATTCTGAGCCATCGAATCAAACAGATCTAAATTATGTTCTAAACGCTCCGTAGCTGATACCATTCAAGCCTAGTTTAAAGCAGATCTAATAAAAGTCACCAAAATCACAACAGAGGTAGGATTAGCATTCGAGGCAAAAGCATCCGCAGAGTAATCAAATTAGATGCGGTTTATGTCCTCGGTCTTCCTCAGTGAGCAGTAACTTGTTTCTTGCAGCACACTACAGTGACCCCAGCCACACAGACCTCCGTCCTCCGAGATCTCTGGTAAAGTGAGAATATTGGAGCGAGCACATTTCCATTTAAGATACAAGATGGAAGTCTGTGAAAGGAAGTGAAAAAAAAGTTCGCATTGAACCGCAGAGAGCAGCATGTGTGCTCCGAGGATGTGGAAAAGCCAAATTTCCATGTCAAAGAAGAAGGGGAGTGACGTGAACGGATCCCGGTCCCCGTTCGTCAGCGTTGCTAATGGCCACTTCTGCACACAGATGGATGGCTTTAATAGTTGGCGTCACCACCCCCACAGCCACCCACACGCAACACAACACAACACAACACGCACACACACACACACATTTTCAAAGCCTCTACCACAGATGAGACAGTGATCAGGGAGCATTAATGACACGCACAGGGGTGGAGCCTGTGGGGGCTGCATAGTTTGGTCTCAGTGGCAGGTTGACATAAAAAATCTGAGGCTCCTAAAAATATCTGAAAGTCAGCGCATAGCTGAGCGGAGCATCACCTCCACACACACACAGTTCGTGACTTACGCTCACTGTAAAGGGGAAGCCATTGTTCAAACACAGCATTGAGCTGTCCCCAGACCCTGCTTCTGTCACATTTAAATCAGTGACTTGTTCCCTCTGGTTAAAAAAAAAAAAAGTCACTTCAAAATGTGATTGGCAGAGATATTGGATTGCGCTGACATCCACCTCGGGGACCTGAAGTCATGACCAGGCTTGCCACTGGGATTTGTATTGATTTGATCCCACCGGGCGCCACCTCGTCCCTTCATCTTAGCTCTGACATTCATTTTCACCTGCCAGAGCTGCTGCTTTCCATCCTACAGAAGCCTGCAATCTCCGGGCCCTGACTGTCTACAGTATATAATTCAATAACCAACACATTTAATGAGGTGCACAACACATTTGATTGAACAAATCTAGCCTTTTATTAAAAAAAAAAAAAAAAAAATTAGCAGAGGCCTTGGACTGAAACTCACTTATAATTGCCAGCTCCACATTTACACTTTTACGCCCAATTATGTGTCTTTTGAAAACCAAGAGGCTGCTCAGGTCAGCTCGTGTCAGGCCCACACAGGGCTTTTGTGACATGGCGGAATGAAAATGTCCCAAACCAGACAGGAACATGCGAGTCTGTACAGGTGCTCACTCCCGTTTGGGTACAGGAACAAACAGGAAAAACAGACCTCTTTCACTATGTGAGAGGTTGTGCGTTCGTGAAAAGTGCCACCACCTCCACAGCCACCCACACGCAGCAGTGCATGACTTGCGCCTACTGTAAAGGGAACCCATCGCTCAAACATAGCCATCGACCGCACGGTCTCAATGGGGATTGGCCTGGTCCTTCCGCATGTGTAAACAACCGCCTACAGTCCACTTTCGGAGACACGAGTTACAGTGACAATGAAGGAGAGCGCATGCTACATGGTGACAAGAGACCTGGACCCTCCAACTAAGAGAAAAGCTACTCTGCCTGTCAGCAATCTGCAGGTGTACAGCATCTTCCTCTGAGAATGAGTCAATACAGCATATTATGCATTATAAAGAACATTTGTCACTTTGTGTGGATTAAAGGCCCACACAGCAGCGAGTTGAATAACGTGTTCAGAGAAATTCTTCTAAGATAAATGGACTGGGATGGGGACATGTCTATTGTTCTAAGGCTGCAGTCCAAAAGGAGAAAGATTTCCTTTTGAATTGAGAAAGAGCAGGTTTGAATTCATTTAGGAGACAATGGCTCGATTTGCATCACAGACATTGCCATACATTGCAGATAACGACTAATTTGTTTTAATCGAATCAGAATATCTTTTTCCACTGAGACTTTGACTTTCTTCCTACATTGGGTTTGAGTGTGAAAAACATGAAGATATTGCTCAAGAGCATCTCTCTCCCAAACACACACACACACACACAAACACAAGCAAACATGCACACACACAGGGCAATCTAGCTCCTGCCGCACACCGCTGTTACGGGTTTTCAGATGAGTGCGATCTTATCTGGAAGGACAGCAGTTGCGTGTGAGAAGCAGATGGGCTGGTTATGCCTCCTCAGTTTGGGTTGTGTGGAGCGAGCGCATAAAGGCTTGGAGAGTACACATCCCCCTCTTTGTTGATGGCTATGCACAAGCCCGGATAACTTGGGCAGCAAATGTAACATGCAATTTAAGCAACCCATTGTGTCAATCACGCTACCCGAGGGCATATTTTATTGACTATAGCTTAACCTTAGATACCTCTGAGCAGTCTAATTATAATGTACATAAAGAAATAAACACACATGCATACGCCCACATGCAGACATACATGTTCAAACATAGGCTACAGCACAGCAGGAGTTCAGTCTCATCTATCTGTTGCTACCACATCTAATATTTTTATTCAAGGAAGACAACGCTTTATAAAGCAAAGATTGATGAACTCCTTTGTGTGTTTAAAAACACATTTGAAACCAGCTTCCTTTCCCAAAATAAGCATATGAAATCGATGATGATGATGTTCATTAATGTGCTGAGTGAACAGATACACGACCCGTCCTGAAGTTGAGACATGAGCTGAAACCACTCTTGTTTATTCCCCATTCGTTTCCTCAGTGTCTATAAGGACCAGAAAGATTTATGTAACGCTGTGTCTGAGAAGCAACAAGCCGGGATGCCTCTGACCTCTCTGGAAAGAGCAGTGGGAGGCAATTTCTCAGCAACCGAGAAGCCTTCGAAATTGAGCAGAAATATCATCCAGTTTGCAGCGAAGTTTTGTAACCACAGCTCTATTGCGTTACTATAGTCTAGCGCCAATGACAACTCAGAGATTCTAAAAGAACACTCGGGGGGGGGGGGGGGGGGTGCCTCCCTCAGGAAACAATGAAGACGACAGGAAGTCATGCTGAGGCTCCAACGTGATCAGGCGCTGCAGAGCAGAAATCAGCACGCAGCTCAGGGGTGGGACAGCCAGCCATGGGGCCCTCTCAGCGATGCTGGTGCATCGGCTCCCCTAATCTGTACGGCGCGGGTGTGCACCACCTGACACCAGTCCCCCCCGCCGCACAGAATGCACGTGTGCAGATAAAACGGACACTTCTCCCCCGGCCAGACAGGTAAGAGTGCATTCCAGCACAAGCGTGGCTAATGAAGCGTTCGGCGCTCGTATGCCTCCCATTTCCACTCACTCATCTGTGAGACGGCCTCTCGGCTCTTGGGGGGGGGCTGACCGGCTCCTCCACCCCATTCAAAAATCTATCCCAGAAGGCCTTGCATGCATGCAGCCCCCCCTCCCGACCTGTGAGGGCAGAATCCAAAAATGACTGTAACCCATGTTAAAGTGGAAAAAAAAAGAGAGAAAAGCAACACAAAAGCAAAGTGAAGCAACACAGGGACAGGAGAGAACTGACAGCTCAAGGGTACAGCCACCTCTCTCTGCAGTAAGTGATGGCTGAGATTACTGTATTGTTATACTGGTGGGGTCTTCCCATACTGAAGAATAAAGGTCGCCATGCCCTCTGATCTCCATGCACCGTAATCCTCTTACCCATTGCGCCCAATTTCACAGATATACACCCACAGCGTCCAAAGCTTTGAACTTTGTAATCCCCCCCCTACGTTACTGCTTATTGTATAGAATATCTGAGTTGATAACCTCCCGAATCCCTTTCCATATTGGAGGATTTGAACAAAGTCAGGCAAAGGATATCAACACAAAGCAGTCCAGGAGATAATCATATGGCATTGTTCTCTATAGTCGTTTTGCCTTTGGGGATGTTAATTAACGAAGCTTTGTTTTTTTTTTTTTTTTTTGGCCACTGATGACTCTCCACTGTAGCTGTGCAGGCTTTAAGTAATCAGTGCAGTCTTTAGCATTTCATTCCGGGCCACTGTGAATCCTGGCAGCCCTTACACTGAGCTAAAATAAACAAATAAATCATGAAGCTGTTCTATAAGTCCAAAGAGTAGCTGATGCACTGAGGCTTTTCACCGAAGAAGAGATCTCTTAAACAATCACACAGACAGGGAGACAAAGACAGACAAATACAATGACGGCACACAGTAATGAAGAAGACTAAAAAAAAAATTCTACACTCTCCACAATCAATACAAAGAGTGGGGAAAAAAGCCCCGTTTTCAGCCTCTACCGATTTTTGAGGAACACAGCACATTACTTTGCCACACATTAATTAATCACACTGCTCGTGTCCAGGCGGTCCGCCCATTGATGGAAAATGCCCATTCTCTCACGCCGTTATTGAGCATCTTAAAAGAACTCCATGCAGCAATACTGACAAACCCAATTAAATTAAGGGGTCCGTCGGGACTAACAAGTCTCCATTAAGGCAATTAGAATCAGAAAAGTGTTGCTCTCATAGATCATCACCGCAGGGGAAGCGAATCTTTCCCTTGCAGCACGAGGTGCTCTCCAGCCTCCACCCCCGAGGTGCTGCAGCTCAGGCCTGGGGTTCGAGGGGGGGAAAGCTGTGCTCAATGGGACGGCTAAGGGCCTGCTGAGAGGAGAGGCAAAGCGATCAATCACTCCTGAAAGACCACCGGGCAGAGAGAGCCCTCCTCTCAGCCTGTCTCCCTACTGTCCTGCTCTCCGCAGTTCGAGCACAAGCCCCATTCCACTTCCCCAAACTTCCACGCAGAGGCGCAGGTATAGGCATGTCTTTCCTCTGCAGATAATTCTCCAGGTCTTATTAGTATGCCTGATACCTACACACAGCTGAACAAAAGACCTGTGATAACATTAAGTGGTGGTCAGGCTTCACACACTGTGGATGCACAGTTGCGGTATTACAAGCTTGTCTGAGGGACTGCCACACAACTCCCATATTACTTATAAAACTGTCCGAAATGTTACTCCCAGCAGGCCTGGCACTCATAATCTGACAGTATGCCACCTTTGCCGGTTTGATTTCCAACAGCACTGTGACTGGAATCTCAAAGACTAATCTTGGGGAAGGTTGCCTTTATCTGACTGTGAATGGCACAGGTAATTCACCTCCCCATGAAACGCATCTGCTAGGCTTCAGTCAATACCTGCACGTACACAGGCATCTCAAAGCCGATGTTCTCTCTCCATTATCTTCCATTAAGCGCCTACTATTAACACGCCCCCTCTCCCACTACAACACAATGACAGAGTAAGACATCCCAACATTATATGACTCAGTTTGCAGCCACACTGCAACGAGGGGCCGCTTCTTCCCCTGCGGCTGTCTCAGCCTTGCTCTTCCTCCCTCGTGTGAGACATTTCTATAGCTTTGTGCTTGGACAGCTTTATCAGTTAATTTCTTCTCAAGAGATCCGGCGCTTCTGACAGTTGAGAGCCAGGGGGAGCGTTGGGCAGAGTATGGAAGAAGTTAGAGCCGTTTATCATGTATAGTATGGCGCTTCTGCCTCAAAGCGGCACTGGGCACCAAGTGGGTGATCCCAGCCCTGCAAGCTCCTCCAATTTGCCACGCGTCCAGGCTGCATGCCTTTGATCCACATTCACTTCACTCGCATGTGCACACACTGATGTGAAGCCGAGCCTATTCCATCACAGCTCTGGTTCAAAGACATCCACGTGCCACCGAGTGTAGATGGCAGCTTCGAAAGGCCCAAGTTTAAATGAGGACACAGAAAACAGCCACCGCCAAAGACGAGGACGCTCCGCCACTGCAGCCCGAGCACGTCTTAAAAAAGAGGAGTGTAAACGGATCCGGGTGAAAACGGAAGCGTAAATTAGCCTATGACAGATCCTCTCGTAGAGGATCTATTTTCATTCTGGTAATGCCTATGCGTGTCCAACATCTCCTCTGGCTGCCGGATGCCATTGATATCCACGTCAACATCTGCTTTACTCAGTTTCTGTGCACGGCAACTCCAACAGTAAAGGGCCTTTTTTAACTGCTGTCCCCTGCAAGGCAATGCTCTGCCACTTATACAGTGGACTGACAGATGCCTATCAAAAGCAAATCTTATAAATAATACTTTACATATTATTATAAGGTGCTGCTCTTTGCTCACAAACCTGCTTAGCTAAAAATGTCTATTCTAAATATTGTCACTGCCACATGCCTCATTCTGTGTTCTCACTGTAAGACTGTGTTCTTCTTTTTCCATCCATTTCATGTTTCTCCCTAATGTGTTCCGCAAGGCGCTCTGTGACAGGTCCTTTAACACGTGCCACATGAAGAAAAATCTGATTTCATAGACTGATGGCCTGCCATGCTGGGCTGAGCTGAAAAAAATGCTTCTTCATAAACAGTGGCAGGTTTGCATCCCCAGCACAGCATTATGGTGTTCCATGGAAACTTCCACAGAGACGTTACACACAGGCCCAGGCCCGATACTACCGCTTTACAGGAACACCTACAGCGAAGGACTCGGCAGCTCGAGCCCGAACTTTCGGCTCTGCCTGTCAGCATCCATTCAGGACGCAGACAGGAGGAAGTGGTGGCCAGCGATGCGATCCAGCATTTGGCGGTAGGGCCCCCGGTGCTTCTGCCGCCTCTTGGTAAAGACAGCTGCTGTCAGAGCTGAGTTTGGCTGTGGTTGCGACTCCCCCCCCCCCCCCCCCCGCCACCAAAGCCACCTGACAGACAGGCGCTGCTAGACATTACCCACCGCTACTAAGGCTTCACGCAGCACGTCCCTGCCTGCCCAGCAAGCCTGTCTGCTGGTACCAGCTGAGCAATTAGGAAACAGAGAGCTCCGGTTTCCACCCAACCCCCCCCCCCCCCCACCCCCCCGCAGGCACTGGCGGGATGGCCACCTCCCGGCCCCGCCCCGTTCCTCTGGCAGCCTCCCAGTTCCAGAGGCGGACGGTAGGCTCAATCCCCTGATTACACTGCAAATCCACGCAAACATGGCGCGCTGCTTAGCTCCGAGAGCCCTCAATCAGCCAGCCATCAGCGGGGGGATTAAACGCACAGCCCACAGGTGCTTACCTCAGATTAAGTAGATGTCTGGACACATCCAAATAAAAGGCGTTGCCAGAGCCCAGCGCAGGCACCTGTTGGAACCGCTTCATCCGTCAGTTTGGAGCAGAAAACGTTAGGTCATTTTTCAGAGCAGTATGGAGAATGTGTGCAGGCTGAAGTAATTTCAGTAAAAAAAAAAGAAGCCAATGTTTCTGTAACTCCACTTAAATTCCTGTTACTTTGCTTCAAGGGTATTTAGAGGCATATGTTAGTCTCTTTTTTCAAACAGCTGAAAAGCAAAGCTATGGCAGCCGAAGCAGAGATTTCCGGATGGATCAGTCATTTGTCAGGAGAACAAAGAAAACACAAGATGTTCTGTGAGCAGGTTAGTAACCAGCACTTTACATCAACAATAAATCTAGTATTGTGGTTCTCTCCACATGCGCTTGCACTGAATGACAATCTTTTCTTTATCACTAATTCACTCCTACAGACACTGGGGAAGTGATGTCAAACACCAATGTTTCTGAGTGATTCACATTTGGTAAGTCATAAAATTGCATGCATTTATCTGCTATCCAGGTATAATTTTGTACTGAACACACTGTGGAATGATAATAAAACATTCAGGGCCTCCTCATGTTCTTTGTGTAGAAAATGAGCATGACAAGCCAAGGAATCCATGACACACTCTGAAAAAGAACATTTCTGCTGCAAAAAAGAAATACCTTGGTCTCCCTTAATATCTGGAGTCCATACCCAGTGCACATATTCTGGCTAACAATGAGTTATACTCATTGTTAGCCAGAATATATATATAGTATAATACATACTTTGCGCATTCAAAAACTGCGTCAAACTACAAAGAACCAAACAACTGTGTTTGAAACTTTCTCCAAACCCATCTCAGTCCTCCCAGCAACTACATTACGTTCCAAATCCGGAGTCATTAAAAGTGGCTTATGTTTGTCAGTGGAAGCAGAACCCCAGTGTAATCTGCTATACCTGACAAAACACACTGACAGATCTGATCTCAGTGTTTCACACTGACAACTGCTCTTCCCACCCTCCCCCCGACCTGCCCCCCCTCCCCCCTCCCCCAAATATGAGGTAATGACAGAGGAACGACAGCACGGCCTTCACCGCACACAAAATGAGAAGTGGCATTCTGCATCTCATAAATGCTGTGACAGGGCTGGATGCTTGGACAGACTTAACGTGGGCTTTTCAGCTGACACTAAAATGACGGGGTGGTGATGATTCATTGTAAAATCACCATACCCTGGCCACTCACTCACTCAACAGAGATAGCGTCTCCCGTTTTCTATTCATCTTATTTATTTGACAGAGACAATATAGTATTGTCAGCATTAGAGCAAACGCCTTTGGTGTAATTGTACTGCAGTTAGCTGCATAGATCATTTCCTCCCAGTCCCTGGGAAGGCTGAGCCCAAGAACAACAAAACAACAAAGCATATAGATAAAAATCCTTTACAAAAACAAGTATGAGTAACACACATGAGTACAAATGGAAAAACGGTCCAGTGTGTGTGCTGGGGGCATTTATGCAGAGGATCAAACAGCTATAAAGTTCTCAGATATTTTTAGTGGGTACAGCACTGATTAGCTTTAGTCATCCTGCCCCATGATACTTCTTCCTACTCGGCTGGGGGGGGGGGGGGGGGGGGGCTGTTGAGATACTGACTACTTTTGCACTTTGCACTTAAAAACACTGTTTTTGAGATAATGGTCCTTCCCATGACTACAATCACATTAAAATAAACTAATTATTAAAATTATTATTATTATTAAAAATAAACTGCCCATTGCTAATACTCCTGAAATGGAAAGAAAACTCCTGTATGTGCTATTTGCCTTGCTTGTTGCTATTTTCCTATGCAAACTGAGCAGCTATGCCAAATCAGGAATCAGATTGGCACCGACGGTCAGGAATCATACGGTCAGTTTGGCATCTACAAATGCACTGTGAAGAATTCTGTGTACATATCCTGTTAAGGCATGGTCACTGATCAAGTCAGATCAGGTCAGTGTGTATGAAGCGTGCAAAATTACGAGATTGGAATGGACCCACTATATAATTCAGATCACAGGCTGTGTGGATGGCATCCACATGCCCAGTGATTGACACAGGGAAGCTGTAAACTCGAAAAGATAGTCTTAAGCTTATGTGCTCTAAGGTGTAGAGGACGACCAACGCTGGAAACTTTCCCATTTTAAAAGTAAAAAAGGAAATACTTACAGGTGGAATACTCAGACAAAGTTGTTCACAAGACTCAATAGTTCCTTCAGTAAAAGAATATTCCACATTTTAATAGAGTTTACCATAAATGGAATACTGGCTTACTCAGGTTGTTTTAATAAGATGCTTACATGACTTATGTCATACACAGAATACTTAAATAATCAGGCTAACAATGTAATATATTAATGTGTATGTAAATGTAGTCACTGTACCTGGCGTAACATACAGACAGCGCTCATCTCATCCGATTGCTGTGTTATAGCTGTGCTGTGGCACAGGTACGATCCAAGACTCTGCATGTTGGACCCCTGAGCAGTGGCATGTAATAGGCACAGAACAGACAGCTGGCTTTTTTCTAGATCCAGGTTACTTTCATAATCCCTCTTTTTGTGTGATTTTTCAAGGACACCCTAATCTGTGTCTTGAGCCGCTTAGGGATGACTAATATAGATTGCTACTCAAAAGTGAAGTCGCAAAAGGGAACCTGACCTACTGTTAGTTTGGGTTTAATTCTTTTTATGATTTTTTTTTTTTCGGAAGATGCGGCAAAGCCTGCAGCTGAAGATAAGGGAGATTCAGTGTAATCAGTGCGAAATCAAGTAATTCTCCTTGGATTTGGGCATTAGCTGCAGCAATCACAGCAAACAAAGATTACAGCACCAGAAACAGAAAATGCTCCACCTACAGACCCAACAGCACGCTAGCAGTAAATTGTTCCTCCTGGTGTACTATGCAAGGTGCATGGATTTTGCACTGATCTGTACTTATTCCACGCACACAGCTCACTGAAGGCAAATAAAAACGAAAAAAAAAACAATCCTGACATACCATTGCGTAACATCATTTATCTGAGCAGACACAATCCATTTACAATCCTCACAATGTAACATCTTGGACATTGACTGTACCAACTGAGGCACAATATTTTGCTACAGCTAACTCACGGTACTCTCATCCAAGCTCAGAACTCATAAACCAGATCCAGATATCAGTATTCAAATCACTGCACCACATGCTGCATCAGTCTTGTGTGATAAGACCATAGTCCATATTGTACACAGGCTTCCTCTTTCTGCAGTTAAGCTTTCATTTCAAATACTTGCCAACGTCTATTTAGCGAGGTTGCCATCTCTCACAAATTGACTGTGACACTCAGGCTTTGAGACTGTGACAGGAGGCTTCAACAAAGCGTGAGTGTTGCAGCGGACATGTGAGATTTGGCAACCCCTGATTTCAAAGTGACGGGCTAGGTGAGGCTTCAAGGACCGTATATTAAGTGGGGCTGTCAGGTCCTGGCAGTGCCTGACTTACTCAAGCCAACGTAAATGCTTTGATTGTGTCAAATCAGTGGGTCATCAGTGTATTACACCCCCCCCCCCCCATCCATTATATAGGCCGTGAAGCCGGAGCTAGCACGTGCCATTACCTCTGGGGTCGGGGGTCTGCAGGACGCTGTGATAACACAGTCAAATCCGTCTACTCCGCCGGCACCACGCCGTCATCAAAGCCCTCCCCGCTGCGCAACTCCACACCCCTCTGCTTAGCGAGCGTTTCAACATCCTCGTCATCAGCGCCAATTAATAATTAACCAAGAAATAAGACTGCAGGGAGCTGGCATCAATCACGGGCTGGTATAGGAAATCACTGTCCAGCTCCGGCTAGTGTTTGCTCAGCACGCTGTCGATGCAATGCGTTTTGCAAACGGAGATCTGGTGTTCAGTCTGACGTGCTTTTGGGGGATTATCTCACGGAGTTTGTTAAATGCATTGTGTTTCGGCTGTGGCGATGTTTCACCGCAACGTGTATCGTCGTCTCTGCTGATGCTTAGCATAAACATTTTACGGTACTCAACACTGAGCCGTGCGTCACTCTGAGAAATGGAAACAGACGATGCCGGCTGAAGTGGATCCGTTTCATGATGCATTTGACCAGGCAGCGGCTCTCCACTCCTCCGTGACTCACACAGTTTGTCAGTCTAAATATAAAATGACCCCTTACTGAGTAGTGGTCCCACTCCATCTGCGATAGCTGTTGCGCGGGGTTAGCTCTTTATTTTCCTGTGCCATTGCTTACAGGCTCTTAAGCCATCCTGCTCCCAAAGGGGAAAACATGGCCGATACTGCAGTCTAAAGGATGAATCTTTGAGACTTGGGACTTTTATTGACTAAGACACAGGCATGTGCGTGTCTTGTGTGTGTATCTATATTTGTGGGCCTTCTTCCCCAGAATGCAACAGGGTAGTACAGCCACCAACTCAAGAAAGCTTTCACTTTCTTCTGCATTTTTAAATGTAAGTAAGAGGCCAATAAATGCTGAGTCATTCCAACCACAGTGTCAATGTATCTAGGAAGGTCATTTTCATTCTAGTCCTGTTTGTTACACCATTAATTAAGTTAATGTGCAAACAAGCCCTGACATTAACAGTATAATGTTCATTAATACGAAAAATTAATACACATTTAACATCGTAGCCAAACACTTTGTATTTGTGCTGCCTATGGTTTCTGTCAAAAGCAATTTGGTTTCTGCACCAATAGAGCGACTGGGCAGCCAACTCCTATTCAGGATCCATTAAGCTGATTACTTCAGTAAAATTAGTTATTATTCAAAATATTACTCCACAGCCTTCAAAACTGTCATAAGATGAGAAAAAAACAAACAAATGAAGGGGGGAAATGAAGAAACAAAGATAAACAGCCAAGTTAACTTATTCCTGCTTAATGATACAGAAATGTGCAGTGTCCTTTCTCTCAAGGTCACGTTTTAATTCAAACCTTTTTACCTGCAGCAAGACGTGACTGAAACACACTGTATTGTGCTTTTTATAGTCTAGTTCACACATGTATGTATAGTACACTGCTCATTTCTGTATCTTGGTGCAAATGCATACACCCAGAGGTAATCAGCTGGAGTCATCTGGGGTTAAATGGCTGCTACGCCAGTGCCCCTCCAGGCAGCCAGCATTCATTATTAATATGCGGATATGGATCAGGGGCATCACGTTCCTCTTCCATGCTGTACATTATCGACAACTGTTGGCTGAGAAACAGCCAGAGCTGGTTAAATTTCTTACCTCCAGCAGTGGAATACCAATTACACTTCCCACCCCCGATATCAAACAGGCCATTTCATGCTGGCAAACATCACAGCAGCAAAGTCCTTGCTTGTGCAGGGTACATCCAGTTCATGTGCAGGTACTATACTGATTATTTTAGTAACAACAGTTTAAATGCAGCGGCGAGGTAAGACATGAAAAATGCCTGTGCTGCTTCTTCATACATTTATTTATTTATTTATTAATTATTCAATTAGCTGAGCATACATCCTTATTCAGAGCTACCCGCAGGGATTTAACATACTTCATTTACATAACGGGAGAATCAATCAGGAAATGTAGGTTAGATTTCAATACCTTGCTCAAGCACATGGTAGCAGTGTCGATTCAAAATGCCTGGCAATAATTCAGAGTCCCCCAAGAACTCTGACATACTGACGACCAAGACAGGGAAAGAAGTAAGAATGTGGATGGGAACTAATGAGGAAAGCCCACTAGTATGACAGCGTGCCCGGGCCACCAGCAGTGACAACACTGTCACCGAGACTCACTGTCCTCACATGCAATCGGCGTGCTGTCAGCGAGTTCCTCAGCAGGTCACCGGGCTCAGCTGCGCCGGGTAACCTGGAGTCAGGCGTCTTCCCCGAGACCACTGAGAGAACAGGCAGGATTCATCAGAAGCGCACTGATCTGGAGCCTGTGCTGTCACTGACAAGCTAGCTGTGAAGCAGGGTCAGCAGAACCGCTGAAAATACATCAGGCCTGGATGTAGAGAGATTGGCTTTCTGCCCACAGGGGTAAATAGCACACTCTTCTCTTGAATAAGGAAAGAAAGTCTCTACCACTGGCCGGCCTCCACTTCCTGATCCGTGGTCATGCCACCTAGGTAATCTTTCATGTTAACAAATGCGGTAAAATAAAAACATGCATTATGAAACTGGTGAAATTGTGGACAGCATTGAGGTAAGTATATGTTGTTTGTTATATTCTGATCAGGAATTCTATCACAATGAGCCCTTGTGACTCCGCTAATAAACCACCCTGGTCAGTAAACTCTAATTCATTTGCATTCAAATGTAGTTAAGTGAACTAATATCATTTGTGTAACTGAATGATAACGGCATGCTTGGACAGTTGGTCCACGCCTGTATATGACTGGGCAGCTTATTGGTCCTCTTTAAAACTGTGTGAAAAGGGCTGGATGGCACATTCAGGTACAACATAGTGAGGGTTTCAGACAGATGGTGTATGCCACGAGGCATCAAAGAAGTTTCTATTCCAGTGTTGTAAATGTAATTGCTAGTGCCTATTTAATGGCATTTCGCCATAATGAATACTTACACAATCAACTCCTTTCAAAAACGGGTGAAGAAACATCTTGCTTCATTGCGCGAGCTAATCATACAGAGAAGGAGCTATCTTTGGCCTAAACCTTCTGGTTTGAACACACAGAAAATCTCCCGCCAACACACTGTGGTTTGATCACACAGAGAAGGAGCTATCTCAATCTCCGAGACAATAACAAACATTGATCTCCACCTCAAAATGTTTTCTGAAAGCGGAGCCTCCACAGGCTTCTGCAGGAAGTAAATTCACTCATAACGCTGTTGTGTATCCTTCCAACAAATACAACCGAACAAATATGAAAAGCAAAAGGAATATCCACAATATGCCAGATTATCTACACACTACACTGCTTGATTTAAAACAATATTCCACAGAGAAGTGAGCTGTTGAGGATGTCAACATATTTCTTTACGCATTTAATTAGATTAACAACTTGTTTGCTCAATTATTTATGGCAGAGCTAAGAGCTACGATAAAACAGCAATGGGGGGGGGGGGGGGGGGGGGGGCTGTTGCTCCACTTGGTGTCCCTGGAGCAGGCGTAACCAATATCCACATGTCTGCTCCAGATTTCCTTATCTTAATACATTTAAAGTAAGGTAATATAGCACCTCTCAATCCTAACACTAATCCATGAGGTTGTAAATTCACTTGGCAGGCAGCTGCCATAAAAGATCCATTCCTATTAATGACAGTTTATTAAATTTATGGCAGAAATGCCGGGAAGCATGAGGAAAATAATTAATTCATTCTGAATGGGAAAAATGCTTGCTGTTGGAGATTATGGATACAGTACACCTCTTCATTGTTTCAAGTTTCCATTCATTTCCATTAATTGTGTTACACTTTCCATTACAGTCTTTAGGACACAGGTTTGTGTATCTCCTGTACCTTTATACTGTCACAAAACCTTTACTCTGGGCATTTATCCAAATGTATACTTTTTTATTCCAGGCTTACTACACATTTATTACTTTATCCACCTGTGCTATTTACATATTAAAAAGAATTACAAACAGCGGGAGGGTGTAAGACCTCAGCCAAAAATAATGGATGATTCTTTTCCTGAAAAAGATTAACTTTTCCTAATTGCTTTGGCTTCTTTTCAAAAGTGCTTGATCTGCTCGTACATTATTGCTTTTAAACAGCTAAGTTGTTCTGGGGGTAATACCTCACTTTACAATGGCTACAATATCACTGTTAGTCTAACACTGCCATTTGCTGTCAATATATCGTGCCATGTGAGAATTAATTAAATTACAGCACACTGCAAACCCTTGTGCAGGGAAGCACAATAATCATTGTTTCATGCAACTGTCAACTGTGTCATCTAATCTGGTGATGTTCCAAGGCAATTTGTCAAATTAATGCAACAAAATGTTTGCTCTCTGTGAGCTTGCTTCCGTGTGATCATCCTGCCTGTCCACTGAATAGAATAATCATAGCAGGCTTCTCCCAAGCAGAAATCGATGCTTCAAGTGATTCCCGTTGGCTGTGAAGAATGCAGAATAGAAGCATTCTGTTTCACTTTTCCCCTGCCCCATGGCAGAGGAGGGGGGGGTCAACAATCTTATCATGAGAAACACTCAAACTGTAGGTGGTCATTAAGGCTCCTGGCATGAAATAAGACACTGGAAGACACAGACATGACTGCCTTGTCATACATTAAAAATATCCCTGCTAGTGCTAATTGCACTAATTCTCCCATTAGGGTGTCTGCACATAGGTAAGTGGAGTTAGATTCAGCACTGTTGTCTGCTCACAGAATACTGTAGGCCCTCCTACCAGCCCAGAGAGGCAAGGAAATCCACATTCTAAGTCAATGATAAGGTAACCCCAGAGATTTCAAGCAGGATGCCTAAGGGTGGCTACAGGTCAAACTCGCATTCTCGAGTACAGTGTCAAGCCACACACAGCATACCTGGTATAGCTTTCAATAGCCATATTTGTCTCAAGGGATTCAGGGGCAAAGCAGTTCCAGTTTACACACACATCTGTTTGTTGCACCCCGAGGGTGGTGACGCGAGCATGCGGAAGAATGCTGCAGTGGCATGAATGGGAACAGGTGTGCCTTCAGACCACCGTCAGTAAAAAAAAAAAAAAAAAAAGGCTCTTATTCCCGGGAACTTGCAACTATCAGTGAAAGAAGCCTGGCTGTCAGCCTGCTCCAGCGCAGCTGTTATGGTTTGACTTTGCCCCGCCCGCTGTGCCAGGTTTCAGAGGACGCTGAGCTCACCCCTTCGCAATTGTGGCCCAGCTTTACCTTCACGCCTGAAAAAATAAACACTCCCGCAACAAAGGCCCGATGCCACTGCGGTCTTAGTAAGCAGCTTCTTAGGCATTGTGACAATGCGGCTCCAAGATTAAGCCTTTCCTGTGATCTATTACTCATGTCTGTGTCATCACGTAAATGCCGCACTCTTTCTCCTCACAACTCGAGGAGGGCTACTGGGCTATCAAAGGGACGCCAGCGTGGAAGTGTGCCAGCGATGACGCAGTCTGAAGCTCTGAAAGCACTGCTTACTTTTATCACCATTTTACTGCTATTTTGTAGCATGTCTTTTGCTTACAATAAGCCGATTTTGAATGCATTTTCCTGTGTTGACATTTGCAAAGAGTTGTTTTTTTTCTTAAAATGACTATCCCTGCGCTGTTTGTTCCTGTTTTAGGCTAGTTCTGAGCTACAGACAGGCTCGGCGCCAGGAGAAAATACAGAGGGCTGCAATTGCAATCCACAGGGGGGTACAAAAGTCTTCTATCTTAAAAAAAGTGATAAATGCTATGT
This sequence comes from Megalops cyprinoides, assembly GCF_013368585.1. NCBI lineage: Eukaryota > Metazoa > Chordata > Actinopteri > Elopiformes > Megalopidae > Megalops > Megalops cyprinoides. Next base: position 9,103,633 of record NC_050597.1, read on the forward strand.
AGACATCAGGATATTAGGAGACAACTGGGGGTGCAATGCACCCCTAAGCACCCCCATAGTGCCGGGCCTGGCAACAAATACCAACCTTTCCATGGTTTAAAGCACAGAGCCATATCGTTCACTTCCGTCACAGTTCTGGGATATTGTAACGGTGGGAGCATGTAAAGCTACCACACACACACATCTCTCACAGCCTTCATTCAGTCAGACAGCAGATGTGTATTTTCTGTGCTGGCGGTGGGGGGGATAGAGTTTCAAGGACAGTGACGCTGATCCTATGCAGATGAGGCAGAATGGCAGCCAACACCCCTGTGCCAAATTTCCCGTGCCTGCAATCTGAGCTGGCACTGGGGACAGCTTTGCAGCAATGCAGATCAAACTGTGACCCCCAGGGGCTGTCAGCCTTACACCGGGCTTTAAGCTCTCTGCAGGGAGAGGGTGATGGAGACCAACCCCCCCCCCAAACCCCCAGAGAAACGTAACAGATGAACCCTGGGCCCACTCGTGCCATTGCTGAGCACCGCTGAACAAACACAACACGCTAACACTCAGGATCCACGCTGACAGCTGGGCCTCACACAGCACTAAAATCGATCAAACTCCAATTCGCGCTGGTAACACAGTCGGCGACGCTTACTGTCCTCTGCCAGTTCACTGCTGAAATTCATCTGCATGCCACCCCCCCCACGACCCCCCCCTCCCCCCCCACCCCACCAAAAACTTTAATAAAATCCGCAGGTCCTAGATTCGGTAGCACTAAAGCATTGGCAGTAGCTGAAGTTTCAGGACTCCTTAATCCATTATTAGGTGGGGCCTGTGTAAACCCCCCCCCCTGCAGATAATTAGCTGCCTGTTGCCATTTAAGACTGCCACCTGACCCCGCAAACGTCAGCCCGCTTATTCACCAGAGAGCTCACTTTCGCCCGCTCTCGTATCTTGCTCTTAATTAACGGACGAGCCTGTTTCACCACGGCCCTCATTACAGGAGTTAATCGTAATCACTCGCAGAGCGAGATCACAGCGCTCACCAATTACCCAGGAGGACGGGGGGGGGGGGCACGGATATCTCACCCAGGGGAGGGGATCCTACCTGACCCGTGTTCAGCTGAGGGATAGTCTATGGGCCCATGATTCTCCTTCTCGTATTCGGTGCGCCGCTCTTCAGGTGGAGTAATGAGACTTTTTAGGAGCAGAGACTGAACTGAGAGGTGTGGCATGGCTGACGGCGGCCAATCAAGACAACGCCTCCCTATCTATTGTGCTTCCCGTTTCCAAAGGAACAGCTGTCACTTAAGCTAGAGCTTTTGGCTGCACGTCTCTGGCTCCTTACTGAAGCTAAATGAGGCGGTCTTGTCTGGATCTGGAGAGGACAGTTAGACATACACTATATGGACATAAGTATTTGGCCACACCTGTTTTTCAGGGTTTGGGCTAGGTTGCTTATCTCCAGTGAAGGGCAATCTTAATGCTTCAGCATACCAAGACATTTTGCACAATGCTATGCTTCCAACTTTGTGGCAACAGTTTGGGGAAGGCACTTTTCTATTCCAACATGACTGTGCCCCAGTGCACAAAGAAAGGACTATAAAGATATGGTTTGATGAGTTCGGTGTGGAAGAACTTGACTGGCCCGCACAGAGCTCTAGCAAAGTGTGATTCATAATATTATTACACCAGTATTAACATGTTGTTACATCAGAAACAGGTGAATCTGAGTGGAATGGCCAGAGGAGTAGGGCAGCCCAGGAGGTATCATATCTCCCTTTCCTCAGAGGCTCAGAGCAACACTGCTGGACCAGTCTGTGCTGCTTCAATATTCATAACAACATTTATAATAATCATAATTAATCATAATCACAATCTCTAACCAATCATGTAAATCTGGCAACACTGCTGTGCGGTTCCAGTTATGGCCTTTCTCCAGTTCCTTCTTCTAATTCTCTGTCTAAGTCTCTCTTTCACACACTCTCAAAACCACAGTTAAACAACACGGTCAGACTAGGTCCACAAGTCATTGGTTTTCACAGTATATCTCCTTTTCCGGAGAAACATTTTTCTTTTCTCTCAATTGTCAGAGAGATGCTTCTGAGTATAATGAGACTTTGTAGCTGTGCTGTCCACACACACACACACACACACACATTTTGTTCCATAGAGGCAGACTGTTTAATAGGTAGCGCAGCGCTGCTGCTGCTAGATATGAATGGGGGTTGTACGCAGCCTACACCAGACCGTAAGAGGATTCTCAGAATGTGGATGATGGGACACAGACTTCCCTCCATCGCAAATAAATGTATTCACGGTCGCCTCTCTGATTTCACCCACCATTTCCACTTCAAAGTGAAAGGACAGCCAAGAAATACGTCCAAAAGCAAATCCCTTAACTAAAAGAGCAAAGTTTGGAGTTGATTAGCCCAAATGTTTAAATATACTGGAGGGGAAAATGGAATGTTTAAAGAGTTAGCCAAACTCTGAGATCTTGGCCGTATCATACCCCTATAACAAGATAAATGTCTGTTAGGCAGAGCTGCCTATTGTAGCTTTGTTTTATTTGGACAGTGAACGGTCTGAATACACTGATTGCGGTGAGCTAAGGTTTGGTGCAGTCTGAATGATGAGAACAGGTGTGGGACCGTGTAAATGGAGTTTGGCCAAAGAAATGAACAGAGGATAAGGCAGAGATGAGCAAGAGCATGTGTTCATTACAGAGTTATCCAAAATCATACATGGGAGAAGAATCCGAATACAATGACACCCTGCTGTTCTGCCCAAATTAAAAAAAAATCTGAATTACACTATTTGGAGAGTTACAGCAACAGAAAGTTCATTTCCTAAGATTTCAAAGCGCATTTGTTTTCTAATGTAAATTCACTTGTGTCCTTTAGGTCCAGCGCTAGGAATGATTTCAAAGCCTCAGAACTAGAGCAAACAGCAAGCCCAGATAAGTACACAAAGGAGGTGACACCTTGTAGAGTACATATTAGCTGCTGTCTATTATTACAATGTGATCCTTTCACTTGACAAATCAGGGGAGCAACGAACTGGTGGCTGTTCACAACGTCGGCTGCACTTCGCATAAACATGTCACTTTGAAAAATGTTTCTTGGGTTGCCCGGTTACGTGTCTTTTTTCCCTTTTTCCGTACCCAGCAGAGGGTGTTTCTCATCCCGCTGCTCGACAAGTGGTCGCTAAGCAAGGCGGCCCGTCGGTTTCTTAAAGACTGAAGTCATGGAAAATATGCCGGAGTTTATGCTGCTTTTCAAAACAAGGCACTGTGCCAAGAGGCGAGCGAACAAGAGAGAGAGGTAGGAGGACCGCAACGGAGCACGAACAAGGAGGAAGAGTGACCAGAACAGAGGGCGAGAGAGTGAGAGAGTGAAGAAGGAACAAACAGAAACTTAAGACCCTCATACTTTTGCCCCTCAAAGCTGCATAGGCTTATTTCCATGTGAAACTACAGGAGTCTGGCCTGAGTCAGCAAATCTATTAGTTAATGTGCTGTTGAAGATTGAAAATCTATGGGGGAGATAGCCTGCAATCTTGGCGGGACTACCCTGCCGTGCTTTTCTGCATCAATCCGCAGTAAAGAATGTCAGAGATATTCAGATGCTCACTTGCGATCGATTGGCATTTTGAGTCAGCTGCCCCACTTAATCAATCCGATCTGATGCTGCTTCTAATCACTGTGGAATCAAGCACCGCGTTTTATTCCAAATTCAAGGATTCATGATAAAAGGGCTTGAGTTTTTGCAATATAGACTGTTTAGAACGTGACCTAGCATGCACAATGCCAGTCTACAGCAAATGATTCATAGAGGTTTATTTGAAAGGATCACAAATAAATTCTCCTCATTATTTTTTTTCATGATTTTGCTTAAGCTAAAGTTGACATGGGCATCTCAATTAAAAGGAAAAGGCTAAATTCACAGAGTGATCACTACCTCTTTTGAATCTTTACACAACCCACTGTCCCATTAAGGCCCATGTTGGGTTTTATCTACTTTTTTATTTTCTAAAAACAACTCTGTAAACTGTACTGAGACATCTAATTGCATCTAACTGTAAAGCGTGCTATCTGAAATAAATGTTTACTGACTGATTGCATGTCTGTTTGGAGAGAACAGGTTTACAGCCACAGCTATGTTGAAAGGACAGAAAAAAAGTTTTTTTTTTCCTCTTTTTTTTCCAGGGCTTTCTTGGGCCATGGATTTCACTTCACCGAATAAAATAAACCCATACATTTCTCCTGCCCAAACATTTTGTGAAATCAGAGGGAACTTTCCAGACGTCACAGGGGAAACCCCTGGCTTTCTGAACTATGTGCGAAGCCGACATGCCAAAACCTCAAAGCACTGTCAGCTACTTAAAAGACTGACAGGAAAGAATAAAATCCATTAATGTGTCATTCGAAACAAGACATTCAAGGCAAACACTTTAACAAGGCTGCAGATTCCACAACACATAAAATGACAGAAATAATTAATCATCAGAAAGACCTCATTTGCCTTTTAATGCTTTCCTTTTTTGGACATGCCACCACATTAAAGGCTTTTTAAACATCTGTAATCAACTCTTCAGAGCACCTTGCAGTTTTGGCATGAGCAAGCCTTTTCAAATTAGGATTTCTATTCACAAAGACGGCCTTTGCCCAGATCCTGCTTTGGTTTAATTAAGCGGATCCACCTAGCCATTTACTGTCTGGACTTTTACTCCAGAGAGTGTTCTGATTTTACCTTTATCTTGCAGGTGCTTACACTGATGAGCCTGTGGTCAACTGATGAGGAAACACTAAATCATTTGTGATTCTGAACAAGTTTGCTGCATTTGTGTTGCAGTATGTGTACGTGTGTATGCAGTATCTATTCTCTGCCTGAGAGCAGAGAGATGGGGAATCCCAGGCTGACCTAACCACCCCTATCCTTGGGGTAAAAGCCAATTTGTTCTGCCTCAGCGGGCTACCTGTCAGCAGCAGACACAGTCAGTTAAAAACCCAGGCCATAGGGCTCAGCCTGCAGTCTAGAAGAGTACTTTGCCTACTGCATCACTCAGGAGCCCTGCTGTTATTTCTTTATTCCATCTTCATATGAGAAAAACCTGGAGTATAAGGTCATTGTCACGGTCCAGTGTGTCTGTTGGTACCTCCTGGGTACAAAATGCAATATTTTACGATTCAATGCCTGACTTCTTCCTGAAAAAAAGAATGCAATAACAATAACAAATAAACAAACCACTTTATTGAGCCAATATGTCGAAGCCTGCAGACAAAATGTCGGCTCCACAACGTAATCCCATTGCTTGTGAGGACTCATCAAACACTTCAGAAGAGAGCCACAGTGACAGAGTGATTTCATTTTGACCACAGTCTATCGATCTAACACTGCAAAACAATATCAATTCTTAATGTAAGCAATACAAATGTGTTACAAATGTCTCATGCCTTTCTGTTGTGTATTATATTCCATAATCTTTAAAAGTGAATAAAGTTCAGACTGAATCTTGTAACAGAGGAGGCAACAGAAATTAACACTATCCTCCATAATAATTTATTTTTCATCTTTGCAGCACATCTGAAGTGATCCTGTTGAGCTGTTAAAATGAACTAATGTATTAGCTAATAAATAAATGACCCACTAATACATTTATAAAGCACTTATGTGGACTTGATAAATAATTAACAAATGGGTAAACAGGAAATACTGTGTACTTGATGTCATGGCACAATAATTAGACATTGGTGTGAATTAAACATCAGTTAGACATGATCGTTTGAGTGGTTTTCACTTTACAGTAGGTTCACAGAGGATGAATTCATGATGAAGTACCATGAGTTAAAGCTTAACCAACTGCCATCACACATTAATCAGTCATGGGTGTGAATGACAGTCAAGGTGTCAATGATAACTAATGCATTAGTTCATGTTAACTCATGCAACCTTAAAGTTTCTGAAATCGCTTAGAAGAGATTTACATTTAACATATAGAGACAGCATGCAATCGAGAGAGTAAGTTATCAACGCTACACCACGTTCTTAGTTGTTACCACCTGAAATAAATACACAATCCCATGAGACTGGTGCTCTGTGCCGGAGGGCCAGCTGGTCCTTGGGTGACTGGCATTCAGAAGGAGAACCTGCCACACGTGTCATCCCCTGCTTGGCCTGGCATAATTTCCGGGCGTGGCATTAGGACCGCGAGACTGACAGAGGGCACAAACGAAGCCCATGTGACTGCCAAGGCCAGTGTGATAAGGGCCTGCCTTTCCTGATTGGCGCATGTCTTGGGCACAGCTGACCCATCCTCCCAATTACAGTGATGGAAGTGTCAGGTTTCATTGACCAATAAAATGGATGGAGCTAACATGTCTTTTTAGTAACTTATCTAAACCAATCAAAACTAGTGTTTTGTGAAAGACAGTGAAGTGTTTTGATCGGCTCATGCATGTCTGATTGTCAAAAAAATAAAATAAATAAATAAAAATGACCTTGTATTATCATGTGGAATGACTTAATCTGAATGAATACAATATGTAAAACTTTAAACTGGGGACTTGTGGAAGAAAGTTCCTATACAAAAGTAAAGAGGGGAAATTTTAAGGTCAAAATAATTATTTTCTATGTACATAAGTTTGGTTCATAAAAAATGTCTTTGATCCTGTAGACATCAGCAGTGTACTCTCACACAGCCGTGCCTTGACATCATTAAGTGGATATAACCACTTGGCTTCAGAAGCAGGTGTTTCATTTGCATTTATTCAAAAGTCCATATTTCATTTGAATATTACGAACAGAATTAATATGGCAATCAGTTCCAGTTCAGAGTTTTCTGCAATGAGTTCATAAACAACAATGAATTTATTCCCTAATAATCCATATCCACTCAAAAGTGCAGTCCCATGTAAGAGTACATCTGATGCCACTAATAATGTACTTAGCTTCCAGCAAGAGAAACAAGAGCAGTGCAATTAATTTAGGCAGGAAAATGATCAAATTCAATGCATTAGCCAGGCAAAAGTCAATTGCAGTACCTGCATTTCCAAAGGTCAATATATCCAAAAGCAAGCCATGGATTAGTAACACAGGGGAATTAGAATTCCTATCATCACCAACTTCAGTATCACTGATTTTTATCTCCCATGGTCTTCTTTTCATTGATTGATTTTTCCGACACAGCGCTGTTTGCCTCTGAGGCTTTATTTTGTTAGCTGCGCCGGAATCTCGTTAGGCTAAGAGCACAGCGGAGGCAAGCGTCAGTGAAGTGAGACAGGGCTTTCAGAGACATCAAGCCCCTATCAATCAAGCCTCATGCCTGCCTGACATTGATTTATGTGCCTTTTCTTGGTCAAAAGACAATGCTTCTGCTCAGGGAAAAAAAGCTAGTTTTCTTTATGCCCGATGGACCAAAAAACCTACTTTAAATTGTTTATTGCCCTCTGTTCTGCTATTCTGATCATACCAAAAATCCTAAGTAAATGCCCTCTGTACGTATTCACCCTGTGCTAAACTAGGGTATCAACGACATGAGGGGAAACACACTGGGAAAAAAATAGATGCATCTCATCAGATGAGTAGCTCCCAACTTAATCTGATGCCCAGCTCTGACACACACACATGCACACGCACACATACACACACACACACAGTATGTATTTAAATACTACAGGCCACAGTCTATTTCATTTTAGCACATTTCAATTACATTTCTTAACACAAGTGGTTCGGGGGATAAGCTGTTTTTTCAGAACCTCTCAGTTCATGGCTAAAGCAGGGCTCACTCCCACAGATGAATGTCAGAGCAAATGTGGTCCTTCCATGGGTAATCATTCTGACACATTCTGGAGATGTCCAGAGCGGGGGCCGGAAGAGTAGTTATCCACTACAGATATTACTGAGTGCAGCCAAAAAAGCTATCACAATCAACAGGCCCCAAGTCCACCGCCCAACCCATCAAGTACTGGTTGACTAAGGTCAAAGAGGTACATGAGATGGAAGGGATAAGACATGTTGAGACTACAAAGTGAAAACGTCACTATGAAATCGGCACTAAGAAAGCACATACTTTATGTATATATCAGATGGCAATATCAGATGCTTTGTATTAGCGGATCTGCAAAAGGCTTGAAAGAATATGGAACAGGATTGCCATTTTATTGTGGATTTTTCAACGGCTCACTCAACTGCACCCATGCCTCACTCCAATTTACCGTCAACAGGTAACCCTGGCCTCAATAACTGCCACAGCTTATGCAAGAAAGGCATCAAATTTGACAGCAGGTGTCACTGACTCCATTACCCAATCACAAAGGAGTTGCTACAGCAACCACCCGGCCTATCCATGCGATTCCAGCCAGTCAGACAGATTCATGCGGAACTGGGTGTGATGTGTTAATATATGCGAGAATGTTTTTTTAATGAACCCACAGCTGCCGGCACGAGATGGCCATGCGGAAATCCTGCGCAGTGAAAAGCCAGTTGTGAAAACAGGAGTCTGTGTCCAAAACACAACTTCTCTCACTCGGCAAAATAAAATAAAAAAAAAAAAAAAAAAAAGAACAAAAATCTATTATTTCATCTTGGCAGCGTGTTCCTCTTGACTTGCGTGAACCTAATAAAATGACAGCTTGATATTTTATCAAAAGATAGGAGGGAGTGAGAGATGGGGGGGGGGGGGGGGTTTCAGTGTTTTTTAGCAGCTGTTCTCCTGGAGCCAGGCCTTCAGCCTGCTCACAGGACCCCTCTGACAGATATCACTCCCGACAGGACCAGGGTCCAGCCAGCTTCTGTCTCAGATCAGGGGCTCATGTCCTTCCCACAGGCCCTCAGAAAGAGCCCTCCTCAGAGATCATGACATTATATGAAACATTCAAAAGCACAAGTGTCTGACCTTGGATTTCGGGGAGGGGGGGAGGGGGGCGGGGGTAGGTTGAGCTCAACATTTTATTTAAATTCACTGAGGTGACTATCATTGTATGACATCTCTGTTCACCCATACAACCCTAGCAAAACTAAATCCACTTCTGCTCAGAATATAAAAACAGGGAGGGCACGGTTGGACGGGTAGGACAATCGTGTGTGGGTAAGAACAGAGCTAGGATGCAATGAATTTTAAACATTAGATTGGGAAAAAAATCCTTCAACAACTTGAATGTGGCTCATTTGACCTCCCCTGCCTATTGAAAGAATGAAGCAATTATAATTTCTTTTTCTGATGAGCTGGTGTGTGCTGGCCTGAGGTACAGCATCACCCACATTGCCTTCCTCTGTTTACTGAATAGAAACAACACAGCGTAAGTGATTCCTTTCATCACACAGACAAAACAGGATAAACAGAATCAGAGAAAGCACACAGAGGCATTGTATCTAACTTGGAGCACTCAGATTCTCCGAATAAATTAGCACTGTGAACTACATCATGTTGTTCTTTACGGTCTCTGAGGTAGCATAATATCTTCCCTTCTTTAGCTGATGGGAACTGACTACTACCTATGAGACACTAACCATCAGGAGACACTGAATTCAGGGATCGAAGTACCAGTCTGTTTCCGCCACGGTCGTTACAGCCGGGAGCTATGCACACCTCCAAGCCAATCCAAACACCCTGCCTGCTGGTCACACCTCTCAGCTACAAGCTTCATCTGTGTCTCCACATCCTGGACTTTAGAGTGACCCCGGCAATTGATCTCTCTTCCCGCCCACCGTCCCCCGTGGGACTTCGGCCCCTTTAAGGACCATCCCTTTCACAGGCAGCGACGCAGAAGGGATCAATACGGCTCACTCCCCCAAGACCCCGAGTCCCCTGCGCTAACACAAAAAAGATGAATGAGGACAAGTCCTTATCAAAATGAGAAAAGTGAAGCGGGAAGGCTTTTGGCAGGGAGGGACGGTGATCAACTTGTGCTGAAGCAGCAGGAAACGGATCCAAAAGAGATGACGGCACCCAGCGTTCCCCAGGGACCCATACAGGTGGGGGGCAACATCCTGCTAGAACAAATGAATAGCTTTTTTTTCCCGAAAATAAAAAAAAAAAATTCCTCAATTCAATGAAGCTGAATTTGCTGCAGGATGCATCACCGGCTGCTATGCTATGTCCTTGATTAAAGACGCCCCGCGATGCAATATTCAACAGGATGGAGCCGAACAAAATTCCATTCTGTGAGGGAGAAAGATGGCATCTCTTGTTACGTACACGAGTGACTAATGTGCATTGGCAGCACTGATACCAGAGGAAAAAATGTCCCTCCAAGAGAAATTACGCTTTAAAAAATGTCCTTCTGGTTCAAACACCTGCAGGGTTTTTAAAGAAATGGCACACTATAGGCGTTCACACTATTAAGCATTCAAAAGAGGTTGTACATAAATAGACATAATTCAATTTGCCTCCTGCAGGCGGCAAATATCTCATCTAAAAGATGAATTCCCCACCTGCCAAAGCTTCATTTCATCATTTAATTCTTTTCAGGCCTTTTAGAAATGGTTGACTGTTTCATGACTAATTGTTTAACTTATGGATTTGTACAAATGTTCAGTTGATGAAATCCCAGGCCACGTGACAGATTGATTAATTAAACAGAAACAACTTGGAAGATTACATTTCACTGAATGTATTGTTCAATGTGGGTATCATAACTTCTGTCCCCTCTACTTCAGAAAAATTGTACAATATACTACCCATTTGCTGGTGAATCTGATTACTTTTGCTAAGTTGATTCTTTTTTTTTTTTAACAGATGTACAGAATGATGCATTACCAAAAATCATCAAGGACAGGGCTAAACTTTCACAAATAAGTCACTGCAAGAACCACTTATCAAAGTAAATAACTAATTACGAACAGAAACAGGCCAGACAGGAGAGGATATCTGTCCTCGAAGCTACAGTCATCCAATACAATGGATTGATGGTCTACAACAAGCCCGTCTGCAATGATTATAAAAACATGTTGTAGTAGAGAAGCAATGTATGGGTGTATATCCAGCAGTCTTTCACTGCCAGTTTCTAAATCCTACAGCCCTTGCCTATTGAGTGCAACTTCTCTGTGGATTAACATCAGTTACCTTAGGAATACATCATAGCATTCCACCAAGGAAATGCTCAGAAGGAAAATGGCAAGTAGTTTCAGTATGAGAAAATCCTGGCATTTCCTCCAAAGACCATTTTTAACTGGTCATGCCTAAACACATCACACAAACATAAGAAGCCAGTTTAAAGTCTTCAAATATTACTGGAAAAACGAAAGTAAAAACCATACAGGGACATAAATATGTATTTTCCGATACACTTGTGTGTAAAAACCAGACTTGCAACAAATGGCGAGGTGCGATACATTATGCACAGACCCTGTCGTTTATAAACTCAGAAAGGCTGAGAGGTTAATCTATGCCTGAAAATACTGATTTGCATTTCAAAGGCTGCTGCATGCTTGAGCAGCAAAGTTTTAATCCAGATTTGAATATAATACATTGAGTAAGTCTGCTCAAAAAACTTCATCCACATTAATATTTAACAAGAACGTTCACACAATGGCACTTGAGGACACACATTCATATACATTCATCTCTACAATATACCGCTGCACTAGTAATATATGTATATATCAACATCTGGATCAGCTAATTACCAACCGCTTCCTGTCCCGGGACTTGAGCTGCAAATGAACTATATAGCTAAATCTGGTGCAATTAATGCGTTGTGCATGGCTCCCACTAAATAAACTAACAAGCTGAAGTAAACTAACCTTGGATCATGCAGCATCTATGGGAGAATAAAACAACAGAACAGCCAGCAAAGGAGAAGTGACAAACCCTCAGTGTCCCTATGTCAACCCGACAGGCACATGACTCCTCACGCTCGGGCCCTGCCTTCATCACGAACTTGAATGTCATCCATCTCGCGCCTCAGCCGCGCCCGCAGCCAACATCTGCATGAGCCGGGCCGCAAGGGCTGCTGGGACACGTGACCCCGGATGAGCTCCTCCGCAGTGGCAGCACGCAGTGTTGGTTTTTTTTTTGGACGCAGGCTCTACGGTAAAGATAGGGGTGATTATAAATCGTGTTGATGCTCCAGGGCCGTGCAATGCAGGACACTGCGGCGCTCAGATATAAGCAGCAGAACGGCAGCCTCTTCGGCTGAGGGAAGGGAAACGCACACACACACAATTCACATGTTCTCAAATGATACACCCGCCTTCAGCTTCAAGGACCTGTGTGGTTGCTGTGAATGCATACAACATCTGCCTCTGAACGCGGTCCAGGTTTTTCTGACATGAAAGGTGAGCCGCGTTTCCCATTTTGGGCCAATACACGCAGCAGCACGTGTTGTTTTGACATTTTAACACCCTGTCTCCCTGTCTCCCAGCGGGCAGTTCCATTACAAAACCTGGTGAGTTTCGGTTATTGCAACATGCATTAATAAATGAGGGGAATAAACTCCCCCGTCTGACTCCGGAGCCTCCCGCCTCATTTTACAGAGGTCTAGAAGTTACACCGACATCTGGCCATTCCGTGTTTTATACCCCTTATATTTATATTAGTATCCACTCTGCCTCTCTGCTTGAGACGTCTTCATAAACCGCCGATGGTTTATGAAGAAGTCTCTAGCAGCAAGACACTCGAAGACGTTCCCCGGCCTCTGGCTTCTGGCACGGATTTGAGATGCACCTCTCCTGGCGGGAACATCTGTCCCGCTTCTGGGGGGGGGGGTGTGATACAGCACAATCACACCAAAGGCAAACAAAAGGAGACGTCCGGGGAACGGCACTCCAGCCTGCTGCGCCGCACACTGAGAGAGGCAGGCGCTGCGGAGGTCTGAGGGGGATCAGGCCTGAAATGAAAATAATCATTACGAGCCGAGCCAATGTGTGGTGCCGGGGCCCTGTCCTCAAAGGTTACAGCTCATAATGAGGGGGGGCGGGTATCAGGTCACCACTTCACAGACTGAGGCAGGCCTAAGAGGCCCACTAGGCCCAGCATGAAGCCAGACACAGTGCTGGCTGCTCCCGGCCCTCCTCCACTGGCTGACCCAGCTTATGAACGAGTTGGTGGAGGTGGGGGTGGGGTGGGGGGGCGTTTTCTCCAAAACAAATGGAAAAAAAACAGCATTTGTTTCCTCAGCTGTGGAGAAGGAATGAGAGGTAATCCGTCCCCGCAGAAACACACGGTTCATTTTCCGCCACCACGCAGCTGAGCTCCCGCTATGCGGAGAGAAGAGCAATTGGGCCGGCTGGATTTCGCCGGACTCCAGACAGCCGAATTAATCACCTTATCCTGCTCAGCATCACAAACGGCCCGGACGGGGGACGGCCCCCTCTCTCCCCGCAGCGTTTATATTCTAAAAGAAGTGATGACATCTCAGAGAAAGTGTTTTGAAGTCAATGGCTCTCGGCAGTGACCCCTGACGTTACCTGTAGCCAGTTTCTGGGTACAGTGGAAACAAAAGACCCCACAGGGCTTAGGTTGACCTCCCGCCCCCCAAAAAAAAAAATAAATAAAAAAATGTCAGCCAACATCTTTCTGCTCTTGTCATGTTATAATACCAGAGTCACTGTATCTACACAAAACATTCCTCGGCGGTCCTGTGGAAACGATTAAGTCCGTTTGCGAGCCAGGAAAGACCACAAGTGCACGCTTCCCAGCCTGAAGTGTCAACACGTGCACAACCATAGCTCTGCGTGTACACGGCACCTCCCTGGCCTCTGTCCCTACAGCCCCTCATACGGCCTTAGACATCACACAGAGAAGGCAAATAAATCCACACCACACACACATGGGAGGACGAGGCGATGTGACCGTGCCCTTGCTGGAGACTCAGCTGCGGACTTATTTACAGTTTTGTCCAGGTGTCCCTCTAAGAGCGGTTTGGATTTTGCTTCGTTGGTGGTGATGCATCTCTTGTTATTTTCCGTGCTCATCAGAGAGCAGAAGGGGGAGAGGTATGTGCGTTCCGGAAGGCTTCCCGGAGGCAGTTAGGGGGGAAAAGCTGTGTGCTGTCAATGGTGGACGAGGAGGGGAACAGAAGAGAGGAGAGAACTGTCATCAAGCTGTCTGTAAGTCAGAGATAAAGAAGGAGTAAGACCCAGAAAAAGACAGAGCAGAACAGACAGAGAGAATGTGTGTGTGTCTGTGTGAGACAAAGACAGAGAGAGAAAGAGAGAGGAGGAGAGAGAGAGAAAGAGAGAGAGAGGGAGCATATACTTGTACATATATATATCTACATGTGTGTGAGGGTGTCAGATAAACTGCATTTGATTGATAAAAATATTAAAATATCAAAAGGTTTAAAATCCTCCCAGGAAGTGGGCAGCTGCGGAGGATGGTGCAGTCAGAAGGACATGGAGACCAGCGCCTTACAGTCGCATCCAGCAGGCAGAGGGACATGAAAACCAGCAGCCCCTCAGAGTCTCATCCAGCAGGCAGACACACAGAGAGACCTATCTCCTCAGCCTGCACACACAGTGGAGAAGCTTGCCCAGTCTGGGCACTCTCAAACGCACTGTGACAGAAAGCACACGCCGTTTATCGATCAGACGGCAGCTCGCTGTCTCGCCCTGTCTGGCCACGTCTCCCCGTACCACCCACCAACACCGCGGCTGGTCCTCAAACCTCCATGTTGCTGTTGTCAGTCGTTCCTATGCTCCAGTCAAAAGGAGAGGGCATTTCACTCCTGACAGCTTAATAACCAGATGTGAGGAAACAGCCCTTTAATTCTGCACATAGTGATTCCTGTTGGTTCCAGGTAATTTGAGACCTTGCTTTTGCCGCACATGGTTAAGCAGATGCCACACAGAGACCCAGACTCAGAATGTCCTCTGCTTTATGGGCATTTTACGTTTGTTGGTGGGGGGTTTCAGAGGATCTCCAATGTAAACGCATAATAAACTTCACTTAACTTGTGCAAATGAGTGAGCAGGAGTAGAACAGTGAGGGAGGGAGGGGAGAGAGAGCGGAGCTCTGCTTGGCAGAGAGAAGTTATCCAGAATCCAAGTCATCTTAATGTTCCCCTGCATTCTGCCGTTCTGTCACTACTGCTGACTCAGTGGATGCCCCACCCTGAACTCGCAGGCGAGATGGGGTCAGGAACTGACGAAGGAAAAAAAAAAAAAGATGGCTGGCGAAAGTGAAGCAGGGAACAGAGTCTGCGTGCGGAGACTGCAGCGATGAGAATCCAAATTGAAATAATGAGCTGGGCAGGGGGCACTTAATCAGATGTGTATCGGAGCCCAGATGGAATTACTGATGAAGTGCTGGCTTATTCCGTAACCTCATTCCCGCCCCGAATGTCACATACGAAACCGGTGCAGGAGAAATCTCCAGGACTGAGAGAGACTGACTCAGGCTCATCCTGGCAAATGATTGGAGGGGTAGCGCATGGCTTAAAAACCGCTTCGCAAAGAGAGCCGATGATGAGGTGAGGTCTTGGGGCGTTTGGCTCCGTACCGAAAGCCCCGCCTTCTCTATCCTGAGCCCTGGTGTCCCTCATTCTAATCGCATGGCCCTCAAATGGAGTGAGGCTGTCAGCTCTCCTCAGACACAGCCCCCCCTCCGGGGGGGTGCACGTCACCGCCATTTCACCGAGTGGGTCATCACCACGACAATGGCGTCTATGGCCCAGGCCTGTTCAGCCCGTTCTAGCATCTGATACTACAGGGGGACGACGCTACGCGAGTCTGGACTCGCCCGGATGACCTGAGAGCTCTCCCACAATCCATCTGGGTGCCTTCACGCCGTATTGGTCACAGTCATTAAGTCACACAGAGACAGTCTCAGTCTGTACGTTGAAAACAAGCAGCACCATCACATTACTTGCCACTGTAACATCACTGAAATTGCCAGAAGAAAAACCAGCAATGTGAAATAGCAGACAGTGAATGGGATTCATGACATAAGATAACCATATTTACCTTGAGTGACTCTGGAAAATACCCAGCTGTATGAAGAGATAATGTTTAAAATGTCAGCTATGAAGATTGTCTCGGATTAGGTTATCTGCTGAGCAAATAAATAATATAATATATTAATGAAACCCTGAGAAAGAGAAGACCCGTGTTTTTTTTACTTCTTGTCCACCAGTCAAAAAATGACACAATGGCAATACTTTTTCACTCAGTTACATTAAAAACCTTCACAAACTGCTTCACAAAATATTTTATTCACATTTCTGAGAGCATTTTTATCACTGATTTTCTCCATTTTCTTCAAAGAGGCTGCAAATAGTATATACCAGATATGTGTCTATTCTAAAAAAAAAACTTCCTTTAGTGAAATTAGCCACATAAACATGTTTTTCATTTATGCGGAGGAACATGCATGTTTCTGTACATGTGCACTGTGTACTGGCTGCTGGCTAATTATTTTGTATCAGCAGGTTCCCGGGGGGATGCTCAGGGTCTGTCCCCCTGGCAGGGCGACGGGGTCTGTGAACATTCTGTGCCCTCCGTGTCCACTGCATCTGCTTGTGTACGCAAGTGCACTTCGGCTGACCGGAGCCAAGACAAACATGCACTCTCCACATCAAGTTATTTACGGAATTCTGCATTTTTTGACAGAGGGAGCAAGCGCAATTTCCGTACACGAGAGTCAAATCTCAGTGTGATATGTGCTCCTGCTTACAGCAAACTTACAAAGAAAGTGACAAAGCTACAGTTGCAACTTTACAAAGATGTGTGTAAACATGGCCCTCAAATACCGTGCCCTACCCCCTGCAAGTGTTCTGTATTCTATATAAGGATGACGTAATTCAATTACAGCAACGAAAGAAGGGACTTGATCATAGTCTTATTTTCTCCTGAGGGGAATACTGCTTATTTTCCTACACATGCACTCTGAGTCCCTGTCCCTAAGCTAGTGTTTCAGTAAGAGAGGCATACATGTGTTTCAGTTGTTCTTTTTCCAATGTAGATCAGTGAAGCTACTGTATCCCCATCCACTGTAATGATTGCACAGCTAAAGGCCCTGATAGGAGACGGTGTCCGACGACCCTTCTCTGACAAGACGTCTCCCAGGAAAGCAGTACGGAGGAAATGTGGATCAGGCTTTCTGCAAACTCAAGAGAAACGTAATTACATCAAAACACGTCCGATAGTGACACCGGCGAGGCTTCAGAAGGCACAGAGTTAAACTGCGCTTCAGCTTACAAGAGGGAGGAAAAACTGTTAACGCTGCAGAGGCAACGCTGAAATGTTAAATTTGCCTGGCGGTCAAATGATCAGCAATTAATTAATTCCTGACTTTTATTGACACGTTCAATCTGGCGGAGCCGGTATTCCATTAATGAGAAGCTACTGGGCCAAGTATGAGCAATTTATCAGTGTGTCATTTCAATAGCCGGCACCGCTCCTTAATACAGTGGGATAAGAGGGAGATGATGTCGGGCTGCATCAAACGGGTCCTCATTTATTCATTATTTGTAACCCCACTTGTTGAACGCTCCACTGGACGCCCAACATTTTCAGTGAAAGCCAGTCAGGACTACTCAGTGTCCCTCGGCTGGGAGGTTGTGTTGAAATGTTATCACACTTTGCAGAGCACTTCAGGTCGGGAGAATACAGCTCCTCATCTTTGTCAGCAGTTAAAACTGCCTATGCATTTGGACTCGTGAATATTCATTGTTTTCGAATGCATGTACGATGAAGCAGTTTGCAAACTAGGAAAACAGCAGAGTAATCGCTTTGGGATAACAAGGGATTAGCAACCGAGGCACCGGCTGCCCCTGAGCGCTCAGAATTATGTAGGAAATTTGCTCCTTTTACCGTGTGCAACGGCTGCTAATTATCAGCGGTCCAGATCCATTACAATCACCACCTTGCATATTTAAAAAGGAGGCGGCAACGTTTACAATAATTCCCCCTCAACTGCTGATTTTAAGAGTTTTCTAACCATGCAAAATAATAGTAATGTCAGATGTAAATGGCTGCTGGTTTGACAAGGGAAGGAAGAAAGAAACTGTACAGGGACATGAGCCCCCAGAAGAGCAGACCGTGATGGACACAATGTGTGATGGCATCCCGCTGGCTCCTTAGTAACAAGACAATGTCCCCTCCATAACACTGACAGGCTTTTTTATCTATTCAATAGTGCCCAGCTCCACGTTAAACAGAGAAGGGGGGGACAGGTGGCTGGACCATGTGTTTGAAAGTCCCTCGGCCTTCGGCGGAACGGCCCGGCGCAGCGCTCATCCATCACTGGCCAGGTAGCGCAGTCAGCAGCCAGCCCCATTAAAGACGAACGGTTCCCACTGTGCGCCTGTCAGCCAGATCCCTTTACACCTGGCACGGCCTCAGAGACCGGCCCTGCTGTGCCTCTCCACCGGGTCCAGTCACAGATGGAGCAAGCCATCAGTACTGACCCCTTCACGATAGCATCCGGGAGGCCTGTGGGGGTCAGGGTTACGGAAGCCAAGCCGGGATGGGTGAGGGCCCTGCTTCTGGAAAGCAAGCTAGCGTGGGTGTGTGGGGTCTGGTTGTGGAAGACAAGCTTGTGAGTGGGGGGTCTGGTTACGAAAGACAAGCCTGTGAGTGGGGGGGGGGGTGGGGGGGTCTGGGCCAATTAGAGCATCACAGCCATTGTTTTTGCAGTACCTCCATCACATGTGTAACGCTGTTATCCACCCTGCACTAGACCGGCCAGGGGGCTCCCCGCCTTTGTTCTGCACTTCCCCGACGTTTCTCACTGCCCCCCAAAGTGCTATCATTTCCTACATTTCCATCTCAGCGGAAGAACCAAGGCCTGCTAATTTACCAGCACAGCTGGGGAGAAACGGGTGGAGAAGGAGGAGGAAATCTGATACAACAGGTGGGCAACCGCTGCTGATTGGAGTAAACACTTGCTTTGAGGAAAGATACTTACTGTAAACTCTTTTTTCCCCCCAGTGAGCAGGAAGCCAAGCTATCTGGGCAATAGATGTGGGAAATGCAAACTGATTAAGCGTGAGATGCACCTGTGTTCTTTTCAGCACCACAGAGGAAAGGACATGACGCTCAGGCAAACGCGGCGAGCGCTGCCCGAGTAACGCTCACAACAGGCGACGCCGCCATGTTGCGTCCTTGTTGCCGTGCTGTGGTTTATATCGTGCGCCCGGTGCCAAATCCAGGCCGTGGGGGCCAGTTGCTGGGAGAGAGAGAGAGAGAGAGGCTGATACACAAGTGGGGGGGGGCTGGAGGTGGCAGGGCCGTCTGTCTAGGGGATGAATGGATTGGCAGGGATCTGGACGTCCAGATGGAGATGACAACACAGGAAGAGAGCGAGACGCTATCTAGCACCCAGCATGATCTGCCAAGGGGGTGGGGGTGAGGGGGGTGAGGGGGGGCTCACATGGAACCTGACGGGCACCCAGCTTGATCATGGAAGGGGCCACTCAGAACAGCTCATCCCAAAAACAGCTCTGCATGCCAACAGACGGCTCACGAGCCCCAGTGTGGCCTGCTGGGACAGACCGCAGCCGACGCAAACGCATATTAATCAGCAGCATAAACCTAACTTAATAGACCAGGAGAAAGGCAGCGCACGGCAGCACAATGATGCCCGTGTCCCCTTAAACGTCACTGCGAACCTGAAGATAACCTGCTCACAATGAGCGTGTCTCCACACCGGTTTTGCGTTATGAAGCTACACTCCGTTTACTCTCCGAGCTCTCCGCACCTGTGCGCGGAGAAACGACAATGAAGCTCCGATCAGCACCGCACAGCTTCCCCACGGCTCGCATTTAGGCAGGCTCTCTCTTATCAACAGACTTTTCAGCTGGTCTCCAGCAAACAACCCCTTCCGCTGGTGCTGTGCTCTGCCGCGTGTGCGGGCTGGTACGGCACCGCTAACCGCTAAGCCACCATCATAAAGCCCCAGAGTGGCCTCTCCGCTGTCTGTCATGGTTCATTAGAGCAGCAGCACCACCAAGTAGGACAACCATCATATCTTTTTATAAACTCTCTTTATTAATTTTTTTTTTTCCTTATGTAGAACACGGGAAAAGGAAAACTGTGAGAAGCTGTTAAAAGTCTGAAGGCAGATTTCATGGTAGTGTGACCTCAAAAAAAAAAAAAAAAAAAAAAGATTTAATTCAGTTTCAAAAGTAAAATTAATAACACCTCATCTAACTTCAATGGATCCGCATCTCATTAGTAAGGAAACCTTTGGGACCAGAACATCTGGCAAATTTTAGTGGGGGCAAAAGCCAGGGGACAGGGTAAGTGTTGACCAATCAGCTTTTAAAGGGATACACACAGTGACAGCCTGAAAAGGGATGTAGATACTACAGTAGGGATAAGGGCCGCAATGTGATTTAATTCTGCCACAATCCACAGCTCAAGATGAAATAAAATAAATAATAAACTGCTGTTAGAACAGACCACATATAAATGCTTCAGCAGTGGCTGTAAGAGG
This sequence comes from Megalops cyprinoides, assembly GCF_013368585.1. NCBI lineage: Eukaryota > Metazoa > Chordata > Actinopteri > Elopiformes > Megalopidae > Megalops > Megalops cyprinoides. The sequence goes on from NC_050597.1 coordinate 9,123,997, forward strand.
AATTATCCTTTCCCTTAATGCCAGTGCAGAAAAGTATACAGCCAAGTACTACAAGGAAAGTCTGGAGAGCCTTTCTAAGTCTCACTCTCCTCTCTCTCTGAAGCAACTGGCTTCTGTAGCAAGCTCAGGTGAAACTACATGTCAGCCTGGAGCCTCAAGGCAGATTTGCGTGCAAGATGCTGAGGCGTTCGAGGCCCGCAAGAACACTGACAGGCAGAGAGAACCTGCTTGCCGCGCACAGCCTGTTCACTACATCCCTGCTGGGAGGACATTAGGGCGGTGGGCGTCTGTGTGGGATGGGCTGTCCGTGACAGCTGCTTCACACTTGCTTCCAGTGATGGTTCTCATCAGCCTCGGAAGAGCAATGAAAATCCAGCTCCATAGACTGGCCTTACACACAGCAACCGCAGGTCTGAAAGCAGGTAGCGTGTACATCAATTATGACATCATAATGACCAATGGGTCGGTTAGAATACGGCTTTGAACCGTTATGAGTCTACGGTCACAAAAGGGCTGCTGGCTAGCAGTAGGTATCAGACAGTGCCGTTACACCACCTCCTTCCTACAGAATTGTGGAAGTGCTCTGTGTTAGGGAAGACAGCTGGAATGCCCCTTCCTTGCAGATGCTTATGTCTTGCCTTTATATGGTCTTCTTTCTCTCAGCACAGCTGATCAACTATATTTATATCCTGCACATTGGGGCAATATGTCGTCTGCAAAATTTGTAGGTGCCTTATCATCGATCGGCTTTAACAAGCATGCGGGCCTTTTCCATTTTAAGATGTCTGAGATCCCCCAGGACAGGCAGTGTTTACCTTCTGAGGACCTAGGCCGTTTATTGTTTTACACACCTCCGAAATGGTCCAGGCCTCCTTCCATGGCACTGCGTTTACTTAACTAGCGGGGAGGTCATGTTTGCAGGAGCCAGGGGAAACAGGACTGGCTAGGGCACTGTCACCGTTTCGTCTGGAGTATTATTAGACACAGGCTCTCCTCCCTGGTTAACTCTTGTGTCACAGCTTTGCAGCAGGTGATGTGTGGGAGTCCCAGACCTGGCAGCACAGAGCCTCATTATAGCCTAATGACTCCTGGAGACGACAGCAGGGGGAGGCTGTGCCCGCGCACACACACACACACACACACACACACACACACACACACACGCACACACACACGCACGCACACACACACACACCCCACACACACACCCCACACACACACGCTACACACACACGCTACACACACTCTACACACACTCTACACACACTCTACACACACTCTACACACTCCCTCAGAGCCCAGAGCTACGGTAGGTGTTCACCACAACACTGGGCATGAGCGCAGAGCACACCGTGAGTGCAGCTGTGCAGAGGTACGTCTGTGCTTTTTCCTTCCTGTATACTCATTGCTGTTTCTAAAGTCTTGGTATTAATTTCCCCAATTTCTTCTAACTTTAGTTTTGCATTAGTTGTCATGCATTCTATAGAGCCTAGCAATTTTGATTGACTCAGCAAACAGTCTGATGTCTTATTAACCCGGAGATGTCAAGCCCGTTGACATTCTAACATAAAAAATGTTGCCTGTAAAACACTAATTGATCCTGTAAAATGCAAAAGATTATGTTTGTTCCCTTATGATATGTACATAGCAAAGAAAATGGCCACTGACTCAATTTACTACACATTCAAATGTTTGTACATATTTCCTGAAGCAGAACGCACAACAGGACAAGCAGGCTGAAACAAAAGCCAGGTGAGGCTACACAAGAGTAGTCAGAAGCAGACACAGTCACAACACCATAGAGACAGAGAAAGAAGGGCTGAATAAAGGGGGGGTGTAAGATGTGTAAGAAGTGTAAGATCAGTGACAGACAGTGAGTGATAGACAGTGAGTTATGGAAAGATAGTGAAGGGAAGAGGGGAGACAGAGAATAAGCGGTTGAGCTGTCCCTCGCCCCACCCACCTTCTTGCCTCAAGGGTCCCATGAGATCACCAGAGGGCTATAAGGCTTTTCTCCAAGAAAGGGAGAGGATTCAGTTGCACGAAGGAACTCCCTCAAGGATTCCTACACACTCCACGAATCCGCCTGGCCAAAGTGAGGCTCGCAGTATCTGCTACTTTAAACCATTATCAAGTGGAAAAAACCCCCTCTGCTCCTTCATGTTTAGAGATCTGTTTATTTTTGCAGTGCGGGTCACACTGTTACATCTTTTCGAGACGATGCTGAAAAAAAAAAAAAAAACAAACAGTATTTTGACAGCTTCAGAAAGTCAGTTTCCTGGCAAAGCTTGTTTACCGCTTAGCGTCAGACAGAAAGGAATGAAGGACCAATTGGGGAATTCCCCCTGGAACATCCCGGAAAGGTCAGGTCCCTTCCGATAGTGTGGTGAAAATCTCCATGTGTGATCATCCCTGCATCAGGCGCATGATTATTGTTCTGTGCCTTACACAACACGATTACTCAGGCAATAATCATGTTTCTCCAGCACTACTATGACTGTGCTTATTATTTCTTTTTCGATTCTGTACTGGACAAGGCTCTAGCACTTTTCTTCAGAACCAGCGGCATACGGGCTTCATTTCACTTGGATAGCGGGCCACGTTATCTTTTTCAAGGTTGTCAACTGTCCAAGGAGTCTAACAAAGGCTAACTGCCACTGGCTTTCTGAGATTCTGGTCAAGTGGGGTATCTGACTATGTTGTCCAGTTCATTTGATTATTCACTATGTAAAGATGCCGTTCTTCAAGCAAGTTGTGACCGATTTCTCCTCCAAAGTAGACGGATGTCTGTGTGATCCATTCCTCAACGATCACCAACAAACAGTGCAGCTGCAATGAGTCCAAGAGTCCAAGAGAATCCACAAAACATCGTCCTTGTTTAGATTTACACAACTAATTATAACTTTCCTGTCCATACTGGAAATATTGATTTTGTTTACAAGCATCTGTGTTATTATTAGAGAAAGCGTGAGTTCTGCAAACATCTGGTTGTCAAGGAACCCCATGGGAGTGAGTCTGAACATCCCTTTTTAATTTATGTCTTTCTCCAGTCACACACAAAAAAACTTGCAAACATGTAGATGTTGGGCTCTGGCCATAACCGTACACACTGAAAATTAGCATATCTGCAGGTCCAGCAGAAACCTAAAGAAAGAATACTAGGCAGGTCAACAACATGTAATATCACTGGGATGGAGAGCCAGTTATTTGATTCATATACAATACGCAAGCACCGCAAAGGCTTCCTTATATTGCACGCGGTGATTGCTTTCACTGAGGAGACCTAATAAATGTGTGGCCGTCAGGAAGCAATCTGGTGCTTATCGTGCCTCTACGCTCCGGCTGCTATCTCTCAGGACCCAGAGGGCGGGCAGAGAAGCCCTCTCCAGTCTCGCGCGGTGGAGATCCACCACAAACACTCGCGCTCTCAGCTCAGAGCTGTCGCTGCTCTTCCTTCACGCGCTACGGCAGGGTCCTTGAGACAGAGAGGAAGAGAAAGGCCGTCCGCTCCAGGAGCTTTTGTGACACACCGCTAAAAATAAGGAAGTAAACCAGGGCACCGAAAATAGGTTTTGTTGTACAGGGAAATAAAGCAGAACACTCTCCGGTGGGATTCACAACATTGCCCCCATTAATGCGGGACTAATGACTTGGCTAATCAACTCCTGTGCATTGTTCCCTCAGAACATCTTCTGATGGCGAAGTGGGCTGTGCCATTTTCACGGTCTTCATTAATAACCTATTTCTCTTCCCTGCTTTAAGGTCCTTACCTACAAGGCAGGGACCATAACGCCTTGCTTTACGTGGTGATTTGATCGTTTGTTTCATATAGGTGGATAAGGTCCTTTGCGGCAGACAGTCCCTTAGCAGAGTATGGGATTAAAGTGGCAAATTCACTTTGTTAACCTTGAAGAAGTAAGATTCAGATGTACAACCCTGTGGATCTGTTCAGGCCCTGTTTTACAAGGCTTGATCATTTGAATTTAGATGAGTTTTTTCCCCTCTTTATCTTTCTGTAACTGTCTGTAATCGCTAATTGGATATTAGGCTCGTCTCACCATGACAACCCCTGCACTCCTGCAGGAACGAAGGGCAAGTGCGATCCTCCAGCACACATGCACACCAACCGTGACTATCTGTCACGCAGCCTAGCAGGAAGCAAAGGGCCGAATGGGGGCCATCTCCCTGACACCATCTGAGCAACTCCAAGGCACCCATACAAGCCTCAAGGTGCCAAGAAGCGAGGAGAACCTGGCCGACACGCCCACCTCTACCTCTAATGAAGCAGATTTTTCCACCAATGTGGGCTCCCCACCATAGCTGGCAGATGAAACGGCTAGGCTCAAACCTGGGCCAGAGGGTTCAGCCTACACCAGGAACAAATGCTTTAACCAACTCAGTCAAAATAGTTGAGTTTATAAAGAGAGGTCTGTCCACTATGGGCTGGTGCTGCTCAAAGATCAGGGCCATGTGAGCAGTGAGTGCAAAAGGCCTAAATGCCCAGTTTACATGCTGGGAGGATCCCATGGTACACGGTATGTACAATTGCTCGATTTATTCACCATTTTTCCCTGGAAAACACACAGCTTGTATAAGGCTTCATTTCCTCATAGCGCCTCTTCTGTTAGGTTTCACACGTGCGGGGCAATCACTTACATTGTCATGAGGTGCTTGGCTGAGTTTCGCCACACTGACCTTGCAAAGTGAGGCCACGAAAACGCAGAACAAGCAAGGGCGTAAAGTAGGCCAGTTTCAGTTGGGGAGCTAAGAAAATGCGTCTAGAGTAAACATCATATAACTTCTGGCTTGTGAAAACACCAAACCAATTTGATTTTATCATTGCCATCATTAAAAGCTGTTACTTAAAAGATTTTCACGAATGCGCGCCGAGGGAGAACCATTTACCCGGCTCGATCCGTGCTCCTAAAGTTAGGCGAGCTCTGAGGGTTGGGGCTTTCCAAACACTCAGCACACACATTAGCGACGGAAAGACGCCTCTGCCAAGAGCAGCCGGGTAACGGTAAACAGAGTCTCAGTGTGGCTGGTTCCTCTCGCTTTGGGGCTGTGCTGTAGGAAATCGGCCTTTAATAAAGGGTCAGGACCCTGGCACAAGCCCGCTCTTTCACTGTTTAAGACTGCCCTGCCCCACATTGTCTCGGCGTTGCCAAGATATTGCATTTTAATGGGAGAGAAAACGTTGAGGGACCGCGGCAAATAGCGTCATAATCTCTAGGGGGAGATGGGCGCACTTACCTGCAAGACGCTCATTAGAAGAGAAAGCCAAACAGAAAAAGCGGTTAAGTGTGGGCCAGACCGGGCATATGACAGATTTTCCCTCTGGGTGCAGCAGGCATGTGGGTGAGCCCAAAGGGCTGAATACTGTCTTTCAGCTCTCGGCCCTTTCACAGGAAGTAAGAAAGTGGCTCACGGGCCAGGTGTACAAGGAGCTGGTCTCACACTGCCATTCCAAACAACTCACACGGGGCTGCCTGCCCACCGCCATTCAAGGGGGAAGTGAAGTTATGGGGTTATATAGTAAAGTACCAAGTCATGAAAAATCTCATTCTGAAGAAACACCTAATTAAAATAATAAACCCCTTAAGGGCTGCATGTAAAACATGTCAAAGACCTTTGTGATTTTCAAATGCTTTACATATTTCATGAAACATGTCAGTTTTCAGTCTTCCAGCAGAAGGGTACATTTTTTGAAAACCCACAATTCCTGCATAGATCATGGGAAATAATCCAGGCAACAACCTTCCTGAAAGGAAAGTAGGAATGCACACATTAGTCTTTCATTATTTGATGCACCCCAGCCTGCAACTAAAGGTACCATGCTGTACCATATGTTATCATGTTGTATTTGTAAATGGAATTCAGAGACGGTTAGAATCTTGCATGGTTTGTTTACATGTTCACACACCCAATCACACCAGCAATTCCCTACCTTCCTATCCAATAGCAGATAAATAAGCCTGGGTAGACACTACATAGGCTTCTTTTTAACATCATCCAAATCTTTATTTACTAATCAAAAAGCAAGCACCTCATATCTCGAAAGACTCTGAAAGCTAACCCTCACTGTATAAGAAACTCCATGTCATTGTTGGTTGTGATGAGAGTGGATGAAGGTTTGCAACTTATACAGGAAGGACAAAATGCTGACAAACTACAATGAAAAAATTTTTTTTTTTAGGTGTATGATTGAAACATAAGCCTTTCACATCTATAGTAAAGGACACTGGCAAGAGACGGTCTTAGTCTGTCTCTTCTCATATTTCCCCCTTGGACATGGCTATACTTGAAGAACCCCCTGATCAATACGTGTAAAATAATACACCCCCCTCTCTCCAGGCCCACACAAAAAAGTGACCCAATGACTCCTGTTCCACTCAGTCCAAGGTAATGGAAATAGTCCACTGGGAATTTGATTACACATCCCAGAAAGAAGACCCCCCACCCCCCACTCCCACCCCCCTCCCTCAGCTGAAAGCCAGTTCTATTTGATCCATTTAATGGATCTCAAAGATACCCCCGGTCCCGTCTGCTTTGGCCTGTCGTATATCACAGCCGTCTGAAAAAACCTTCCCTTGACACCATGGGGGGATGCTGAGTGCTAAAACCAATGAATAATGCAATGATTCTCCCTTCCATTGAAACTCTCTGGACATTTAATTAAAGAAACAAACACAATGATGCAGCTGTCTTCCAGGGAATATATTCAAGGGGCCATTTGGCACTGGGCTCTCAGATAGGACATGTATTTCTGCTTAACTTTCTTGCATGGCAGAAAAGGCCCTTAAACACACAAGCCAGACAGTAGTGTTAGAGTCCTCTGCCTGTATATCCAAAAAACTCTTGTGTCACGATACAGTAACAAACTAGCCAACATGAAGGAAACACAACAAGCGCCGCCCTCACTCAGACTTCAGCGGGCACTCTCCCTCTGTGTCACTTTGCAAGTTGAAATCTGGTTTGTGCCAGTGTTTACCCACAGGCAGAACTGTCCCCTGTAGCTAAGCTAATGGTGTAATAGTGGAGAGGGTGGAAACCAGCCATTTTCAGTCCATGTGATTGCAAATGGTGTTCTGTAGATTCAATGACAGCAGTCTGCCCTGCATTGAACACCATTCTCCCTTAGACAATTTTACGGTCAAACATTAGGGCATATCATTCAATAAATGGAAGGCCATTCAAACTGGTGTCTTTGATAGTCTGACTTCTAGATAGACTTATAATGAGACAATCACAACACAATAATGTGGCTACTGTGTTTAAATGTTTATTGCTGAAGTCTGATTATAACATGGAAATTGGACTAAGATTCATTTAGCCTCCCTCTACAGCCATCTGCATTAAGCATTTGTGGCATTTCTAACATGCATAATATTACCTTGAATTGTGCATTTTCTGTAAACCCAGTGAGAGACAATGGAAAACTGATTTTGGTGTTGACCTTTTTTCCTCCTTTGTTGTCTGCCCCCTTTATACCCAGAGTGCAGCTGCACACACTGGGAAAAGCATTTCAGCAAAGGCAAATGCAAACTGGCTTACTCCTCATGGAAAAAAACACAGTCTACAGACTGGTGGGGGGGGGTGCATTTAATATGCACCCAGTAGGGGTACCAGGAGTCAGAGCGGACTACATTTGAGTCCTGCACTGACGGGCAGCAATGGCACTGAATGGCACTGCTTCCTAACTATGAACCACTGCTGCCCGGTTCCACCCCCATTAATGTGATATAAAGCCCTCGCTCTGATCCTAAAGTATGATGTGACCTCCCTTATAATTGAGTTTTACCGCCTAGCTCTGCACATATGGTGCCAGCCCCTCAAGACAGAAATCACCAGACGAACGTTCAAATCATGTACTTATAATCCAGTACATCCATTTTGATTACAATCATAATCAGCGGAGCGGTCTCCGAAGCTCCGGACATGTCACCCGATACTACTGCCTCGTGTAATCCTGATTCATTCCTAATGTGATCAAAATTGTCACTGGTGGTTTTGGTGTCAAACCTACTGTCATGTACTGTATAGTACATGCAGTATGAAAGACTTCTGATGTACGGTAAAAAGTTGTGCAACATTATAATTGGAGCAGGGGAAGGCTCCATTTTCAGCTATTTTTGTCATTGTTTGATGGAACCCTGAATTAGAAGAATAGGAATGTGAGCACAGGCAAAGAAATACAGGGTATGTACTATTAACTTACTATCACATATCATATAAAATATCCATCATATAAAAAGAACACAAAAAAGAAAGCCAATGCCAACTGCTTAGCCAACTGAAGTGCCAAATATCTGCCTAGAAATGCATCAAAATGACTTATTTGTTTGAAACAGTCAACTGCGCTGTTCAGCTTGGTGCTAGATACTCAGCTTTGCACGATTAGCCAAATTCCTTTATTAAACATGCCTACTAGTAGAGAAATCCTTAAAAATCACATGCAAACAGAATCAAAAATGAAGAATACAGCCCATCCCTTCCTACTTTTGCAGGTTAATATTACAGTGCCGCTGCAGTAGGTTTCTTAGATTACTTACAGTAGGTAACTATCTTGTGTTTTCATTAAGTTTTCATGTTTTTTGGGTTATATTTAGCATGTAAGCAGTCATCTATCCAACAAACTACCACTGATGTCAACACTGACGTCAACAAAATGAAAAAATAATCATAATAAATTAATGGGAGTACACATGTAAGAATATTTTTTTTCCTGACAGCACATATTCATGAAGCTAAATTCATTAAGATTAATTATTAACAATATTCAGCAAACATCCAAAAGCCATACAGACCATCTTTAATCTGTATTGGGGGACTGTTGTCCTCAGAAAATTCCCAACATCTTCCACAAAGCGATTAAGTCAGACCTTTTAACTGTCAGTGATTTCATAAATTTCCTACATCCCATCTAAAATCCTCTTAAAGCTTAAATGTTCCACTTTACTACATACAATCTGAATGGAGCAAGAACAGGCACTACAGACTTACTGGTGCAGAAAGACCTGAATGCTGTTGGAGCTGTACTGGGTCTAGCTTTTCATCAAACCGAACGACTGAATCCCCCTCCTTATTTTAAATATGTGCTGTAACACCATTTACCCTTCTGCCATGAAACATAGAAAGCAATACACAATAATAACAACAACCACTGCAGTTAAGGGTGCTTTCAGGTAGGCATTGAGATGAATATGTCATAGCACAGACTGTTGTAAAAGATCCCTTGTTTATTAAATGGTCAATAACCAATCATGTATGTATGGTCCCTTCCTTCAACTTGCATTTTATTATACCAGAGAGAACACCCATTTAAAAAAAATAGCTGATATTGTGATTTGGTGGACCATATAATATTCACAGTAACATGAAACAAATCTTTACTGCGCCTCTAGGAGTTATTTTAACCTTTGCATAACAAGACTTATTAAAAACTGGCACAAATCCACACTGTTTGCACTACTAATAAGGTGTAGCTAAGCTAAATGTAACCTCTGCAAAATTTACAGTGGCACCATATAGGCATGTGTGTATGGAAAGTGCCAGGCTGTTTTGGGGTCAGATGACAGATCTGAGGTCAGTGAAAAGAGACATGGCAGCAGTTTACCTTATTATGAAAACTCTACCCGCCTGTAACCTATTGTTCCTGTGAAATTAACACTGCATGTCTTCGCAAACACAGGAAATAATAGCTGTATATTCCATGTTTCACAGTAGTGGATGACTTATAAGGATTATAAGGAAAATCAAGTATCATCAAGTCAAACCCCGCATCCTCATTTGAATACTCTCCTCAGAAATAACTAGCCTGTGACGCTTGGATTTCCTGCCTCAATAACACATCACTCACCGCACCATATTTGTGCTATTGCAAAATTCACACCAGGCTATTACCGCAACAGACGTCTCAGGAGGATTACTTTATTGCACAAGCACGGTGTGTCTGTAATGGCCATCATGACCTGAAGGCTAGATGAAGTCCTAATGTTGATCACTTGTCACCCCCTGGATGTACACATCCGGATCCCATGTTATGCTAAAGGAGTTTTATATTTCCAAACTTAACAGCAGAGCTGACACTTTTCAGGCCACTGTGTCCTATTCAACAGATTAAGAAGCTTCTTTTTTTTAAGTTTTTAAAGATTCTGGAATTCTAATGCTCTCCCACCAATGTTATTTAAGATGATGATGGTCCCATTTGCAAAACTCATGGCTTTTCCAGGTGACTTCATTATCAAACAGAAAAACGATTTTTTTTTTCTTTCAGCAAATCACAATCACGTTAACCAGCATTTCACCTCCGAAGCTGTCCAAGCTGCATTTTGCAGATGGGTATTTCGGAAAGAATAAGACAGAAAACTGTGACAGAGAGCGCACACATTAAAATTACATGGCTCAAACCCATCGAAAAATGATAAGAAAAAAAAACAGCATTGCAACTGTTTTCAAATTTTCTTCCTTTTACATTCCAGGAACAGATTGTGCTGAGTCATAGCTGAATAAATAAATCCGTGAATAAACTGATGCGTCATCGTTAGTCACTGGGGAGCTGAAGAAAGGATGAAACTAAGACTAGAATTCCATCGAAAGCTTTCAACGCTACTGTGTAACTGCTCGAGCCTCTCATTGGCTGTGTGTGTGTGTGTGTGTGTGTGTTTTTTTTCTTGGTTTTTACATCATGCGTATGAAAGCTACACAGATGTCCCTTTCTTGCATCTTCCAAACATTCTGTTCAAACGACCTTGCAAAATCCAAAGCATTCTCACGCGGTAATTACAAGAACCTCCACAAGTGCCCCGAAGTACGGTGAACAGATTTTTTTAACCTATATCAAGATGGCATCTTCCTGTGACCTCAGCCTTCTTTCATGTTGCCGTTACGCTCAAGCATTGAACTCAAACTTGAGCGCTTACCTTGTTTTTCTGAGATGTCATGCTGCACTTATCAGACATCTTGTGCATATCCATAATGCACTTGAAAAGCTTAACCTCAGGACATCTTTCTGTGTACAGAGAAAACTGACGTTCACGGCAGCATTTAGCAAAACATACCCTTTTTGCCTCATGAAAAATGCACCCAATTTTAATTATGAGCACACAGGGTAGAAACACTCTAAAAGAGCTCACCCTACATTCCCTGCAAAATGTACAGATAGGAAAATCTTTACAGCATGACAGCGTATGAAAGCAGTGGGATTTTGGCCATAATGCACCAGATCCCCCTAATGAGAAACATGTAGTAAAATGTTATATAACACAACCACGCACAAGTACAGATGATCCATGCTAGTTCTTCTGATAATAAAACAAGGCGCCCTTCATCTGAGGTGTGACCCACAAAGCTAGCCCGCAAAGACTTCTGGGACACGCAGCTCGAGGGGTAACAGTCGAGCCCTCTTAATATCGAGGTCATTTTAGGTAGCTCGTAATTATTTGCCATCACCCTCCAAGCACACAAACACTCTCAGGCATGCTCAGCTGCAGCAAACGTCTCAAGGCATTTGAACAGCTGGTGCTGCTCCCATAGGAGACAGTAATGGCTTATTAAATCAGTGTCCTGCTGTCACTTGAATACACAGTTTAAGCCACCACTCCAGTTTCAGCACTGGCACACTGGCCAGCACCCGATACATCTCTGGTCCCAATTCTGAGGCTTATGACGAAGTAATGTAAATGCATGCAAAAACAAACAAAAGCAATTACATGAGAAGTATTTCATATTTTGCACATTTACATATAAGAAAACATCCCCCTGTTTCATAACATTTATTTTTTAACGGGCAAGCATGCCAGAGGAATGAGGGGATACAGGATAAACACAGGATGTTATTATTTTCATCATGATTATGTCACTAAGCAGGTGCTCTTACACAAGCAAGTTTCAAAAGCAGCACCAGTTAGTCTCTTAACTGTCGACCACTTCCAACATGATGACATCATCTTGTAATGACAAAATATCAGTAAAACATACATAAAACATAATTATAATCACAACAAATTAACCCATAAACACTACCACCACAGACACACACCTCCCCAGAAGACCTCCTCCCCCGCCAAGCTTATGTGTATCTTTGTGAGCGAGGTAGGGATGAAACGGTTACCGGTTTCATGGTAAACCATGGTAAAATTCCCCACGGTTAGTGTTACCGTTTCAAATTTTAATTATCGTTAAAACCGTGGTTGCTTACCGCGCTTTGAAAAACTCACGTTAAATACTGGTCCAGCATCAACCAAAGTTAGCAGCAGTCTCCCAGAGACATTCAGCGTTATCATGATTTTCTGAAATGACCCTACAAATTAGCCTATATTATAGGAAGACTTTTAACAATATGCACAAGCAGACTTGACTCTTCCCTTTGCGCTTGATTTGCGATGAATAACACATCAGAAATTCATGTCTTCTTTACAAGCTCATTTAAGCAACTGGAGCCATGCATGAGAATGTTGGACCAGGTAGCTTAACTTTTGCATTTAAAAACACGCTATCTGCACTTCATTTTAGAGTGTTTTTGCAGCCTGAGAAAGTAATGTCATCTATAAAAGACCTAGTAGACTATTGTACGTTAATTCATTTCAACGGACAGAACAGTTGTAGGCTAGCCTATCGCCCTCTTCTGATGTGGGTATTTAGCAACAATAACAGTAATAGGCCTAATAATAATAATAACAATAATAATAATTCGATAGTCATCGAATTGGTTGTAAAAGTGTTCCAACAGGAGAAACACTATACTCCTCTGTATTTATGTCAATTGTTGGGCTCATTGCAATTACTATCACTGTCTTCTTAAGACTCATTTGTATTTGTAAATGTAAATTTTGCATGGGGTCATTTCATATACTCAAATGCACATTTGATATGGTTTTCATATGTTTACATAAGGTATTGGCTATGTTATTATTTCAATGTTTATGCAAAATATTTTAAACAAAAGTGCATAGTGCTGCTAATTTTATTTGTGGTTTTCAATATAAAACTTGTGAAATTGTTTCAGTTTGTGTATCAGTACTTTCTGAACATTTTCAGCACATTTTAACAATACTGCGATAATACTGATAACCGTGATAATTTTGGTCACTATAATCGTGATATTAAATTTTCATACTGCTTCATCTCTAGTGCGAGGGGTGAGTGGTTTCACCTCCAGCCACTGTTTTTTTTTTAAATAAGCAGCGATTGCAAACCGAACTGCACTAATACTCTCACTCAACCAAATTATACCGTTCCCCACATAACACACAATAATTTGTGTAATTAGTTAATGCTAAACACTTGAACCAGTCAAAGTGCTTGAAAATAATAGCTGGAAGGAAGATATGAAAGAATGACACAGAAATGATCCTAGTACGATACAGTAAGAACTACCAACAGTAAGAAGGGTAAGAACTCTCTCTCACCCCTACATGCCTACTATTCATTTGCTGCATAATACTAATCTTCCAGCTGGCATTCATCAACTGTTTCGTTTGGTATCTAATGTGGATAGGCGCAGTTCTCTGGAGCAAGGCTTCAAACATATTTGACTTCAAATTCCCTCTTTTCAGCTTCATCAAATGCCAGAGGTTGCATCATCTGAACACCTAATCAGATGGGAAGTAATGTTGGACGTTGCATGCATTCCAGTGCTATTACTTCAACGCTGGACCCACACAGCAACCGGTTTCACATATTTTCACATAATTTTTATGCCTTCAAAAAGAAACCAATGTCTGTATGGTAAAGCAAGCCCTGCATGATTGTTCAGTACACCCTGTCTGAGGAAAGTGAATATCATATTTCCATGAATGTCATTTACCGTACTTGAAAAAGTATACTCCACATGAGATGCATGCTTGCATGTACATTGCTGATTGATATTAGTACAAGTTCTCAAACACATAGTGTATATACTTTCCAACAGTCAGTCTGGACATTAATCACTGTTCCAATGTTGCAGAATTTGACACTCATACGACTCCATATTTGAAAAAACACATTAAAAAATGATTATAACAATTAGCACACAAGCACACATAAAAATTTATATATTCTAATTATCTATGCAGAGAGAGTTTAAAAGTAACATTGTGAATAAAGATTCTCTTACAACCTTGAAAAAAAAGTTAACTCTGCCACAAAGTTGGATGACTCCCAGTCTTCGAGAAACAGTGTTGGTGTTATATATCACTATGTGCCTTTATCTGAAAACAAGAGTGCCTATAAAACCCACCATAGTAACAGTAAAAGGGTAATGGGTTGGCCTACAGCATTTCAGCTGAAAGACCCACAGACTCTGGTTGATGGCATCAGTGCATTTATTTATCCATACCATTCACCCATCTGTAAACCGCATTTCTCCTTAATTGCTGCTGAATGGCCTGTTGGTAGACTCATCCATTCAGATCTAATTTGAGTCAAATATCCCTACTTCCAGAAAATGGATTTTTCTTAATTTAATGGCCATTCGGAGACCAACTCTCGAGTTGGTTAAAATGGATTATTCAAGGCTAAAGAAATGGATTTCTTCCTCCAAACCAAATAAATATAATGACCATTACGTGGAAAGTGCAGTGCAATACAGTGTGTACAACTGCCAATTCCTGTCGTAACCATCACACCAATTTAGGGCACAAGTAAAAACGTGCTGCACATGTGAGTTTAGTGATTACATTGGGAAGTAATGCTGGGTCATTCGCAAGGAAATAAACAACACAAAACAAATTATACAACCATTCTCTGTGGATAAAAAAGGAAAGTAAACCTTGGTCTGCAGAAGACAAGACCATGCATATGGGACAACATCATCTCATACAAACAGACGCTATTTATTTCCATGGTACAGTCTATTATTAATTATAATAATGTATTGTTACTTGTGCCTTTTCATCTTTATTTTATTTAGCAACACCATGTGGTGGAGGCCTGCAAAGCACCACAAACTGAAAACCGGCACAGGCCGGACGGTCTCGCTGACTTTGCCTTTTTGAAGCTATGGGAAAAAAAGAAACTGCAGGTGTACACACTTTGCAGGTTCGGATTATTTTTGGCTCTGCAGAGCTGTATCTTTGTGGCCCGTCCCCGAAGCTCAGCTGATGCCGGTTGACACAGTCAAATCTCTGCCACCTGTGTTTGTGGCAGAGAGAGGAAGCGTTCTGCGGTCACCTCCGCTCTGTGGGCCTCATCGCCACTTATTTCACTGCGCTGAGAGATTTCAGGCTTACCGCACAGCACAGCGCGCTGAGGCTGAGGTAAAACCACACTTACGGGTTCACTTCAGAGCAACTCCAGCAAGCAGCATTAAGCCTCTAAAAAAAAAAGTTTCAAGCCACGCAGGCCGGGAGCAGAAGTTACAGAAAAGTCAGCAGGCTTGCTGAAACTGCCCCCATGAAACTGCCAAAACAGCATATCCCGCAAAATGACACCCGATGAGAGGTGGTTACGCCATAGTGAATTGCAGTACGCGAACAAGCACTTAACACTGTGAGAAACAGGGGAGGAAAGAAGTCGTTGTATTTCAACAGTCACATTAATCATGCTCATGTCAGAAAGCTCTACACTGCAGGAGGACATTTACTGAGGGTGACGTTCAGACCTTAGGCGAGGGCCAGGGGAAGGTGAAGGAGAAGCCTCCAATACTCAAACTTGCGCTGATCCGCTACACTCAGAGAAAGCATCAGAAACGGCTTCTTTTCCTAAGCAACTAAACCCACGCACATATTGCTGAGAGATCCGCAGCAAATGCTCCGTTTTAAGGGTTCACACCTCTCGATCTCTCTCTGCTTACCCTCTCTCTCACTCCTTCCCTCCTGTGTCCCACTTCTCTTTTTTTTTTTCCAACATCGCTCCAGTTTGCAGTGCCCTACATACCTCCAGCTTTCATTGTGCTGTATTCGATCACATCTGTTGCTGAGTGATGCCTTTTTTTTCCCTTTTTTTGTTGAAAACAGCTGTTTCTGTTTAATTTTTCATTTAGCTGACCCTGTTCATGTCATCCTCCGCACTGACCTGCGCTGCCTCAAATCACGTGGCAAACAAGAGAAGCGACAATAAAAACAGTTCCCAACTGTGTAAGAAAAAAAGCAACGTATGGTTATTACTTCATGATGTTTGGACTTGTGCGTCCACCTCAGTTTTTTTCCCTTTTATCCAAATCCTCAGTGATTAAAAGGTCATGTTCCATAGTTGCTGCACCACGGTTGATGTCCACTGCATATAGCCTACCTGCTGCATGCAATTATCCCTGGCTACCACATGCAGTATGAGGTCACATGGCACACTCACTAAGTAAACCAAAACGCCTGCCAAAACGAATTCACTGACTAATATCACCAGTTTGTTTGCAGATTGCAAACACATTATGTTGATATTCAGCCATTACAGCCCGATAGAACAGGTGATCTGATCACTGTTTCATTATGTGTTTTATTGCAATCTGAGTACATAGGCGATAGAAAGTGATAATAAATCTACCACCATCCACCACCCATTCAAAATGTAACTGCAAGCACCTAAAAAGTTTAAAGCACTGGAGATCTTGGCCCAGCCTCAATGGCTTATAAAGGTTGGAGGTTGTGATTTCTGAGGCAAGAAACAGTATGGCTTACAAGTAAAGGATGTCCGTGGTTTAAAGGGTCATTACCCTTGGCCGTCTCTAGAATGCTGAAAGCCAAGCAGACAGCATTTGGATTTTCTGACAGTCCCTGAGGATTGACCCACCAGCCCGCCACAGTCCGAGCAAGTGCCGTAGCCACACTGCCACTGAACCGGTTTTTAAGATAAAAAGTGATAAACACATGAAACCAACACAGACCTGACGGTGTGCACCAGTGAAGCATGTAACATGCCAGACGGCCCTAATACACTCTGAGAGAATAGGGTTCAGTCCCTTAGAGTGGGGCTCAAGTGCTGAAGGATGTATTTTACAAATAACAGGAAACAATTTGAACACTGTATCATAATAGTATTATTACAATCAATGATGACTCTATAAAGCAATGTGCATTCACTCTTGCAGGCAGGAAAGTAAGTAATATGACTGAATAATATGCTATTTTACACAAGATTATTTTAAACACATGAGACTCATATCTCAGATATGTCTTCCTTTCTTGTTTGTGATTCGAATGCTGAGCCAAGTAGCCCACATGTGACCTCATGGTCAAATATTTAAACACCCTAACAGTCAGCCTCTTCCCCAGCTCATACATTCCCCCACTGATGTTCAGTGCGATGCTGAACAGTGGACCCTCGCAGCTGGTGCAGGGCACTTGATCTACAAGCCCGCTCCCAGCCTCTGACACGTGTGGTAAGGCGGGCCTGTGCCGGCCATGATGTCATCACAGGCAGCGGCCAAGAACACGCATCGAGTGAGCTCAGCAATCCACGAGACGTGCCCCCACCTTCTGCTCTCTGACACCCTGGCGATTGCCCAGGGGCAAAGGAGAGCGACACCACTCCGCGGCACTCGGGTTTCTAGGGAAGCGAAGGGCATGCATTCTCTGGTTACACAGCGCATGGTAATAGCACTGCTTTTGGCAGGAACCTTGCCCACCTGTTGCTATAGCTACTGCCAAGCGGATTAGGGGGTGAATAAAAAGTTTCATCTCAAACTTCGCCGCGACTCTTATTACACAATAAAGAAAAGACTTATACAACATTGGTTGTACTTGATCCTTAAAGACGTTTGACAAAAAGAGTAAAAAAAAGCACAGCATCTGTCGAGTGCAAAAACAATTTGGGATGCTTGTTACATCAAGCAAAAGATAACAAGATATTGTCATTGATACAGGAAAAAGTAATCTATCTTATCGAGTAATTGAGGCTAAATTTGAGATGTAGAGGGCTATCATTTCAGTTTGCACCTTGCGCAGGTAAACTTCTACAGTCACTGAATTAAGAATGCTACAGATTTACACATTATGTACTCTGCACAACGACAGTAAAGTTGAATCTAATCTAATGTAATATAATTATGTCAAAGTATTTGCATGAAATTCTTCTGAAATACCACTCAATGGGTTTTTGTAAAATTTGTTTTAGGTTGTGGTTAAATGTTAGCAACAAAACTGTCTTTATGTTGCCAGATTTCATTACTAATATCAGATCATTGGTTGAACAAACAGCGGCAATTCGCACCCGTGTGGCTTGATCTTGTGCCTCTACCTCGGTTCAAACACCCGCTGTGAACCACAACAGCAAAAGGCAGGTGAGAAAGTGAAACCGTAACAAACCACACACTGAATGTCATTAGCCGACGGGCCAGTTACTCCATCTTGCGCATTACACGTTATTTGAAGGAGTGTCTAACATGCCAACGAAAGGTCCCTGTGTAACTCATTAACTCCTGATGACAAACGCTTCATAGATGCTGAACGCCAAACACCACACTGATGAGCACTGCGCTCCAACGCACTAATTGAGACATCGCTGTTAATAAGCATCTCTCTGGGTGCTGCTCTGTTCAGGGGTTGCTTGGGTTTCTGCCCACTGTGTGATGTTACTGGGTATTATTAAGCTGTGGGTGATAACAAAGGGATTGAATGGGGGACATCCCTACTATGTGGAATTCATGTTGCTATAATAAAGGGCAAAGGGGGATTGTATGCAGGTTGTTACCTCAATCAAAATACCAAAGCAAGCAATTTCCACAGGTTTTGTCTTCTGTGCAAGATGTGTACTGCTAAATTAAATTCAGCTATAAGTGTGTCATGCTTGTCTTGGCTTGGCTTTAAATCCCAAACAAACAGAAATGATTAAAACAATAAAAGAACGCACAGACCATGTGCCATAATTTATTTTTAGTATTTTGGCACCGGGGGGTTTCCACCCCTGCCGAGAAACCGTGCTCCCCTTGTTTTTAACTGTCCAGACTGAATTACTAGTCCACAACAGCCATGTGTTTAAGGTATTCAGCTGAAAGAGAGAGTCTACAAGATCTGCACCATTAGACCTTCCAAGAACACTGACATTTCCACAAACACAATGTCTTACAAGGCAATTTGTGTAGATTAGCAACGTGAGCAAAGTCATACAGCACAATGAACATGTGCATTCGGGGAAACTAATGTGATTACACAATCTTTTTACGTTGCTACAATTATGGAAATCTCAGATTTGGCAAAAGGAAATGCGTTCTTGCAGTTTATTAAGTAATAATACGAGTGCTTGGGGTGTGGAAAACAAGGCCAGCTACTCAGCGCGTGCAACATAAATGAAAGATGACGCCACCCTGTCTATTTAAGACATTTGCAAACAAGTGGTTTTTGCTACACAGCAAAAACAAACCACTGACACCGCAGCGGATTTCTGGAGATCTCCAAATCATTTCAGTGTTTCATCTACACTCAGCCAACACTCAGTGACACGTACCAACACCTATAAGACACTCATTTCTAAGTAAGCATCAGCTAGTGCATGTCATGCTTTTATCCGAAAGCATACCATAAGTTTTAATTTCTTTGAACTGAACAGGCACTTGATCAAAAGCCCTGTGTCAAACCCGCAGCTGTCTGCCCAATTTGCCTTCTGGCAAGTACATACATGTTCAGCTGAATTATTCTGGCAAACGCAGAAAATCACATATTGCTAAGCTTTCATTTCCCCTGCCTTGTCCATTCCCTCAGTGTTACAGGCAGCCATCGGAAACACTTTACGGCAGGATGTTTCGAAAGACAGCTCAGCTGCTCTCAAATTCACAACCAACTCTTGGGCGGAATCCACAGTTTGGATCAAAAAAAATCCCCGCTCTTTACAGGAGAGCTATATAGCTTTCTGTAGCACCCGGTGACAGAGTTAACTTGTCGTTAAATTAGGGCAGAAGTAGCTGCAGGCATTGTGATTTATAACATCCACTTTCTAATTTTTTTTTTTCTAGAGTAAAATGTAATCTCCTTTTTGTACTTTTCAAGGGCCTTTTGCTGTTTTTTTTTCTCTCCTTCACTACAAATCCAAGGCTCCGAAGCACTGCCTGCTTTCCATCTGAATCCGAGCGAGGGAAGCGGGTGCTCTCCACCACTGTAATCTAGCTCCTCTTTTTCCTCCAAAACGTTATGATTACATGCCCACAGTTGCTGCAACTATGTACGGGAAAGCACATGGCAGTGACTTATTTGGAAGCCACTGATTGAAAAAAATCACATGTTGTGAGGTGGTCTATCAAAAAAAGCAAATTCACAGGATTTGTTTGATCTTTAGCGTCATGGACCTAAACATCTAAGGGACTCGGGGAGAACACATCATTTAATGAGGGAGGTAGAGGCATTATTTTTTCACATGCGCCCCAGGTTCAGAACATACCGGTCAGATCATCTTGATGTTATGCGACGCTACACTCTCCAAACCATTTTAAGAAATAAAAATGCACAGAGCTGCTGCCGCGACTGCTGACCGTGGCAATGTCTGTTTTCCTCGTTCCCCGTTCGGTCCGGGGAACACGCACACAGCTGCAGCCCTTTTCCCCGAGACATCCAAGAATGGATCCATTAAAACCAGACTCCACCTCTGCAGTGCCACTCCATCATTTCATTCGGACAAGTGTTATTAAAGTGCGCTTAGCTGCAGTGTGAGTGTTGCAGTATGGAAACTATGCAATAAGCTCTGGAAAGTTTAGTCTTTAACATGGGCTTTAAAATCTTATCCATTTTACTCATCGTTTTTACAGCATGTTCAAAACAGACACCACCCCCCACCCCCCCCTTTTTCGGCTGGAAATGCTAAACCCTGTGATGTAAAGAGATGGGAGGAGAGAGACTTGGAGATCTCACCTAAAGCAAATCGGCAGATTTTCTATCACACATTCAAATGCAACACAGTTAAAATTTAGCTAGACACTCAGCTGCAGTTCAATAAATATATGCCATGTTCAATCTAGATCAAGTCCTTTAATCTAATATCTTGGAAAATCATAAAATATTTGCATCACCATTAAAATAAAACAGCAATACAAAGAGGGTCAAGTACCAATAAGATGCATGACAGTCATCTGGTGTCTTCCAGGATACAAACTCATTCATCAAATCTATTAGACTACATCCTAAAAAATAGTTACAACTGCATTTTTACCTATCCCAACAAAAAAGCACAGACTACAGAATCCTGCTGCAAGAACACCTACGTCTATAATTTGCATTGGTTTGACTATATGATGACATTCCTCATATAAAGATGAAGTGCCCTCATTATCATGAGAAAAAAAGTGTGAAGGAGTACAAAACATATTATATATGATCTCATTACCAATCTAGTTCTGAACTGTTATCACAAGAGAACCAAATCTAGCCAATCAGTTTAAACCTCATTTCACCTGACTGTCCAATCACTAATCAAAGAATGTGTCCAATAGCCTCACAGGATATGAAATGAAGCCAGACTTTTTCCATGAAGGTGTGACCGGAAATACTACATTTAAAAGCAAAGCCCAAAAGAAGAAGCAAAAAATAAGTGAGACAGGAAGCAGAGAGAAGAGTGGAGAAACAGAGGAAGTTGATGACGACTTGCCCTCATGGTACTTAAGCACCGGTCCATTTCACCATGGCAATATCATGTAAACAAGCAATCAGAAAACATCAGACATGCATTTTTGAACATGATAACTGACAGCACACTGAACAGCTGGATTTCAGTAAACTGCTGAACGCTGTGAGCATTTTCCAATGGCAGTTTGATGGTTTCACATTTAACACTGCTCAGGCTTTGTGAAAGGAATACAAGCAGTTTTAAACCAACGAAGCTTACAGTGCACTGTCAGTCAAGGAATCGTATTGCATGGCTTAGAAATGATCAAAAGAATGGCAAATGCTTAGACGGTACTTACAAAATTTCATCATTCTGGAACTCCAGCACTCCATGGCAATCTTCAAAGTCCTCTCCTCCTCCTCTGGCTGTGCCTTCAATTGTCTTATATGGGACAACAACCACCCCACGGGCTCCTGAGGTACGCAGAACCTTCACTTCCATAGTGCCAACGCTCTCGCTCACGTGCGTCACCGGCTCTTCGAAGGTGAAGATGCCAGCATGGTCATCATCAAAGATGGTCACCGTGGCAGTCGAGGGCAGGCCCAAGCAAGCCAGGGTCTCGACGTGATTGGCCTCCGGGTTTTCCTCGTCGCCGCCTTCTGAGAGCACCTTCACGTTGCTGAGGTGAATGAGGAAGTTCTCGTCCTCCTCGAAGATGTCATCGTCGATGATGCCCACCCGGATCTCCTTCTGCGCCTCGCCGGGCTTGAAGATGACCACGCCTTCAGTGAACTCGTAATCGGACCCGGCGTTGGCGGTGCCGTCTTCGGTGCGGAACTCCACGGACACGGTGTTGTTCAGGTCTCCGCCGCGGCGGATGACATTTACTGCCACTGTGCCGCAGTTCTCCAAGCACTGATACGACCCAGGTTCGAAGAAGATTTTTGACACGGGGTCATTCTCGGCGACGTCCGTACGCACCTCGTGCATGCTAACCGCCTTCCTGGCCTGGTCAGCGGCGTGCTTCTTCAGTATGTTCCCCGCCCCCGTCATCAGCCTGGTGGCCTGACAGCGGTAGAAGGCACGGCTTTTCTGCTGTTGGCTCAGGACCTGGTAGTTAGCCAGCTCGATCAGCTGCTCCACCTCCTTATCCGGGTGTTTCTGCTTCAGCTCCTTCAAGATTTTGGCCATGTCCCTCCTGGTTTCCTCTTCATCCAGGTCTTTGTCATCCAAATCCAGCCCCAGGGTTCCATCCAGGAAGTCCACAGCGTGGGAGTTGAGCATCTTGCCGTCCATCTCAATGTCAACCTTGGAGGGGAGAGGACGGTCGCCTTCGGTTTCAATGATCATCCCCCGCTGCTTCCCGGCTCTGTAGCGCTTGTACACGTACTTGTAGAACAAAAGCCTGCGGTCGGCCACCCACGCGAACACAACACATATGGGGAAAAAAAACAGGGTAAGCAGCCCCTCCCAAACCTGGACAACCCCCGGGGTAATGACAGCCAAGATCAAGTAAAGCCAGATGTACGCAAATATGCTCCAAGCGGCAGTTACAAAGAACACCCTCAAATGCTTCACCTTCCTGTGCTCTCCGTCAGGCACAACGTAGACACAAATGCCGATAATGACAAACATGTTGAAAGCAGCGCTGCCAACAATGGTGCTCGGACCCAGAGCTCCGGCGTCAAAGTTGTGGCCGCACACTTCAATGACAGACAACAGGATTTCAGGGGCGGAGGAGCCGAGGGCCATAAGGGTTAAGTTGGACACAGTCTCGTTCCATATTCGCACCGTGGTGGTGGTGGTCTCCCCGTTAGCCTTTTTAATGGTTATTTCCTTCTCCTGTGACGTGATGACCTCGATGGACGCCATGAATCGGTCTGCGATGATGGAAACGCCAAGGAACATGTAAACCAAGGCCACGAAGTAGACGGTAGCCCTCGCCACTTTATCCCCAAAAGATGGATTTTGGGGCTGCCATATCGGCAGAATCACCCCCTCTGAACACTGATAAGATCCGGTGCAGGATTTGCTGCTATTTGTGACAGGAGAGCCATCTTGCTCTACACTCTGCGCTGGGCTCTCGGCAGTTACATGTTGAATTCTGAAGAACAAAACCGCTAACACAATGCTGAGCTGTAGACCGAAGGAGAAAAAAGATGAAATCTCTGATTGTCGCATGGTGCCAGCAAGGATGTTAATGTTCCTCTCTTCCTAAATCTGTGCAAAGAGAAAGGAGGGGAGGCCTGTAAATTTAAAATAGACACTTTTCAATTCCAGCTCATAATCGTATTATCCGTCCACTAAAAACATACCAGTTATGTAGCTTGTAGATCTGTCTACAATACAAGAACACAATATTTTGTTACCTAAGCAAATCTAAATCATATACACACAATTTCTTGGCGGGAAGAGAAGAAAGGACTAAATTATTAATCACCTCACACTCACATGCTACTGGTTATAATAACAATAACAAATATTCCAATTAAATCATATAAAACGTTCATTCATTGCAAAATGTTTGATAAATTAATTGTAAACTAACGTTATAAAGCACTTTCACGCTGGAGCTTTTTTTATTACTATAGCGAACACAAAGGACGCTTACAAATCAACAGACTTGGATAAAGAAATGAAATAATAAATAATCACTTTAACGAACACACGGAGGAAAAGCACCTATCATCTAACAAAAAAAGCCTGCTAAACAATTCGCAAAATTGATTCCACTGCCGGCAGTACGGACAAAAAGAGGTGCAGGTAGCCAACTGCACGACGCCTTTTCCATTAAGGTTTATAAAACCACTGGCAGTACGAACTACCGTTAGTCACATTAAAAAAGCAACGGTACGGTCATCCTCCTTGCTTCGAGTCTTGTTTTCTACTCATTCTCTGGATGGCAAATGCTACTACGATAAAATTAAACATAGCCTTCATGTACTAATACAGCAAAGTCTAAACTTTGACGAAATCGCTGCTATATCGCCTGTTATATTCAGTGTGCAAATCTTCCCCTGCTGCTATGCAGAAGCACGTCAGCGGGAAAATAACATTTTGATGATTACTTTTACCTCAGGAAATAATAAAGAAAGTACGGAATCAGGTATACAATGCGAACTGCTTCTTTAGTTTTCGCGTGCTTTGAGCACCCGTATTCGCAGCTAATAATACGATTTTCGTAAAGCACGCTTGATTGTCACCACCGTTACCACGACAATACGTTCATGCTACACGAGGAGCGAATTCAGATGCAGATGTTAACTTCAACGAAACGACTAAAATATATCGTTCAGGCAGTGGCTAAAATAAAGCACTTCAACCAGACTTCTTTGTTCGGCATTTGCACTGAGATCTACCATAAAGCCCCATTTGTTTGTGAAATACAGCTATCCATGTGGCCGCCAGATCGTTTAGGTAAAACAGGTTAATCGCCGCGTGCACTGGTGTATTCCAATGGGACATTCATAGGAAAGGAAAGTCATATGCAACGGCAATGCCAGCACTGTTTAATTCTCTAAAAACGCCAAACTAAGGCACCACAAAAAGAAAATGCCAAATAAGTAAGGTATACAGCATGCTTCAAACAAAGGGACATCCCTGAAAAAAGACTTCCTACACTGTATTTTGCATCAGCTCGTATACTGCAAAATAGAGCAACTATCTGCCATCCTAATTATACCTTTAATATAACCCATTCAAGTCAGAACGGTCTACGAGGTGAAGCTGCTGCTATTGTACAAAACGAGCTCCAGACAGTGACTATGTCAAATCCATTGAAATAAACGTGTACCGTGTACGAAATACAGAAAAACGCATTACATGATTTAAAAGTAGTGAGGGTCATACCTTCTCCGAAGTGACAGATGGTAAGGACAGGATTCAGAACTAGTAGTAGTAGTAGCAATAGTAGTAGAAGTAGCGCCAGCAGCCGTAAATGGTACCACCACTCGCATTCGTTTTGGTTTTTATACGAGATTAGGAAGAGCTACCCTTCGCTAAGTAAAAGAGGGGGATAGCCTCTAAGGTTTCCATGCACACGCGAGTTTCCACGACCAGTATGAAACAGTCAGATAACTGATGCTATCAGCAAATCTGCGGTTCTGTGGGCGAAAAGGTGTGCTGAGTATTCTTCCGCATTCTTTCCCTTCTCGGTGGCTCAGTATCGGAAAGGAGCGCTGCCGGAGTTGGAGCAGACACTTAAAGCGCCGCTCCGCAGTGCACGACACGGAGTTGTAAGCAGCTCGCTCTCCCGGCTGCGCGCTGATGGAATATTTTCCGATATCCGAGCGTTTCACATGCTCCGGGAGAGAGAGAGAGAGAGAAGGGAGACCGAGTTGACTTGACTTGCGTTGCGTCACGATCCTTTTGCCAACCTTCTTATCAACAAACAGACCCTCCTACTTAATTGATGTAGCCCAGAGACTTCAACATCGGGTCTCTACGGTTGCGCGTAACTCTTCGTTTTGTTTCCTTATTTTAGTTATGCTGATTTGTCCATGACAAGAAGGTGGTATCACAATTGCATGTATTTTCCGGAAACGCGATAGCTGTTTTGAATCAAAGAATCAAAGTTTTCGTATTGTGTAACATTGTATATTGCTCAGTCGATGCATACCATTACACATGGAGGCAACATTGGAACGTGTTGACATATGTCCCTTCATCTAAACTGTAGGTAATTTTTAATTATTGAATGTTTTATTATGACAATTCCGGTATTTCTTATTAAATAATAATGATAAACGTTTATTCATGGAAAATACGGGAAACATTTAACACGCGTTTCGTAAATGCAGTGTCACTAGACTCTTGAAATTAATGTTAAGAATATAGCTATTCCCTGATGTTTACAGGTTCCATTGGTAGCTCTAATGGATTACCTCTCTGTGCTGGCACCACGTGACTGCGAACTTCATTCACAATGCGGGTGTGTTCAGTCACAGGTCATGGAAACGGTTGATCACGTTGGCGATTTTAGACTCTTTTTAAGGGTGCTCAAGCACACCTAAATTTCATCTCAGCACCCCTAAATTATTATTATTATTATTATTATTTTCTGAAATCATTTTTAGCCTTCTAACGTTAGATTTTTCAAACTTCTCTGTTAGAGACGGGACAAACAATAACAGGTTCAAATGGCTTGATTTAAACAAGTTTAATGTCCAGTATTCTTTATAGCCTAAAGTCATGATGTTACACACTCCGGTATAGTAGATGGCGGCATGCACCTTTAGCGTTGGTAGTCTGCCAGGCCAGTGAAAGGAGAAGGAGAAGAAGAAGTAGGTTAGTGAATTTCATGACGCAGATTAAAAACACTTGTTTAAACGCAAATATAATAGCTGAATGCTCTGAGAACGTTGGGTCAAATTGGTCGTTATTACTGTGACTTATACCACGGCTTGGTTAAATACTCGTTTCTGATTGGCTGGAGGGGTGTGCGGTATTTCCCAGTAAATGCACGGTAATAATGCACGGCTATGAAGTAGTTCCAGTGAAATTGGCCTTACCACCGTTCGAAATTAATACGCAATCTCGTTCAACTTTACTGAAGATTCCGTTACAACCGAACATAACGGCAACATTGTAATAACATTACATAACGTTACAGTTAACAGCAACAACATAGCTAGAGAATCAACAAAGTGACATCGCCAATACACCGTGACATTTGTCAGTTAAAATGGAGAATTTCTCAGTAGTAACATTCAACCTTTTTGGCAAGAATGGAGACTTTGACACTTGGATGAAAACCAACGTAGCCTACTGGACAGTCCAAAAAAGGAGGAGCGCCTGTCAAAAGAAAAATTAGGGAACAAGTGGAAAAATACAATAAAAGGCATAAAACCATCAGTGAATGTGAAATTAATAAAACAGAGGAAGGCAAACACGTTAACAACGCAAAAAAAAAAAAAAAAAAAAACAGCAACATGGCCAATCGGGGTTTTAAGAGACTGGGTAGTCGAAAACGACGAGAAACATGAGTTTTAATCATTAAATGCTGAGGGTCTTAACAAGATGATGCGGTCCTTTTATGCAACAGTTCAAACGTCAACCGGACAAGAGTACACAGTCTCAAGTTTTTTGGCCTTGAGAGGACGGCTACTGGGTACCATCATATGTCAAAGAGAGGAAACGCTGGAGCCGGGTATCGTCATCGACAGAAACAAATGCTCACCCTTCAAGTTCCGGTCATGCAGCAACGGCGACCACCGCAGCGAGATCAGAATTCCAAACGTCAAGCGTCCCACGTACCTCGTTTGACCTACCATTTTCAACGTCAAATTTTTACAATAAATGGAAACGTTCAATTTAATTTCAATAAATGAGTATAATCACCGTTTCCACATACGTACGTTTAAGATGACGGACACGAATGCAATGTTACTCACTTCATCAGCTAAGCGGACACTGTGTAGCTGGTTATATCAGAACTTTTTAGTTAGTGGGCTAAGTCACTGCAGTTTCAGTAGCCGAAGCCTAGATGTGTAACGTATAGGTTTTTTTTTTTAATGTAGACTAATTTTTGAAATTAAATTGGGATGTGTCAAGCTAGCTATATTAATGGACTATATTCTGCGGATGTGCACATATTGTAATATATATTTGTGTTTAAAAATAATAAAATAGTAGCCTAATTTAATATGAGGTCTGAATTACTTCTTTGGTAAGTAGCCGTGGTATAAGCGGAATAAACCACTCTTGGCGGTGCAGTTCTATGGAAATAAACCACTTCACACCACCCTGTTTTTTTTTTTTTTTTTTTTTTTTTTTTTAAAGAAAACAGCCAGGTTCAGGTGAGAGAGTTAGGTCAAAATGACGTTACCTCACTGCATTGCCCACAGCAACCCAATATTCAATTACAACAATGTTATAAATTGATATGGATCAATTTATACCTTTTATTAGATTATAAATTTTCTGTTTGGTTGTTACGTTTTCCTTTTGGTTGACAGCAGAAAGGAGAGAGAGCGGAGGATAGACAGAGAGAGAAGGAGAGAGAGCAGGATGGAGTCGGCAGAAAGAGGGAGAGAGCAAGAAAAATATGTAAAATATATGTAAATTAAAATATCATGTATACAAAAATATCAATGTATTAGTTGTTATCCAGTGAAATGTGTGATTTAGCAGGGGGGTTGAAACATGTGCAAGGCACTGTATGCATGTCACATTCTCATTAGGGGCTGAGGCCCCATAAAGGTCTGAGTTGCCCCTGGTTGATCAAATTACAGCATTTCGTCAAACGTATGCATAATCAAGCTAACTACTTGAAAATAATACAGGCTGAAGTAACAGTTATGGTTTTGGTTGTATCATAGTATTTATTTAAAAGACCGATGCTCCCAAAAGGGGATTAAAAATTAATATTTCGACTTGCACAAGCAACATTTTCATGCACATGTATTCAGATTTATAGTCTAATGCTGAAACTCTGTCTTGCTGTTTAACATCCAGGGTTGTATATCCAGGGTAATGAAGACATATGAATATAGATACTTCCATGTGACCGCTCACAGTAATGGCTCGATGGGTATTATTCAAATTAATCATTTGTTTCTTAATATGTATCACTATTTCATATTTTCATTAATCCTGGTTAGATTATTTATTCATGTATAACGTCTGCACTTATTTTAATATTTCTAGTTTAAAAATGTATGCTTTCGCATGGAAATACTAACAACAGCAGGATCAAAGGAAACAAATCTCTAGTGGCTCCTCACATGGTCAAATATTATGGAATTTATCGTGTGACTTCCAAGACACTTTTCCATATGGAGATTTTTGTTAGTTTCATTTACAAGGTTAAACAAAACAAACAGCCAGTAACCTTACTTGTACATTATGTTCTGATACCTACACCACACAAAATTTATCTGTTACAAAATTATATGTACTGTGAAATGTTAATTTAATAAGGCACATTTTATTTTTGTATGTGGAAGATTCTCCTCACAGAAATGCTCAGAAAGGCTAAAGCTGGGCAAATGTACATTATCATTTAAATTTACTTACTAAACACCACCTGAAATGCAATTTGGAAGAAACATTGAGCAAAATCCTCAAAGAACTAAAGTAGCCAATACATCAACAAGATAAATAACTCTGTGGGTGCAGAAAGAGCTTCAGCCGCACTGTTGCATCATGGGAAGTCTATTAAACGAAAATTCTTTGCAATTACTCCACTCAACTCACTATCTTGGGTGGGATTCAGTCTCATTAAAAACGAGTGGGAATATATTGCATAAACATGCTTTGGAAGTGGAAGATTAAATAAATTAATTGAATTGATGCAGTTGTGTGAATATTTTACCATTAAGAAACAAGAGAATATATTAACCCTAAGTTGCATTTATATACCAAACATTCATGACACAGCCTTAATGTGATCTGAGTCCAGTGCATGTACAGTACAGTTACTGCTGCAGTGATTGCTTTGCATGCAATATAGGGACTTCACCACTAGGGGCGCTGAAAACGACCAAAGCTTTTATCCCTTTTTTTAAAGTGGTAGAAAGAGATTGAAATTGTGGGACCACGCTGGTAACAAGACTGTTCACTGACAAAACCTTAAACCCACCTCATTCAGTACATGTAATAAATGATTACCTGTGCATAATCTAGGACTGATAGCTATGACTGTCAGAGTGTTACAGCGTCAAGTTGGCCAGGCTCCTCTTTGCATGGATTTTATTTGAAAATCATGCAGAAGAAAAAAGTAGTGGTAAAGTATCATGCTCAAAGGTTGCTCAGGTGGCATACGAGGAAAAAATAGCATAAACGTTTGACATGCAAGAGGTGCCAAATTGATTTGCAGTAAGGTGAGCGTTACAGAATGTAGGTAAACTAAATGAGCACTTGAGCACAGCTTGTTTTTTTCCACAGAATTTTTTTCATTTAACAAAATTTAACTAAAAAGTTTACTCTTTTCTCTCTACAATATCCCACAGAATTCTATGGGCAATGTGCTAGTTTACAGTAGTCCAGTAGATCATTTTTACAACAGTGGTGTTAATGTTCCTGCAGGCAGGGCTTTATAGAATGAGAATGCCAGTTGTCCATCCGCTCATAGTGTAATTGAATATGTGCAGTCAGCGTGAAACGGGCAATAGCATGAGCTGTCCCTGGAAAATGGGGAGTCTTCACTGTTTTCATCAGACATGGGTAAGCTGAGCATTATACACTCCACCAAATATTAGGATGTGGTGCCCACAAGTAAGCTTTTCTTTGAATTAAACCAGTTCGCTACTGAATCCAGTTTTGAAACTACACAAAAATATTCCCCTCCATGATGACCCTTTGGCAATCTTCTTACAGTGAATTTTTTTGAAACAGCTGGGGCATTTGGGCTGAAATAACAAAGGCAACATTGTTGCTGGCAGTACAGAAGCTTTGTTGCCTAAAGACGTGCTATTTAACCAACCAAACACAAACAAGTAAAGAGGGATGGACGTTAACTTAAGCCAGAAACGTTTCAAAATCCTGCTGTCTGTACATGGGACACCTTGTTGTAGGACAGAGGAACATTGTAAGATTGACTTGTCTGGAATCTAACCTTAATAGGGTGGCATCCTGGTGAACAGTAGCTGTGGTAGCTGCATTTCTTACAAGCTTAGAATTTCAGGTTTGTCGCTGCTGTTGAACCCTTCAGCAAGGTACTCAGCCTGGATTGGTTCAGTCACTATCCAGTTGGATGTATGGATCATATGTGATAGTGAAAGCTATACAACTTGCCCTGGATAAGGGGATTTGCACAAGCAAATACATACCAACACCATCGCGTTTGTTCTACATGCCATTTTAGCTCAATTTCTTGTTTGTTCCTTCAAAGAGTGAGCAGTCCTGTAAATATTGTAAAGCCTCTGCACTCTGCTTGCAGCTCTACATAAGTTATTCAGCTTTTATTAGATTATGGAAATCCAGTTATGCAGTAGTGTCATCACATTATGGCACTTCACTGAGAAACACAGGATCTGGCTGGTTTCCGCTGTCTGCAGGTGCATTCTAATGCAGACATACTTTTAGAGCCTTTTCCACTTATGTCCAGATGTAAGTGGGGTATGGTCGAAAGTGAGCAGACCCAAGTTCAGTTGGCAAACTATTATGGTGTGCTCTGCTTAAAATGCTGATATAAAAATCAACACAGAATTTATATTGATAAGAAAACATTAGGGCAGAATGATTTCTATAGTACATATCGATTGACTCTGACCATTTCTATTGTAATAATGCACTAGAGCAAGTAGAAATTGATTTATTGTCTGATTGATACCTTTGCTGTTCGAATACTCTGCTTGCACGAATCAAGCAATCTACTTATAAGAGTAATTTTTGGCTCATTCTGGAAAATCTGTGGCTCTCTTGGAGAACCCTGTGACATTCATGAATACCATGACCATTTCAAAGCAAAATATGTAACTGGAAGCTGTTGTTTTTAAGCTGCTGATATTCAAATAAGCCATCCTGTTTTCTATGGAAAAGCAGGAGGGTAGATGGATACAATTTTGCTCAGTACAAGTGGTCCCCACTATTTTGATACAAAGAAAATCCTGTTGTAAAATGCATCAGGAATTGAATATTCTCTAACATAGGTAGGGTTATATTCGTGAATGCAACCTTGAAACCGAATTCTTCTCAAATAAAGATAAAAATAAATATGGGATGATATGTATTTGTATACGTAATCATACTTGTATATGAAGTAAACTATAATTGTGACATGCACTGGAGAGTTTGCTTCTCTGTGTTCTGAATTGAATGAGCTCATGGATATGACATGGCTATCATCTCTGAAGGGTTTTATGTGTTACCCTGTTTTTGAGTTGATTATGTCAAAAGTATACAGAAGAAACATAGGCCTGTATAGATTGCTAAGGTTCTTAGTCCCTGAAAACTCACAGTGACTGTCTGGTAAAACAAAAAGCAGAGGGAAATCAGAGCCACCGCATTCATTATGACACCCTCGTTGTCATGACAACAAATTGATTGACAACAATAAACCTGATGCAGGACATAATCAGAGAAAGCAGTTCAGTTTAACAAGGCTGTTTGCCGCATCATTTGAGAGGGTGTCCTTTGGAGATGGCGGCAGTGGCTCTCGAGGTGAATAATCTTGCTTCCAGACCCCTGCAGACAACGTTGAGTCACTTAACTAAAGTGTAACAGGCAGCTTTCACCTCAGATAGCTTCATGGGACGGTGGGTGGTGGGGACAGAACACTCGCTGGAGTGAGGCGTGTTTTTCATATCCATTATCCTCACCATTCTTTCCCTCCATGCTTGACCTGACGAATCATTATGCAAACTCAACTGCCCATTTGACACCCACCCAGCAGGGCGCAATGTCAGGAGTGACACAACGGAACTGCTGTCACCGATGTCTGACTCCTTTTTCAAGACCCTGACCATGTTGGTGCCTCTTAAGGAGCAGGGGGCTTGGGTTATGGGGAAGGGTTCAAATTTTTAACACTTCCACAAAGTGCCTGTGGTAATGAAGAGGGCAATTATTGCACTACAATATTCAGTTGTCTACACTGAAGAGCCCAGGTGAAGCCTGTTATGATGTAGATTTGGGTGTGACATCTAGTCCTACCTTGAATATAGTCTTACGTATGATAATAGTGGAGTGTACATTATAGCTCTTTACAAGCGACCATTAGAGCTTCAACATTAAAATTCCAGCTGGACTGCAGTAATCAAGGGCATGTCTGCCACCAATCTCACTTTCAAAAAATTAATTTGTTTTTTAATAGTACTGTACAACACTAATAATAGATGAGCCTGTCCTTGAAATGAAATGAAGGGGATAAAAGACAGACTAATATGTGCATTTTGCGCAAGTCAGTTGTCACATTTCAAAGTCGTTATGTCTTCAAAAACTCATGTCTGGTACTTTTGCTCATGCAAGTTGGGTGAATACACTTCTGTTCTCTCCTGCGGGAAGCTGCTTTGGAGCATCTGCTAAATGCACATAATGTAATGGAAATTAATTTACAGATTTAATTTGTAAAGTGTACCTTAAATGTTTAAATGTAAATTACAGATTTGTCAAAACAATGGTCCTATTTAGGGAAGCAGCCAAGGTGGCCTGTTGCATGTAAGCCTGGGTTATGTTTTCAGGCTAATAGCTTTAAGAAGTTTTTTTTTTCTTTTGTTATGAAAAAAATAGTCAAAACATGACAAAGTAAAATGCAGTGAAAAGCTAACTATGAAAATGAGTGTTAGAATTATGCATCAAAATCAGTGCACAGGATCAGATAAGCTAAGACACAGTTGTTTTAGATTTTAGTAAACAGTGACACATCAACCTCAAGCAATATCTTTAACAGTCCTTTAATAATATCTACAGCAACACTCAACATCTAAGATAAATTATGTTGCCTGAAAGACATAAGAAACAGAAGTTGTTTCAGGTCAGCTAGCTTTGATCTTTGATTTCGAACGGTTGCCCTAAGTTAAGCGCTCGGTATTAAGAGTAGTTTAATCAATGTGCCTACGAAGAAACAGATTAATGAGCACCCTAATTAAAGATGCATAGACAAAGTTATGTTTGAGGCCTCAGCAAGATTTTCAAGTGAGTTTATGATACAGTGCATGTATAAGTTTCTGGGGCTAAATTTAAACTTCAACTGCACATGAAATTTTATGATTTTTACTTAAAAACACAGACCAAAGCAAGATGAAAAAATGACCACGTTGTTGAGTTTCACAGACAGCACTCTTGTAAATAGATGTCAAATCAATATAATGGCTTCAAGTACAGCACATCTGAAGCTCCTCAACTGTGTCCAGCTGGTGAGGAAGTTGTAACATAGTATAGAAATAGCTGGAAAACTGAACATAAAGTTATTAGGGTGAGAAATTTGCCAACATTTGCATTTATGCAGCTTAACTTGCAGGGCCTCTTGTTGTGAGATATGTGCCTGTGTGTGTACAGTCTGCTAACCGCGCCTGCTGACAGGGGTGGAAGTCACTTCACTTAAGCATAAATCTCATGTTCTCAGTCTGAGCTTGTGCTAGTATTTAATGGGAAAATCTTTAGGCACAGGGATGCTTTTATGCAGAAGCTGTCAATCATAATCTGTTACTGCTTGGCAAAAAGTAAGTGATGGGATATGAGACCTGGAACTGCCATGAAGCAGGTATTGCTGTAAGCCTGGAGAGAGATGAGAACAGCAGCCATTTTTGGGGTGAGACTAAGGGGGCAGGGGGGAGCAGGTCACTGGCCATCAAGCACCAGGGGAAGCATGGTGCAACATCTTACACTTTCCCAAAGACCTTGAGAGTGTACAATGACATTCCTATTCCACAGGCATCAGAAAATGTAACCAAGTCTGTAATGCAGTAGCGTGGGAACTATCAGCGTTCTCCACTCTCTCCAGGGAGTTAGATGGGTACATAGAAATATTGTATGGATAACAGATGGATACATGGATATATAGAGAAACACTAGGCGCATAGTTACAGTGTCAACATATAGAAAGTACCAAAAGCAACAATGCTCTACATCAGTAATGAAGTCAGTGGTCAGTGATTGCTACATTCCTCATGTACACTAATATAGTACGTATAGATAACACACACAAACACACACACACACACACACACACACACACACAAACAAGCATACAAAACACCAAATGTTTTTACACATACCAATTATCTAATCTCTACAGACCAGTGGAAAAACTTTCAAAAATCTGCCATTAAAATGTCATATCAAAATGAAAGAAAGATATGCTACACAATTTTGGCAAAACTGTATGTGTGTTTGGAATGCCCAAGTAGATACATGTCTTATCTCACCACAACAACCTGTGCGCTCACACAGGAGCACTAAGGCGAGACAGATGGAATCTTCTGACACACTTGCAAACAACCAAGCAGCCATGGACTATTTTTCACGCTCCAGCTCACACAGCGCACTCCAGTACAGTGGGCACTCATTGGAGGATAGTTGTCATTGCACTGAGGTCGTGCAAGCAACTCACAGGCACCTGATGAATCGTAAATGCCTGAGAGCAGTGAGACGAGCCAATGTGTTCGCCTCTATCTCTGGTTGAATGAAGCCGAGCTCTAGCAGTCAGCTCTTACCCAAAGTGAACACCTTAACCACTCCAGAGCTCCAGATCAGATCAGACCACTGTTTATTTCATTTTGGTATCACTTTTTATTCATAACTGAGTGAAATCTCAGACAAGGAAAAGGAGTCACTCTAATGTTCCATACGAAAGAAATCATGATGAGAATAAAAATGCTGAATACTTCTAACATAATGTCAGGTTTATGAGCACATTTCCTACTTTTGCTGTTATTCGGCATTCTAAATCGCTTCTCCCTCATAAGTAAGAACACCAGATAATGCTATGACACAACTCCCCACTTGAAATCTTAATGCCAATTGTAATAATATTTGCAGGACAACTGTCCCTACATTGAGAAAGTGATCATTGTTAACTGAATGATTTTAATTGCACATAAAGCTTTACACGGTATGTTTAATGTCATAAAATAAGAAACTGATTGAAAAAGAAATTCAGAAATGATTGAGAAGTTATTTTTGTTGAAAAGTGCTAATCATGCAGATATTTTTGAAAGGCATTCCCACCAAGCACTACTATACACAATGTCAATGGACACAATGCTTCTGGGACCAAACATTTCAATCACTTTGCAAATAAATAAATTAGCGTCTCACAAATAAGCAACCTTTATTAAAAGTAAACTCAGCGTTAAACATTTTCTCCAAAATTGTCAAAATCTTCTATACAGCCATTAGAGGTTTGCCTGAAGATGTTAGGAAGTTTGTGTCTTAAATTAGGGTATAGGTATATTTATGTGTTCATCCATGTTCCTGTATTTCATACATTTTTACACATTACAGTCTATTACTTGTACTTGTACTTCTCTTATTATTCATTACCACAATTACTTGTTCTCTCTTTAGGACATACATATATTCTTCTCAGGTCTGTATTTAACCTTACACGCAGTGAAGAATCTCACACTCAACACTTTTGCACGCCATGTTTCTTGGTGGCAAACTCAAACATTTTCTTCAAATTTCCCAAAACCCAATTACTCTATGAATGGGAAGAGAAAGCAGTTTATCTGGCTGTTTGAACCGTTCCTGTGATGCTGACACCAATATTGAACGTGTTGTGCCAATATCATTTTTTATCATTATGAATAATTTCAAATGCCACATTTCTGTCAACCAGTGATGTGTCTTTTCACCAGAAGCAAATAAGTTCAAACAATGAGGAAAAAGCATCAACAATACAAGAATTTCAGACAAAAAAATAAAATTTATTGCATATTGACGCACACCATGGTGAAAATGTGAATCACTACCCACAGACTGACAATTTTCCATCTCAGTATGCAATCTCCTGCTTTATTGTGCCAGATGGGAAATGATTCTGTCAGCAACTTTAAGAGCATTTTATTAGTGCGTTTGCAAATTATGCGTGCAATTTTAGAAACACCAAGCCCTACAGTCCCTGTAGCTTTCTGTGCACCTGGGTAAAATAAAGCTCAACAGGCTCCTGAGTGGTACAAGCACTCACGCCAAGCACCCCCCCCCCCCCCCCCAAAAAAAAAAAAACAATTTCAATAAATATTGCATAACAATGTGATTTACTATGTGATCCCTGTGTCCCATAAGGAACATAAGCTGGACCACACAACGGTTGCTATCTGGCAGATTCTGGTAGCTGCGAACACATGAATGAGGCAAAGCTTTCCTTTCTGTGGATGGCAAGGCTTTCCTTTCTGTGCCTGTCTCTAAGCAGAACTTCCAGTGATTGCCATTGTCAGGATCCCTGGTTCCCTTATTGCTGTTTGGACTTGGAATTCACTGAATCCTTTAACATTTCAAAGGCCATTTCAATTGTCAGAATTGCAAGTGTAATTGCAAGTGTAAAATTATCTTTGGCTTAATGGAAACAACTGCAGCAGGAAGAGATTTATTTTAAAAATTAACAGAAAAATGCCTGAAATGTTTTAAATTCCTTATACTGCATATTAATTTCAACAAAAGAAGTTTAAATAAAGTTTTTGCACACTGCAGCAGTCTAATTCTCTTTTGGACTGTAAGTTGATAACAACACCAAAAATTATAACAACAATAACAGAAACAAGACACATTTGTTTGACTCAATGGGAGTTCCATGATTAAAAGAGAAGCAGCACAGCCTTGACCCTGTCATGTTCCCATAATCCCATTGATAGCTGCTCAGAGCAGTGTGCACAGCCTGGAGTGTGAGTCTAGAGCATTAGTCATGAGTTACAGCTCACTGACTGCTCTGACCACACTTTGCATTGTGGGTGGCTTTAGCATGCGGCTCACCACCCCCCTCCCTGCAAACGATCACTCACACAGTCTGCTGGGCTGCCTTTCATCTCCCAGAATTCCAGACTTAGAATACCGAACCTCAGCCAATCATGCACTTTCCCGCCGTGATGTAAAAAGGGCCTCGAGTTCAATGAAAATGGTGTCTGTGCTATATTAGGGACTTCATTCAGGTTGGTGACATTTTGTGCAAGGGTTTTGAGCAGAGGGAGGGTGTAGAGGGAAGGGAGTGAATAAGTGTGCGGGATAAGGAATGAGATGTAATGAAATTAAAGTAGTGGACTGATGCGGTGGATAGGATTAATTATGAGGCAACTTCCTGGCAGCTCTGGGGCTTCCTCTGGAACAGGGCGGCCATGCCCTGCTCCTCATTCATGTCCCGTATAGCTCAGCACACCGGAAAGGTCAAGCAATATCCGCCGTTTCAATTTAATTATACAGACTTTGTGGGTTTTTTTTTTTCACTCTTCTCCTTGGGTTCCCTGTGAAGTTTATATAACTTACTGAGGAGGATATTAGGCTTTAACTTTAACAGTCATGCTGACAGAAGTCATTACATTTTTTTATTGCCTGTTCCTTTCCACCAAGTTTGAACATTCTGCAGTTTTGATTCAAAATCGCAGAAGGGTGGAGGACCGGAACCCCAGGCAGAATACAGGTACTTTCATCAGGTGGCTCAATATTCTTTTTTTCATTTTTGAGGTAGACAGCATTTTAATCCTTCAGGTTGTGGGGGCATAACTGGTTTTACTCTCATGGGCCGTATGTTCAAGGCTGGGCTGTCAATGTTGCTGACTACATCGGGATTTAAAGAATGTTTTTTGAAATTGATGTCAAAATTAAATGTACAATCCACCTGAAGCACATTTCCACATACTAAAAAAAGCTTTGCTTTTTGATGCCTAGGAATATATGAATATATTGT
Source organism: Megalops cyprinoides (assembly GCF_013368585.1). Lineage (NCBI taxonomy): Eukaryota > Metazoa > Chordata > Actinopteri > Elopiformes > Megalopidae > Megalops > Megalops cyprinoides. The sequence continues at coordinate 9,162,719 of NC_050597.1, forward strand.
ATCAATGGTTTATTTTCTCCTTGACGATTCACAATTTCTGAAATACACCCCTATAATATTTTACATTGCTATAAACAAATAGATCTGTTGCTTTTTGAATGTATGTAACTGGTTTAACAACAAAACTCAGAGTGAATAGATCATGAAGTGAAGTGGTAGTGAAGGACACAAACCTTGGTCACATTCATTTGTCACCATTTATTAGAAATGGCAGTTTTTGCCTGGAAGTTACAGGGGGCTGATTTTTAAAAATGACAGAGGACAGAGGGGAAAGCGTTGCTTGATTATTAAAGACTCTGTGTTGTGCTCTTGATTGGCGCTCCTGTGTCACGCACTGTTGGCTGCATTTCAAATGTCACAGGTTTTTTTTTTTTTTTTTTTTGTTCTCAGCCCTTCAGGCACACAAGAAGGTTTCACAATGCTCTGACATCTTTAATGGGATCAGTGGGAGAACTCAGAATTACAGACGCTGTCAAAACACAGGCATGGGAAGGACGCTTTTCTTCACCTGGAACACTGCCAGGAAGCTCATCAACCAAAACAACTTCAGATTATTACTGGAATAATTACAGGACCACTGGAGGCATGTCAATGGCCAGTCCTCTGACATTTGGTGCTATGAACAACATACACAAAACACAAAAAATGATTAATGGATATGACTGTTTTGGCACATAATGCATTTAGCCAATCTTTTTCTGTCAGTAACTGGATGACCATTACAAGAGAAAAGCTAAAACATTCAAAATCAGACCACTGCAGAAACATGATGGATGTATCAAGACTTTAAAACATATATCCTGTTTACAATATCTGTTGTAATCCAAGAATGATAAAACTGTACTGTTCTGGAGCAGACATATATCATGAGTAGGATTAATCACAGTGGTGCGCAGCAAGTGTGTAGACAGTAAGACATAGCACCCACTGAAAGCCAACAGAAACAATGGTTGTGAATTATAGCAATAGGAAAACAGCAGGTTCTCTATTAACATGAAAGAGCTTGGATAAGTCACTATTTTAGGTAGAGCTGGTCTAAGTGTCTCCATTTAAATTCTCATACGTGCTCATACAGGGCTTGTTTTTCAGGATTACCTTATCTGGTCTTGAATCCACCTCCCAGTAGCAAATAACTCTCTGCTGATTTATACATTTGATGCATATCTAGTCATTCACGTGCACTGAGGACACCAGTGCTATATATTATAAACCAGCCTGAACCCATCCCCACACCACCGCATACTGTACATTCCACAACCTTCTTAACTTGATATAAGATGTCTAATTTGACACAACCACAAGGACTAAGATGTACAAAGTGCACAAAGTGTATACCTGGTCAGTGACTGTGCTCAGAGTGTACTCAAAATTGCAAGGATAAAAGGATATTTACATTACTGTCATTTAGCAGACACTCTTATCCAGAGCAACTTACAATTTTATCCATTTACAGCTGGATATTATCTGAGACAATTGTGGGTTAAGTACTTTGCCCTAGGGTGCAACAACAGTGCCTCAACAGGGAATCAATCCACCAACCTTTTGGTTACAAGTCTGGCTCCTTACCACTATGCCACACTTCTGCTGATATCTGACAGTGATGGGCAACTGAGGCTTCAAAAAATATATATTAAAAAATAAATAAATAAATAAATTTTAAAAAATCCAGAATTGGTGGAGCTGCAAACCAAATAAGAAGACTTTCCCCCTCACACCAGAACACCTGGACTGGTTCAAATCAGCAAGTGATTGTCAGTGCATGATGGTCCCACTCACTCCCCATGAAGCCTCCTCCCCCCCCTGTCTCTGTGTGAAAACATGCAGCTCTAGTGATGGTGGTCAGTCCCTTGGGGCTGATACACACACAGCTCGCTGACATTTCCACAGCCTCTGTGGCCGCTGACAGCCACAGCACAGGTGACAGGACTGAAGAGTGACATTGAAAGAGATGCATGCCTTCACTGCGCTAGCTGTGGAGGGCACAGGATTGAAATGCTAAATCAAAATGCCAGAAAGGTGAACCATGGTGTTAAGGATGGGGGCAACAGCCTAGCAGCCCACTGAAAGCAGTGGGACTCATTCATCAAAATGTTCTGATCTGAGCGCATTTTGTGCTTGGGAACAGCGTGTACGAAAAAGTCATGTCAGATTCATGAAACATGCGGAAACAGGAAATGTTGTTCTTACCATTGTTCATGCTGATGAATCCCAACTGTTCTTAAATTGGATACTCATACATGTTACCTTTAATTTGCTTAAGTAAGAGTCCCGACAGTCCCATATAAGGACATCATGACTTCTGAGTTGCAGGTTAGCCGAAATGCTACCAAAAGGTTAAAAAGGAAAATATTTTCTCTGAGTCAGAGATGTAAACAATTCTGACAGAGACAGATGCAGTAAAAAAAAATGAACTTTGGAGTGTCTGGGACATCAGCAAGTGGCTTGTTGAAATAAAAGCACAACTTTGACAGCACTACAACTTCTAAATCAATTTTAAGATCAAAAGGTTTGTCCTTGTGTTGTCTTGTCTAATAATCAAATTTATACCTGACACATAGAAAGTACAGGTAACTGAAAAAACAGAGGAAACACCAACTTAAAGACTTAATAGGGCTTTGGACCCCCACAAGAGGCCAGAACAGCTTCAATGAGCCTTGGCAATAATTCTATAGTCTGGAACTCTGTTGGAGGGATGTGATGGCATTCTTCCCCAAGAAATTGCATCACCTGGTGTTTTGTTGAGCAATTTGTTTCAGAGAAAATCAGGGAATTATTAAACTCCACTAGGCCTACCTGCTCATGCACATTGTAAAGTAAAGAGATACACAGGAGTGTTTTGTTTCATTGATGACTAATAATCTCATTTCAACCTTTTAACTATTTCTGTCCCATTCACGCATTGCCTTCAGTTATTACCTCTCTGTCATTATTTGCTTAGCAGATGTCTATGTCCAGAGTAGTTTGCAGGCCTTTTTTTACCTATTCTGCTTTAAAATAGCTGTATTCACAGTGCATACACATAAGCGATTCAGGGATTATTACACTCAAGTGCAACTCAATAAACCCCAAAATGTCTCATACAGTACTGCTATGTCACTCAGGCTAGGTAAGTATCAGATGCTGCCAATCACCCTACACAACCACCCATAGACCACACAGGAGATTATGAACTGTTTGAGGACTTTCGAAAACAGGACAGTATTAACCTGACACACCCTTAAGTCATTTTTAAAAAGTTTCAAAGGGTAAAAGAATGTGTTTTATAAAATCCATAAAGAAACTAACACTTTGAGATGAAACAATTGCTTTAAGAGCTTAATAGCTGTCAGCTTTGTGAATGAGTTTGATGAAGTCTGAGCTTAAGTGGTTACATAAATTTCACAGAGGTGAAACAGACAGAATTAAGAAAGAGCTAAACCTAAAACTGTTATGAAACTTGCAGATGTCTTATAAGGCATCAGAAATGTCCTGACTGATTCCCAAAACTGTGAAAAGTGAGCAGTTATAATGGATTTGAATAAGTGACACACAATGGTGGCTCTGCACTCTTACAATATGCCTGTAATTTATCAGAGCTACCTTCCCAAAATTAATTTCCATATAGATAGGAGCTGAATGCAAAGAAAAGTGAAAAAGATTTTGATAAGTAACAAAGTCTTCGCTAAAGGACAAAGAACGCCATCCAATTAATTCCAAATCTTCTTTTAATTCCTTCCTGATGACATTTTCGATTTGAGTAAGTTCAAGAATAATGTTCCCCATTCATAACCTTTCTGAGCTCCACCAGCGTCTTCTTAAGTGTAAAGTGCGGTGTCAGAATGGCAACAGAGAGGCAAGTGCCCTTAATATAGAGAATCAACTCAACAGGTTCCCCGACATTTTAGAGGTCAGTTGGAGTCTGCTGATTAATACATATGTGTCAGCAAAACAGGCTGGCAAACACACACACACACACACACAGGTACGCACACACACATACACACACACACAAACTGAACGTATGGGTGCAGATTTTACTGGACAGATCTATGTGCCCAAGAACAAGCATGATGCATTTGCGCACTGGAATTTCACAACGCATGAAAAATTTGACAGTTCGCATAATCACGTTCCAAAGTGTGCCCTATCTTGGCTCCTGGCTCTCACAGAGTAATATTGAGCTTAGATGTGCCTGTTTCATAAGGATTGGATTTTTTTTTCACTAATTCATGAGAGCTGTCATTTCTCATGCAGAGGCTCAGCCATCAAAGCCCTCCTCAGAGGCCTTCAGTTTGTTTCAGCTTTTCGGCTCTACCAAAGGCATGTTTTCTGAATAAAACCACTGAACCGTATGAGTGCCTTTTGAATTTGTTGGCTTGTGCAACATGTTTAAACAGTATCAAACCTCTAAAGGTTGAAATAAATCATTTTTCATTTTTCCTGGATTTTATCTGTTGGTAAATTTACTGTTTCCTACAGTGTTCACTGATATAAGAAATTCATTCTCTTTAACTAACTTTTGTTACCAAAAAAAGAAGTCAGTCTCTGCTATGACATATATGAAAACAAACATTTTCAGTGAGATTCAGACATGCACAGTGCAATGGAGTTAAACATGTATGGTATGGAAATGGAAAGGTCACACTGTGTAGCTAACCATATAGCAGCATTAAATGCGGTGTAGTTTTTTGATTTTGTGTGAAAGACTTTTTGGAGCACTGTACATAAATAAAATATCACATGTATCAAAACAACATGGTGTTTGGATTGCCTGCATCAGCAATGATCCAATCAGTTCAATAATAAAAACACTGTCATGATCTCAACAAAAAACATATACTCTGTAAAAGGTGTGGTTAACAAAAAGGCAGATGCCTCTTCATCTACATAACGCTGCAATCAAACCTCTGTTGTGTAGTGTGGCCTAAAGTAGTGGACTATATTCTAGGTGACTACTGTAGCAGTCATACCAAGACATACTGTATATATTTTTTCTGTAAGCAAAGAGAAACTGCCACAAATTCTATTTCTGTGAATTGTGTCCCACTCAAACTTCCTACAGTGGTTTCTAATAGGGGCTTACAAGGTAAAGCAATGCCAAGTATTAAGTTAAGTGCTGAAAGTGCTTTTTACTAAATCACATTTCACCTCAGTTGCCCCAGCTACCAAACACACTGTACTTTCTCACTTTCGAAATATTCTAGCAATGCTAACCATTTTGGATGACTGAATTCAATTTGTATCTTGCACATGAGAAGATGAAATAAATATATTTCACTTTTCTTTATAAAAGAAAATTCACAATCGTAACGAGTGACAGAATGATGAAACGGCAGGCTTCACTGTCAACCGCCTGGGAAGAAACGCATACGGCCACAGTTAATGGCTGCTGGAAAGTAAATCCAGAGCAAGCTGACAAATGAATTAGTCCACAGAGATTTTTCGATATCTGTACAGACTACAGAACTGATTATGAGCTCCCCTGAAATACGAAGTGCATCTGTGCTGCATTTTATTGTCATTTATGGGCAACATTAAAATGCTCTGCGGAGGATAAAATGACCGATAACTTACAAAACATCCCTAAACTCACGCCTGGAGACATGAATGTTCGGCATGTCTAAATTAGGCACAGATAGAATATATCCAGGGCTTGATGGCCGCTAAGAGATGATAGATTAATGGGTGTAAATCTCAAAGAGAGCGTTAGCGGCCAAGGACATAAAAGCACTAATCTGCATGGAGAGCTAGAACAGAGTGATCGCTGGAGTCTCCCATCCTCCCTTCACTAATCAGTGAAGGCAGATTCATGATGTGGGCCCAGACCAGGCAATTAGTGCGTTTTTGTTCACTAACATTGACCATACCATCCCCCCACCCCATAACACTGCACCACCCCGCCCCACCCATCACCACCTCCAATTGTAGAAGCAGCCAGTGCCATGGGCCTAATAAAATCACACTTTCGCCTAACTAATCACATCTAAAGAAACCTAGGAGTCATTACCTGATAATCAAGGCACCAGGCTGACATTGTGGAAGGTTAAGCTAAGCAATGTGTGCAAATGACCAGTGTAGAGAGGTTGGAGGTCTCCTTTATGTTTTGTAGGACACAGCGAAACCATTTTCTCACCTGGGAATGCTACATCAGATGTCCTGGTTGACTTTCAATGCCCTTTCTTTGCCGAACCTTGTGAACCTGGTCATGGGGATGCTTGGGTGAGTGAGCTGTTAATGGAGAGGGATATGGACCACTGGGTAAAATGATGACCTCAAGTTGACTGGCATATTATGAACATTAGTTCTGAACATTGACAGGCATGACAATGCCCTTAGCTCCAGCCATCAAGCACTAGACCCATCAATCATCTCACATATCATCTCATCTTCCACTAAACCCACCCTTCAATATAAATATCTCCTTTCAAATCCTTCATGGTGACTCCAGGGATTGTACACTTAGGAGTTCATCCCCTAAACTTTTGTTATGGTGTTCTGAGGTCAGAAGGCTTCAGAGAGATGACTCCAGACTCAAGGAACATGCTATGTAGTGGTACCATCTGCAGCAAAGCCGACAATAGAATTATTACTGATCTCACATTAGAATACACGATCTGGAGGAGAATTCTGTTCCGTTAATACTTGAAACTCCAGTAAAATTATCTGGGTTAAAATCACCATATGACAGGCAGCAATGATAAACACCACATTCTGACTGGAAAAAAAAACTTTTTGCGACTCCTGAGAATCTCCTAGGAATGGGGTCAGTGTAGCTCTCAATCATCAAGCACACTGTCTGAGGCACAGTTGCCTGTCCATCCTATGAACTGTTTCCATATCAACTAATAGAGTCCTCCACAGAAGGGCCGTTGGAGTTGTGTTTTTTTTTTTTTTTTGCATGTGTTATTTGTGGTGACCTGCAGCAGCAGATTTGTTAACTGAGCACCACTTCGCAAGCTGATTTCTCTGGGTCTTTCACGCTGAATCACACCTTTTTTCAGGTGAAAGTGTTGCTCCATATCTGATCTGTATCATTGCACTGCAGCAGAAAAAAAACAACTAGATCTACAGGACATACATTCAATTTCATGGAAAGAAAAGAACATAGGACTCATTGGACATGGCACTCTGTTTTGGGAGTGTTTCCCTCATTTTTCCTTTTCCTACCAAGCAGCCAAATGATGTTTTTTTTTGTCTGTATCAATTTCAATACAGTTCATTTTCATGCCATTTCTTTGAAGAGAATTATACAAGACACAGTACAATGGTTGCAGCATATGAAAATATGAGTTGACTACAAAGGTGAATGCGCTACACAGGTTATTAAACTGGTCTCACGTTTGTGCTCTGCAATTGGGATTAGTCTAATTAATCTCAACAGATGACAGATATTGCAAGGTGGCCTTCGTTTATTGTTTGCCGCAAATGGCTTAATTAACTCTCTCTCTCTCTCTCTCTGAGGTATGAAGTGTTGAACGAAAACGACACCGTCAGAGACAGAGAGCCTGAAAATTCTCAGAGCGCCACAGTGATAGAACCTCCTGTCAACTGAAATGGTCACATTGTACCCATGTAAGAGGTGCAGTGGGAGGCAGGGCTCTGCTTTATTTCACGGTAATTACACCTCTGTTTAACATCCAGATGTGACTTGGAGATAATCACGCTTTGCTTTGTAGATCACTGTGTTTTGATTTCCCTCCTCCTCCGGCTATTGGCCTTCATGAACTCTAAATGAACAAATTATAAAGATTAAAAAAACCCACATATGAGAATTCTCGCATTGAAATATTGCTCCTTGAACCCACACTCGGAGCAGGAGGTGATCACACAAAGAACCCAAAAGACTCCAATAAAGAAACATAAGGAATGCAAAATGGATTATCAGTCTAACATTAATAGCATTATAAAAATCATAGCCCATCAGTTTTCCCATTTCGCTTTATGTGTCATCCACTCCATGGTTAAGGGTTTGTTGGTTAACTGTTACAAGTCTGTCTTCTGTATATTTTCTCTTTGAGGCACTGGATTAAGTTTGGTTAAAAAAAGGAAAGATTTTTTTTGTCAGAAGAATAAATGGTATACTAATTAAAGGTTAATTGTTTATCATAATATCCCTGAAACGGAAAATTGACTTCCTGTTGCAAAAACCTAGCTCCCCTATGTGTGTTACATAATGAATTGGTACCATACAATGTACAGAAGAAAATTAAGAGAAACAAACCTGTGACTGTAATAACTGCGGTAATAATCATGGAGCAGATTATTTATGATCACTGCTGTAATGTTAATTAATTTCTGAATGGCTAGAATATTGCACACAGTGCACACATTAATTCCATTCAGCAGAGCTGTTGCTGACAGAGTCAAGGTCAGTGCATTCCTGAAGGGAAAGCCATGGTGTTGTATACTGTAATGGGGACTGGAATGAGCAGCCCATTCAACAGAGCTTGTAAAATCTTGGCGCAGAACAATGACATGACTTGACATGAAGGAGTGGAAACAGAAACTTTTTTTTTTAATTTTGTTTCTCACCTGAAACATTATTGAGTAACATTTCATTGAAACTTTTACAAAACAAGTCCCAGGCTAAGCCCTTAGCCTTGCATATACTATTTCATGAATCTCACCAACTCTGTCAGCTCTGGAAACATTTTTTGAATGTCTCAGTCTCCTCTTTACCTCTCTTCTCTGATAACCTTACTGATGAATTTCATTGTGCAGAAATGCAAAATCTCTCAATGAAACTTGTTTAGTTTGTTAAAACTAATTGTTCAGATAACAGCTTAATAAAACCTTTTGATGAAAGCAGTTTCAAAAAAAAAAAACAAAAAATCAAATACAGTGTTTCACCAGGATCTGGACTGGGACACACTGCTGAATCCTTTTCTTCTGTAGTGGGCTGATAAGTCCACTGATCCTGAGTGTCAATACCAGTTACGACACACCACCTTTAGCCTGGCTGGGTTTCCAGCACTGTTAGGGAGTGGCTGTGTGTCAGGTTACATCACAGGTGAGGGAAGGTTAGGTACAGTCAAGGACTTTGACAAACCTTGCCTCTCACTACCCAGGCTAATGTCACCATTCCATTATTTCAGTCTTCCCATTGAGCCCTGCTTCATTTACTGTGTCTGTTTCCATGGAGTTGGTGGCAAGTTATCCAAACTGCATTCCTCCATAGTCTCTGACTTTGCAAAGAAGCAGAGAGTCTCTGGGTTCTCTTGCTACTCCTAATACTACTGTGTTCAAACACGTGACTGTTTTCCTTCATACATCCACATTTCCACCTCTTCAAGCACACTGCTGCAGTGTGCAAAGGAATTACTCTTTGGAGATGTAGATCTCCTCTCTTTTTCTATTGACCCGAGGAGCATTCTTCTTATGTACGTGTTTTTAAAAGTGCTCTAAGCACTGTGAGCACTTACTTGCTGGCTGCACTTCAGACAGCATATGCGATGAGATGAAAGCAATGCACACGTTGCATAATTCAAAATTCAAATCAGAAATCGAATATCTGATTCATACGTTGCTTGTAGAGAAAGGTTCACAATGACGCGTTCCTCACCAATTTCTTTAATCTTTCTCAGCAGAGCAGCCAGACTTATTTAAATCTTTTAAGAGGCTGCACATTTACCCCCTCCATGGAAATGCTTTTGAATTTTGATGCCCAGCCAGTAGTTTAGGTTTTGCCTCATCAAAGCCATACAGTCTCACTGGCATAATTACGCAAAGCTGTGACTAACCGGATGACAAAATGTACAATTTCCCACATTACCGAAGACGTCAGACTATATGCAAATTTATCACACAGCGTTAGCTGACAAATATTTAATTTTCAGCACAGAAGCCCTGGTTTTAAATTGTGACAAGCCTTTGCTACAGTGTACATAGGAAGACTGACTCAGGCTTACTCTCTGCCATTTATATCTGTGATCAAATGCTATTGAGCTTTAAAATGGTTGCTTGTCTGCAACAGTGAGAGACTGGTGAGCTACTGAAGCATGGAGAAATGATGAATGAATTCCTCTGACCTGAAGAGCATATGCAGGGCTCCTGCGCACATTACACAACATTAGGCAATGATGAATTGACAAATTGTGCAGGAAAATTGCATTGTTTTTTTTTTTCTCTAGTTCAGGGTACATTTATTTCCATTTGATTATTTTCCCCCCAAGAGCTCATGAGAGCCTATTTACTTTATCAGTTAACTCCACTATTTGTGTGTGTGTGTGTGTGTGTGTGTGTGTGTGTGTGTGTGTGTATGTGTGTGTGTGTGTCTGTGTGCGTGTTTGTATGTGTGTGTGTCTGTGTGTGTGTGTGTGTATGCATGTTTGGGAGGATGATAGGGAGAGTCAGTGGACGGTCAACAAAATATTCTGAATGGATCCAAATGAAACAGCAAAGTAATATGGCTAAAAATGTTTTAAATACTGCTGATAGAGTGTGGAAAAAGTACAAAATCTCAGCCCTGTATTTTCCACTGTTTTTATCAGCTTGTTTATCAATATCATAATCTTTGCACGCTGCACAAAACATCAAGGAGTCATGCACCCATTCTGCATTTTCCACCCCTTGAAGAACCAGATACTTCCTGACAAGATACCGTGCAAACCTGCAACTGACTGAGCAATCCTTTCACGCACTGGTGCAAGGTGCTTTCAATAACAGCTCTGATGCTGGACATTGCAGTGAGATGGCAGGGGTGGCTTCTGCTGGAGGCCATGCAAATTAACTGGGTTTTCCTGTGAACAGCAGCACTGGGTACCCAGAGAGCCAGAAAGTCATGCCAGGCAATCACTTATGTAAACCCAGTGTCCCGAGGTAATGGACGTCTTGTCGCCGATGAAAGAGATGAACTTACCCCATGTCTTTTGGTGCCAACACCCCTGCTGGCCAGTGACTAGACGAGGAGACAAGGCGTACCAGACTTAAGGTGACCTATGGTTTGTGCCTGCCCCCCCCCCCACCCCCCAACTTTGCTGATAGCAGTTAGAATGAATCAAAAAGAGGAAAGTCAAACACACTAAGCACAACTCATGAACAGAGGAGCAGTATGAAGCATGAGAATGTTTTTTTTTTTCCCACTAGTGCACAGCATCCTGGAATAACGTCATTTATGATTTCTGTAGAACTGACCTTTCGCAGTACTTGTGAAAAGTGTAGCATGGTGTATTTGCTGTTGTGTCACATGGTAGTTGCTACTCTGCTGGGGTAGGCGAACAACAATAGCTCCACACATCAACCCCTTGACTCACTCCAAAACTGTATGAGTTACATGAGGCTGGAATCGATATACAATGTGACAAATGCTCTCACCATAACCGTATTGTTGCAGGTGAACCTTGGTCCAGAGAAGTGTTCTCAGAATCTGCTCAGGTACTCCTCATTGTTTTACATCAAATATGTCTCCATGTGTAAAATGGAATTTTTCAATACCTTACCAGGAGCCAAGGCAATATGTCACTGTTGGTTTGAACATTCCATTTAGACCATTATATGCACTACGTAAAACATATTTTTACTACTGCAGAGATTCATTCAATTATTAGCTCAATCATTAATTCAAATGGGCTTGTTATTTCCCCCTTTCTTTTGTGTCTCAATCATTTTGAATGGCCTTGAAAAGCATCACCTATATACTGAACACCTTTACCTGCGCCAGTCTGATTCCTTAATAGTATTTATTCAGCATTATTAAGAACTCAACCAGACGACAGGCACTAAGGTCATGGATTCTCCATAGCCATATGGATTGCTGGCAACACCACCAAAAAACACCAAATTTGTTTCTGCAACTTAGGAAAGAGCTGCTACCCGGGACATAGCGTTTTAAGATAATTAATCCTAGGTTTACTTTCCACAGTGGTTAACAGCATGAGGTGCAAACTTTATGGTCCTGTTCTCTGATCTGGAGTTGGGCTCCATCCCTGAGAAAGCTCAGCAAAGAGGTTACAGCAGAATGAATAGTCTTTACGGCCAAAGAGTGTCCAGTAAAGATGCTCAGAGAGGCTGCGTCAGAGGCTGGCAGTAAAAACAGTGATAAATATCAAGCATACAGGTTAAGACCATTAGTAAACAGGCAACAGGAAAAAAAATAACTCACTTTCAGGATTAGGGTTATTAAGACTTAAGTGCCCCTTGCTGTGGATGGTACACAATGAGGTGAAAGGCTCAAATATTTTGCAAAACTGTCTTTGTTATTGGAATGCTGGTATTCTGTTGCTAACCTTTACATAACCACCTCTTACTGGTATTAATATTTATTGACTGTCCATTTGCTAGGCTTTTTGACTGTTGAAAGAAAAAAGGATACAGTTTCATAACAGTCATTCAGTTGTGGGAAATGACCAATGAAGCCTGGCACAAGGGGATGGTTTTTAATTTCTCCTCACTTGTTGGCCAAGGGAAGAACGATTTGTGATTGTTATTGTGCTTAAATGCTAATGTTGTTTGTTCATAGCTGCCTTTCTATGCCTACACTCCAGTTGTCAGAACAGCTGAGTGTTCCAGAGGTATCTTACTATAGCAACGGGCAAAGGTTTCATCCAATAAATGATACTCAGTGGAGTTCATAGCTCGTTTGAAGGATATGGGCAAAACCAATGCCAGAATAATTACAAATGTTTATCATTTTCAGAGAGAAAACTGAGAAGTTTGCACTGAGTGTTACTTAGATACCCTTTATTGTCGACAAGGGTTGCTTCATGAAGCCTTTCTCATTTTCTGTTTTGAAACAACAAACATTTTAGTGTGGGAACAGCACCGTTCAGAACAGTTAGTCAGGTTCAGAACATGGGGTGTGTGCTTTCATAATTTCACTTTGGGGATCATGTTTCAACAATTTTAAACCTGGACCTTTAATTCCTACTCCCCTGCCCCCAAACAAGCAGTCTGCAACATATATCCTTCTGCTTTTCACCAAAAATAGCCCTTTTGAATCAGTGCACATTCATTTCCAATGCAAATTCATAGTCTAATTTACAAATAAATAATGACTTTATTCTACACAAAGCAAGCAACACACAGCATCACAGAGCATGTTGTACTTATCACAATGAATATTGCGGAAAAGTGATGTTACATAATTTACAGCACACTCTTCAACAGTTACAGTTTGTACAATACTCTCCATTATTTTAGCAATAACTCCTTCAACTGTTTGCAAATATCATCCAAAATGGCTTCAGCACAGCCTACCCTTCCTGATCATTGACTCTGATTATTGTACTGATATTTTTACATAGCCAACAAGTTTATTCCCTGAATTCAAACAATAGTTATTATATATCAAGCAATCCATTTGTCCTTAACCTTGCATAACAAATACATGCAAGTACTATTTTTCACAAGCATAGAGAAGTGACTCCAATGGTCACTAATATTAGTGGAAGTCACTAATATTAGTGGAAGAAATGTTCTTATAATGGAAAAAGAAACACTTGCATTTAATTTTAAGTTCAAGTTCAAGTTAAGGAGTGTATGCAGGTATATGCAATACACATCTGATTTACCTGACAGTAGTTATATTTAATTTAATGAGGACACAATGTAAGATCCTTATTATAAACTCTTCTGGAGTTATTAAACATACATATACTGAAAGTTTGCCGCTGTGAAGACAAAACAAGAGTGTGGAAACACCTGAGGAAAAACAGGAAAAGTTGGAGTGATTGATTAAAGTTCAGCTTCCTGCACCTCATAAACATTCATCAAAGCAGGGAGATTCTGAACTGCATGTGAGCCTCCAGTTATAAATCAAAATGGCTTTAAATGAAACGGATCAGTCAAAAGGTAATGGCTTCAGAATACAAAATTGCACTACTGGCCCCCTTTCTGAGGTAAGACTGACGATTTTTCCAATGAAACGCTCTGGGTGCATACATAAAACATTTCTCTATGACAAATGCAGCTAGTTTAAAGCTTACGTACTAGAAGACATTATGCAAGGGTTTGTGTTGCATTTCTTTGTTGTTGCAGTAATAGGGAGCAAGAAAGGTGATAGGGGATCATTTAAGTCTGATGAATTTGTGCCCAAAATTTTTAATTACTCCATTTTTTTTTTTTTTTTTTGCCAATGGGGCTTTTTGCTCTGTGCTACGGCAGGCATGCTTGTACCTCATCACTTACCTTGAGCCAATTGTTATTTATTTTCTATAAATATGTAGTCCCTGGAGATAAAACATACCACCATGAAAAACTGCTCTTGTAATAATGTTGTCTTTAAGTATGTTTTGTGTATAGTTGAATTCTTTGTATTCAGTTCCCTTAGTACAAGGTTGGCATCATTCAAAGATGTGTCTTTTTCCCATTCTCAAATTAAAGATTTTAATGCAATACTCATGTTCACATTTCCTTAGCAATAAGCAGATACACAAGCTGCACCCAAAGGTGCTATAGGGGCAAGATGGTGTCACAGGCACCACTGAATTGTAAATGGCAGATTTGGTTTCAAGCACACTTATAAATGTGAAGAGTTCAGATGAGTCCATGACGTTAATTAATTTTCCTTAGTGTTGCTGGTGCACCCGGCATTAGTGATTTGGCCTATGTCTCACTGAGCCTTTTGAGAGAGAAATGGCTCTGTCAAGAAACTTTCACTGCACGCATTGATCAGAGCTCCGTTGGTAGTGCACTCAGGAAAGACACAAAATGGCTTTTCCCCCTCTATTTTGGTCACAGAAAAACATATTTAATCAGTCTCAGGGACTTTATAGACTTTTCTTGAGAGAACTCTCTGCAAGAAAGCTAAAGATGAATGAACCTTTCGTGGTAGTCTACCTTTCATGAGGAAGGAAATCAATGGTTGAAGCTGGAATACATTTGAAATCGGAAACAAAATATGGATGTAAGGATTTCAGTGTCATGTGGGATTTCTAGAAGATTGAATGTGATTTGACTCCGAATATCAGTCTTCCTGGCCATATAGCTGCTGGATGCTGAGTGAAAGTACTTCTGAGTTCATACTGACAAGCCTAGCTGGGTTGTATGGCCTGGCCTTGTCATTAAAATTCATTATGATCCTGTGTCTAGAAAATATGAATAACTAGAGAGTTCTCTTTGGCCAACTCCTAGACAAAAGTAGACACAAACTAATGTACTTTCACTTGGTAAGGTAAGGTATGAAAATTCAACATGCCCCTAACTTAGTTTACAGTAAAGCAAACAGGGCACACTTTAGTTTGATACACTCTATTTACACATTCCAAGCATGAATCAAAGAGGCATCCATAATGCTTGATCAGAACCTGAGACTTCATACGGCTTCGCTCCAAATTGTTCATGCCCAGGGGCACAGACTGTATTGTATACACTTTGGAAAAAGAGTGTCGTGAATGTAGCACTGCGACCATTAACACAGTGCCAAAGTTCAAGAGCATGCCTATGACCAAATAATATGTATTCCACCCATCAATTGCTGACAACTTCCTCCTCTGCTCACTCAGCCATTGTGAAATAATGGATGACTGTATTCAGACTTTCACATTCACACTTTGAGCAAAGAAGCCATTTTAAAATGACAATACAGCTGGTGGGGGTGCAAAAAAGAGGAAATGGACAAGCTGTGTGGAGTGATCATAGACTTGCAAATGGATAAATTACAACATAAGCTATGTAAGTCACTACAAATAAAAGCTCCTGCTATGCAAATAAAATGTAATCTCAATACAAGATTTCATATTTTCAAATTTCTTGAAAGTAAATATATTATCTCCTTTCCTGCTACACTTTATTCAGATGATAATCAGACATGTCAAAACATTTGACACACACAACAATGACTATATTTCACACATGTCCCACAGCGCACCAGAAGAGCAATCATTCACAGGAGAATAGGCATAATTCCCTGACACCATCAGAGCAACACATAGGTGGCTGATGAGTTGCTAGAGGATGCTAATGTATGTGTGGAGGGGACCCTGCCTAATATGAGGTACCCTACCCTAGTGGAATGAAGCTACTTGTATTCCACTACTACAGACAGCCAGTCATTTTTGAAAAATGACACAACTCAGACTCAAACTTGCAATGTCTTTGGGCTGTTTGACTTACTGTGCATCTGTAACAAATGCCTTTACCGACTGAGCCACTGGGGTCCCAAACATTTTGTGCAATGAAGAATGCGTCGCTTCTGTGTACTTGTCATTGTCACGCTAAATCCCTATAACCTAGCACATGAGTCACTTCACAGAAAGCTTAAATGGTCTGTGCCACTCTTGTGAGTTCAACACACTTTGCGTACAAGGCAAAGGCTTGCACGCAAGCTTTCTGCTGTGGAGTCTGTACTCAGCCTTTAACTGAGAGAATCTCGTCTCTGCTTCTGCCGTGAACAGGTGCCTTCCATCAACAAATCAGCTTGTGAGGAGGGGGTCTGCAGAGCCCACATATCACTACTGCCACTTCCACAGCTCAATCACTGCACATTTCATGACCTTGAAGAAGAAATGGAAAATGCTGGCTACATGGAATTTTTCACGCTGGCAGCATGTCGTAGCGGTATGTGTGAACTGTCAACATTTGAGTTAAAAGAAACATTAAACTAGTTCAACAGGATTCTCTCCATTTGTTTTTACCTTTTTGTTGAGTTATGTGTTCTTGTGTGTGTGTGCGTGTATGTGTGTGTGTGCGTATGTGTGTTGGGGTTGGGTGAATGGGTTTACAGTAAGCTGTTAATTGAGAAATAACAGATCGAGTAACAGCTTCTTCAAAACCACAACACACGCTCCACCTAAGTCTCCATCAAACCTCCACGGAAGTCTTGAACACATTCTACCTCACGTGCATTGGGGATATACCTTCCCCCACGTCCTTCGCCTTGGGCTACAACAAATAATTTGACAGCCTCAACCTACCTGCATTCCTACCTTTGCCACAGCAACACAAATACAAAGTGAGTGTGGGGTAATTGGGAAGTGACCAAAAACAAAACAAAACAAAAAACAGGTATGTCAAGAGGTCAGGTCAGATCATTCAAACCAATGGGGAGAACACAAAAGGAGCAGAAACATTCATTGCCTGCAGAAATGCGGAATGGGGACTGAAAGAAACCCTATCAGTACCACTCCACTAGAACACCATGTGCACAATTAAGATGGCTTCCTTGTTGTTGACACCGTATTTCATTATTCAAAAGCAGACATCCACTGTATCATCTCCGCTGTACATCCATTGCAAAATCTAGCCAAGACTATGGCAACATCAGTTGATGTAAGAGCTAATCCTGAGAGCCACCCTGATCCAAATCTCTCTATTCTTCAAATAGATTTGCCTACATCTTTGCCCACAGAGGCTGCACAACACAGCCCATTCATCAGTATGACATTGTTCTAATAGAATCCACTGGAAAAGCTTTGTGCTTTTCAAGCACCATTTTTAATGCCCCGAGTGAGATGTGGTATGGAACATATGTTTTTTTTTTTTACTCGTTTTCCACTGACCATGGAAAACACAGCTCTAAACAGGGGAGAAAGAACAACAACTGCGAAATTCATTCATTCCCATCTCATTAACATGCATGTAGGCTCTATGAATACAGACATAATAGATCAATTGTAACATCCAGGTTTGGAAGACAATGCACAGAGGCAGCGGTGAAGTAGAGGTCTGTGAAAATCTGTGATGAGAGCATCACGTGATCAATCCCGTGCAGATTGCAGCCGCCGTTTCCTCTCCGCGATATGTGCGTGAGAAGGTGATGGATCGGAGTGTCTGTTCCTGGCGAATATCGTAATGCGTTGTGTTTCTGAGGCTACAGGGAAAGAAGCAGAGCTGCTGGTGGCGGGACTTGGGCGTTGGCCCGGATGAGCCGTGAGGAGCAAGCTTCCTCTGTCACAGCAGCCATCTTTGAAGCTTCGCCAGCACAGCTGCCCTCACCGACCGCGCACCGGCACCCCCCCAGCACCCCCTCCCAGCTAAGCAGGCACGTGCCAGGAGCCCGGGCGAGCTGAGCGGATTGCGCTGTTATCCACGCGCGGCAAAGGGGGAGCTGCTGGGAGCGCATGACAAGCAGACCCTCACCTGGGGCGGTGCTTCAGTTAACCCCAAAGTGTCACCAATCATAGTCTATGCACAACTGGCATGGACAATTTGCATTGGCACTTCAGCGTTCTCTCCACAAAAAAAAAAAAAATGGTGTTAACATGGTGTTAACAGTTCCCTCCTATGTGACTCACCTGCTAAAAATAGCTCTCAAAGCAAATCCATTCAATACGACAGATATCACCATTCAGAATGAATGCGGGTCCTGACTCAAATTGTATAGTGGCTGAAAACGTGACCAGATGCCAAGGGTGATGTGTGAGTAGAATCTCTACCAGGCAGTGTCACTAAGGGGATGATTATGTTAAATCGTTATCTGTTTGAAGACACGTGGTAAAGAGCACACATGATCCACCAGGGCCTGGAGTCATTAGGACTCCCTGAGTCACAGGTCAGAGAGGCACAGCGGGTTCATTGAGTTCCCACAATTCACAGCTGGAACCGCTCCCTCCACAATATGGAAAGACATGTGGTGTAACTGTGGCATGTGATTTGTCGCTAAGCTGTGTTGTGTGTACATGGGTGATCAATCACATGTTGAGAGTCTCATCGTATGCCTGTGTGCATGACACATTACAGGTGTGGCGGATTTGCGGTGACATTTTTGGATTAATATCCCAAATGTAGAATCCAATAAACTTTTACAACAACCCAAACGAGTCACCATATACAGCATTTTAAATAATATCAAATAATTACAATTACAATGTAATGACGGAGCATCAAGTCTCATAATTTGTTTTGAGTATTCATTTTAATAATTAATCAGAATCCTTCCACGCGGTTTCAGATTAGCACTGTATAACCATTAAAGTAATGTGTGTTCAAATCCCTTTACAAGATCTAGATTAAAATCAAGCTTGACATTTAGAATTTTGCAAATGGATTTGACATGCAAGCTACAGCTGCTCTGTTGTTTTGGTTTAATTATATTCATGAAAAAAAGTTGCCACATTACTCAATGCTTACTTTATTTTGCTGTTACATAACCTCTGTGCATTTGTTTTCAGCTTAACAGAAAATGACAAGGAGGTTAGATTTTCCTTTGGTGTAAAGTGTATCGTATGATTATTCATGCCAAGAGCATTATATATATATATAAAATATATATAAAAGATATCTGTAGATCAGGTCACATAAGGTGAAAATGACATTCTTTGTTCCAGTTCTCTGAGAAAAAAAGAACTGGTAATTAAATGGAGAGAAAACACCCCTTTGATTTCTTTCCTATTACCCTGAAGAAAAGTATTGCAAATTAGGTTATGATTTTTAAAGGAAGAACCTCATGGTATTCTGCTGACACAGTAACACAACCCTGCTTCCAAAGAAGCCAGGCATGTGAGAACAGGTAACACTTGGCATACAGGGACAAGCATATTCCAATCAACACCCTTTAGTGTTACAAAAGCCTGGCCTAGCCAAAAGAGAACTGTGAATTCAGATGAAGAAAAAAAAAAAAAAACAGGAAAAGGGCAACTCTCTGATCTGCTGTACAGTCAGGAAGCAGAAGTGTACTGGAAACACATTTAAACGCCTGCCTCATAACATTTGAGATTTAGCACTGATGACCATGTGCTCTGGATGCATCTCTGAGGCATTCTGTGAGGTAGAGAGGTAATGCATGGGAAAATCAATAAAAGTCTATACCCCAGTGGGAAATGCAAGGACATCCAGGCGACAAACAAAAATGGAATTGTAAATAGAAGCCAGCCTGACCCTCGACCTCTTGACTCTTTGCATTTGATGACAAAGCAAGCGTTTAGCCTGCATAACAACAGATTGTTAAGACAGTTTCAGCGTCTGTCCTGCATTCCTACATTACTGTGGTAAATGAGTTTAGATGAGCTGAATGGCCTGTTCACATCATTAATCTTTTTGGTTTCTTATGTTTTAATGTCAAGCAAAACAGCATCTGTCTAAAATTTTACGATTGTGAAATAGAGATGGAAATGAAGAGTTAGAGGTCCCGAGTGTCCTTGAGCATGTCTGAAATTCTTTGACCTTGACGTTCGCTCAGTTTTTTGGAAGGGGGAGGGGTGATGGGTGGTGTAACGTAAGGCCACTCTCTTTCCAGACGGGTGTCCTTGAGCTGGTGGCTCAGAGAGAGAACCCAGGGCCCTGCTGCGTACGGCCACTGCCTATGTCCCCAAGTCACTTGCAGTCAGGAGGACCTTTTGGCCACTGTACGATTAATGGAACTTGGCTTGCCAACTATTATAAAAGCAAAAACTGTGAGCTACATCTGTGAGCAAAGGCTCATTCTGAAGAGGAAGTGTGTGTGTGTATGTGTGTGTGTGTGTGTGTGTGTGTGTGTGTGCGCGTGTGTGTGTGTGTGTGTGCGTGTGTGTGTGTGGCCACACGTGTATGCTTGTGGGTATGTGTACTCACACCGTTTTGTGTGTGTGTGTTTGGGGAGGTGGGATTAAGAGAGGTACATCTCACTGCATTAGAGCAGTCATTGTGATGAATAATGCACAGACACACATTAGGGCAAACAATCCACTTTCTGAAATAGCTTCATCGTAGCAGCGCATAAACAATGGGCGGGCTACAGCGAGTGACAGTGTGACATGTGTTAAATGCCAAAGGTAATGCGCTGTGCCGCGCCGAGGCCTCTCCAAAGGGACGATTAGGAAGCTGCGACTCGTCCTCCACGGAAACCGTGTCACGGTAAGGGCTCTCATTATTTCACGCGTTACGTAACGTTAGATTACAATGCCGCCAGTTGCCAGGCATCTCTGGTTGGTGCAGCGAGCATGCTTGCAGGCTCACCACATTTAATTTTGCCACCACCATCTCCGGCGCCAGCCTCATTTCTTATTGAAAAGTAAGTCCGTTGGCGTAACGCCGAGCCTCTCACACTCCTCTGGAGCGAGCAGAGGATGCGAGGGGAAGGCGGAAGGATAGTCATGGACCTGCTGCAGTGTTGCCCATGCTGTTCAGCAGACTGTCTGTGGCAAACAGGAACCCAGGAAGTCACACGGCGCAGAGGCTGCCTTGGCTGGGCGACCCTTTATTAGGAAAATATTGCGCTCGAGCCGTCCTGTTTAAATTCCTTGTCTCTTGATCCCCACGCAATTACTCACAAGTTTGTTTCACCTTCCCACACTCTGCAAAATGGATTCTTTTTCGTGTTGGTTTTGTACTGTCCCCAGAGGGAGCCAGCTGTGGCAATGGCGACCCGCTGTGGCTTTCTCATACGATGCGTCTCTGTGTTCTCTCACTTCCAGTGAGCTGTGTTTGCAAAAAAAATGAGACACTGAGCTAGGACCCTTTCATAGCATCTGTATAGTTTACGCTTAAGTAAACAGGTATTGCCACGTTGGTATAGCAATTAGTCCAATTCTTCAATATATAGCACAGGTTGTGTTAGCAGTCTGAGGGCACTTTCACACCTAGATTGCTAAACTGTTTGGTTCTGACAGATGCCCTCTTAAGTTCATTTTGTGCTATATGTGAAACCTTGACAGTCATGTAATCGCACCAGGATGCAAATTAAAAAAAAAAAAGCAAGGCCACCACAGAGAGCTGGTCTCAGACTGTTTGTAACTAAAGCTGGTGCATTTGTGAGTTTGGTCCACCAAAGGTTTGCGTAGTAAGAAAGCAAATGGGTTACGGTTCAATTTAAAACCAACCAATCATACAGGGTGCTGAACTGCCTAACAAAGGGATGTCTTTCCCATTGCTTCAGCTCCCAGCACTGTGTGTAACTTGTGAAGGCATTCTAAAAGGACAGTGTCATCCATGGACAAGCGTAACATGTTTTTCAAACTGTAGTGAATGCACAAAACAACAGAACAAATAAGAGCATAGCATGTAGGGTGGCTCTACCATGCTCTACTTGTATAAGGTCCAGAACATTCCCAGTGCAGGTGAACATCAAGTGAAAGTAGCCCAATGGAAAGATTTCAGTGTGCAATCAGTAGATTTCACATCCATGTGTAGCAGCACATAAACTGAACAAACAAACTTGAATTGCAGCACAATTGCATTCATTCAAGTAAATTAATTGCAAATTAATTTTGGTTTGATTGAACTGAAAAAAAAAATTAAATCGGAAGTCACATGCAAGTGAAATTGCCCGGAATCATCAGAATGTGTCCGTTATTAATGTAAAATGTAATTTTGATCAACTAAAGCGATTCCCTGATGACCCGTCCTGATGCAGGAGGTTTAAATGGAAGAGCAAGATTACAGCCAAGATGAGAGCTCTTCCCTGAGAAATAATTATGGTCTGTAAACAGTGATTAATGTGCTTCTCATAAAAACTTCCATCTTTTCTTTTCAATTACCATTAAGGTAAAAGTTAATTTCCAAAATAACATTTTCAGAGACAACTATAGTTCATTGGGCCTGCCAGTCCATTATTTACACCCACACAACCCCCCCCTCCCCCCCCTCCCAACCACTCCTTTCCTGCATGTGACACGTTTGATTACTCATAGCTTCACTTCTCCCGGGCAAACGCAGGGCGTTCCAAGCATAGCGGAGTTTACAGCACCGGGCCTCCGCTGAATGCCAATGCTGACCAAAGCCGCACGGTTTCTCAGATGCTGTTGTTCTCGCTCTCACCCGCACTGCACAAAGGGAAACAAAACGTGCTGCAGTGGGCTATTAGGAGGTAAAAAAAGAGAAGGTAAAAACACAGAGGCAGTGATCCATCGCTGATATCCTGGAGCACGGATAATAGGCCTTTATATTCCTTTGGTGACAGCTCAGCTCTTACGTTTTTTGAGGACTGTGGTGATGATGGAATCCGGGTCCACCCACTCCCTCTGGAGTGGAGGAGACGCAGGATGAAGAGTGGCGAGCAGAGATGGACCCCCATCACGGCGGGCACTCTCTTCCCCCGCATCCTGACACCCTTGGCGACCCGGTCACCGTAGAAACCTCTCCAACGCAGCAGCCGAAGGATACGCGCTACCCTGCGCAGGCTATTGTTAAACTGAAGTGTTTTCACCCCCACCATCTCCAGCAAGTAATTGTCAGCATTAGCAGCTCCTACCTGAGTGCAACTTGAAAGGTGAAACTTTTCCCTCTGAATGTTGTCTGTGGTGATCACCTGTGCAATTCCATGCAGTTACTCTGTGTATGTCTGGATGCAACCGTGCGCCACTCTGATGATCCCAAGACTTCCAGGTTTTCCCTCGGTCAACATGCATCTCTCAGCTTGGCATTTCATGCAATGCCACTGTGGCTCAACCCATGTACCACAGCACCCTCGTCTGCTGTGTCCTCCTGCCCAGACAATGTTCCCAGCAGAAGGTGACACCGCTGTTGGCAGGCTCATTCTACCCTCAGTGAACCCTGCTTAGCTGGAGGGACCCTGTCTGAACCAGTGAGTGACAGTTTGGGGCCAAAGGGCAGGCTGATGCACATAACAACAGGGTATTGTGGGTAACCAGCTGAACTGCCATGCTCGGGCACATGGTTGAGGAATGAGCAGGTCATCAAGAGAGAGCCACATCATGACGGAGGGGATTCGGGTGCCATGTGAAACCCTGAGGTGGTACTGTAGTGACATGATGTAAACTGTACGCACTCTTGCTCATGTTGCCCTGTCATATGCGCTAATATACCCTTCCGTCCTAAGTCAGCCTGGATAAGAGAGTCTGCCAAATAAATACAGGTAAATGAAAGTTCCCATCACCTGCACGCATTGTTTAACCCTGACCTGTGAATATCTGTGAATAGCCTCTGCGTTTCTGCATACTGCTCAGCAAAGCAGCCCCCCCCCCTTGGCGGCCCATGGTTCTTTCTATTCAGTAGCTTATTGGACGGTTCCAGGTCATTAACTGTGATTTATGGTCTGCTTACGGTCATCACTGCTCGTCAGTGAGGATCGCTCATTAAGACACTGCTGTATGTCTCCTTGAAAACCAGGCCCTGCTCAGCTGTCAGGAAAATGGCTTTTTCTTTTTTTTTTCAGACACGCATCAAGATGAGCTGTACATAACAGGTGGAAATATCTGACAGTCAATGGTATCAGATGATGATTATGGATTACAGTAGCAGTAGAAACCTATAATTGAACTGCAGACCCTTGGAATGGTCATTTTCCTGTAACCATTCAAAAGTGAATGTACATTGGTTATTGTGAGCTTTGCCATCCACTCACAGCAACGTGATGATGATAGTCATGCTCACGGACCTTTGCACTTCATCTTAAAAGGCCAAAGAGCAAGCAGTGCTGTATATCATCAGGAAATAACATATTAATACCATAACATATAATAACATAATAATGAGCTCATTTAGCAGTTAATTACATTATCACATTTATCAGCTGACATTTTACTGGTTCTTTTTGCCTCTTTTTCTTTTAGGCCCCTAACAAGTGAAGCATGTGCTGGTAGAAATACCTTGCAAAAGTAGCAGCTTTCACATAACAAAATATTGTTATTTATTAGTAGTGTTAGCAGCATAACAGCTATACTAAACTCTTTGCAGGTCTAGAAATGCGATATTTACTTTTCCACAAGTCTTCAGATTCACAGTAAGTACAACACTTGGGTTTTTGTGAAATGTTAGAGAGCAATCTGTAAAAAAGTAAGATTAATGAAAAAATGAAAAAATCCCCTCAGGGTTTAAATGATGAAGTTAGTCAGTATGACTATGTTCTCCAAATAAATCAATGACAAACAATGAAATAATTTCCTGTGAAAAGGATGAAACCTTTCCAGGATACCCCTGTGTAATGAGCTGTGATTTGCCGATGCAGCAAGATTTGTGTTTAGAGTGTCAACAGACATTGAAAGCTCTCCTCTGCTGTCGGCTATCTGATAGCTAAACACACTCCCCTCACTCAGATAAACTTGCGGGCATTGTTGTGTCGTGGGAATTTAACATGGCATGAGTACACACGCCCGCAATCATACACACGTGCACACACAAACACACACACACACACACACACACACAGACACATCACACAACCTCAACTGTAATGACTGTCAAGCAATGTTCCTGGAAACTGAGCAAGCTTGAAATTCACTCTGAAAGCTGTCCAGACAAACTGTCCTCCCTTTCTCATTCCAGCACTCCAAACTGGAATGCACATTTTTTGTTTACCCGAAAATAAATGTCCTTTATTTTCTAAGCCCCGCAGAGAGAGAGGGAGAGAGAAGAAGACTCCAGTCACCATAAGCCTATTAAGGAGTTATGACAGAGTTGCCATTCGTCAGGGAAAGCTCTGGGGAGGAAAGGAGCGAAGAGATAAAACCCATTCTGAAGAGGTCACTCCGTGCAGGCACTTGATGTTCCCTGACCCAAAGCCGGTAGCCCTTCCTTATGCAAGCACCTGAGAAAGGTTACCACCTGCAGCAGCTACAGAGATGCTGATGTAAGGCAACGTGTATGTTTTCTCAGTATCTGCCTCTCTCATGATGACCCAACACAAAACCCTGTAAGGAAGAGAATGACAGGTCAATCTGAGAACCCAAGCGCACGTTAAACCAGGCAGGGTGGGTGAGAGGGCAGGCTTAAATCAAAGTTATTAAACCTTACTGCTGAAAACAAGCATTAATCGTCTTATTTCCTACTATAAAAAGACATCATTAAATCCAAGGAAATTGTTTTCCAGTGTACTAAACACACACCAGTGTTGTGGAATGCTTGTTCAGATACTCTCCCTGAGTCTTAAAACCATTGTTCAGATACTCTCCCTGAGTCTTAAAACCATTTAAAGGACAATTTTAAGGGTGCTGGAAAGCCTTGTTACAATGACGGTTGTATGGGTGTACTCTTGGAGTGTCACATTTATAACAGTGCTAATTTATATGTGGCATCTGAATGAACTCTGTGAATAGGAATGATGCTTTTAAGCTAAGTGGTCTTCAGCCAGCTGTGAAATAAAACAGTTGGGTGACTTCACCATTCAGAGCTCCACATTTTCTCCCAAGGCTTCTTGGTTCCAAGATCAGGCCAGCAGAGGCATTTGATCTCATTACACAAAGTGCCGTGTTGAGTGCAAAAAAAGTTTCCTCGCACTTTAATGGAATTACTGGACGAGCACTTGTATGCCATAATGAATACACAGGAATCATGTATCATACGAATGTCATTTATAATTGAAAAGCTATTAGAGTACATGTTGCTCCTCCATCAAAGCAATTTCATCAGGGCTGTAATCAGAAACATTAAGGTCCATTTGTACCTTGTGCATATAAATGCTATAAACCTTGAAAATGAAAATGAGTTCTATAATGTTGATTTAGCCATTCCATGGTTGTAAACCTATGAGAAAATGAAATATGTTTCTGTATACACGAGAATATGGAGCCCAATGTAGTCAACTAAAAAAAGCTTAATTCTTAAATGGATGCCCAGACATAGACTGCTACGATATATTCACTTAAAGGTGTCTCAGGCTCAGCAATGTTGTGGTAATACTGACACTGGGAGATTCCACTGCAGGCACAAGTTTATCAATTTTACATGTATGTTTGCAAGAAATGCTGTTACCAGGATGGCTCGAATCTACAAGAATGGGGTGATAAAATATTGGCTGTAGATCGTAAAACAACACAAAGCATACTAATACAGAGGAAAGGTCACAGGCTAATGGGCAAAGGATGTCAGACCAATGAAGTTAATGCAGTACTTATAACTCTTATCTTAAGAGACCTGTTTAATACAGGGCATGTGATGAACAAGTGCTACCTGTGGGACAGAGGATGGCAGCACAGCAAGCACTGAAAAACATTGTATGTAGTATCAGCCACAACAAGGGAACAAGCAGAGCTGAGAGGTGTTTCTTCTCAATTTGCTGAATAAAAGGTGCTGTTTAGAAGCTGTCAAGTATAAAATTGATGTTTGTCCCATATCTTGTCAAGGCACTTGCAAAGCAAACCACTCCAGTGCAAAAAAAGGAAGCATGATTAGAATGTAGAAGAAACTCTGAAATGTCTTCCTTTTTTCCTTGGGGGACTATAAAGAAACAATGTCACCTTGGAGAGAAATGAAAGCTGAAAGCACTGCTGCACATTTGCTGAGTTGCTTTAGTCCTTTGAGCATTTGATGGAGGCATGACAGCACACAATCTTCCTCTGACTTGTTGTACGCTCTTACAGGAAAAACAAAGCAGCAAATTAATGTGTGTGACTCTCTCTATTGACAGTTTATCTGTTTGTACAGTCAGATATATACCGATGTGCAGATTACAAGCTTTGTGTACCCTGCAGTTTGTCATCTCTAATCATTTCCATTGACTTCACTGATGAAAGTGTGCCCTGTGCTGTAAAAATGCTTGTTCTTAAAGATTATAAACAAGTTTTGTTAAGATGGCTACACTCCAATGATATGGGGAACAGCACTTCTGGGTAATGCTTTTTACTTGTCCTTGACACATTATTTGTTCGGTTTGGTGTCAGGAACATCTGAAGCGCCTAAGTGCTCAGAATGAAACTGAATGTCCCTGACTGATGACTGTAATTAGCAACAGCAGTGACTGCATCCTTTTATTTCCTTAAAATGACTCACAATGCTAGGCTGATTGTGACAAGCAAAGAGTCTCTATTTTCTGGGAAACAGACCCAGATCCAACAGAAGGCTTGGGCGTTATGCGGTGGAGGACCTGCAGCACGAATCTGTAGTGTGGAGTGAGGGAGCAGGATGAGTTGATCAGGGTCTGATGGAGACATGAAATAATAGTACATAGTACTGGTCTTGCAATAGTACAAAATCACTTCATTTCTGCTGGAAAAGTCTAAAGGGGAAAGCATGAGTAATTTTTCACAAACAAGAAAATAAACAACAAAATTTTAATCAGGACTTGAAGAAGCTCAGATTTTTATGTATAGAACATAAATTCTCAGCTGTCTTTTAAACATTAACAATAGATATTTCATAAAGGATGAATTTATGTCAGGTAGATCTCTTAAATTGACTGAACGCATCGTATCAAGCCAAAACTTAAACATTTGAACTCGAACAGCATGTTTACTCATTGATTTGGTGAACACCACGTGAACTCACACAGCTGTCATGGAAAGATTTTCTGCATATCTTGCATACCATAGGCTGCAAGAACAAGGGTGTGCATTGAGTGAGGCACCTGCATTTCACACATTACAAAATTACAACAGGTAACAGGTGTTGACTGAGTGAAGACAGAATCCCAACCCTTTCACCCGCTAAAAAGAGACGCAATTATCCTGCCGAGCTAAAGACTCAGGCCTTCAGCACAGGGGCCTGGTCATGTGCCCGTCCTCACGTCACGGCCTGACATCAGCCTCAGTAAAAGACCTGTACACACTGAGCTCCTTTCCCTCCCGTTCACCCCCAACATCACGTGAGACAAAAGCCAGTGTGAGGTAACCACTAGGTCAAAGCATTCTGGTCGCCGCTGAGCCGGGTACCACCATCCCGTGAGAGAGTCATCACTCTCTGAAGAGTGTAAATTCTTCTGAATGCAAGCAAACAGCTCACACTCAGATGCAGTCTAAATCATAACACCAGAATCTTTCCTGTTGTATTGTTAAATTATCTAACTAATTGTTCAAAGTTTGTTGGGGTTTATGCAAACAGAACAGGTTTGTTACTTGTTTACACAAACTCAATTGACCAGAACCTTGACAGACCCTCTAATTTTCTACTAAACAGGTTACATTACAAAGAATAGCAATAGCACGTGCAAATAGCACGTAGCTAAGATTATAGAACAGCACAATTTCCTTATTCCAGTGAATATGTGCATGGAGTTCACAGCATCATTATTGCAGTAATTATACAATTTCAACACTTATCACACCAAGGGCCGCAGAGATAGCGAAAGAGAATATCACTGGGCCACAGATTTCAGTGGCTTCAGTGCAGAGTCACAATGGGATGTATGGAAAATGTGGATGTGGCTTATTTATGTGTAATTAGCATTATACCTGAATACCTAATGTGGTTCCCCTGGACATGGGGTACAGTGTAGGGGACCAGTATTTAGATACTGACAGTATTTTATGCATCTGCTTCTCCTTCTTGCCTTTGGGTATGTAGAAATGTATGTATGTACTGTGTGTAAAGGAGCCGCCAGCTAGACCCATCAGGTATCGCTGTAGGGCTCGCTGTAGAGGTGGAGGAGGATGGGCAATGATGGATTGGAGAGGAGAGAGAAGACTGCTGGCATAGAACAGATGGAGGTCTGACACCATGGGTTCATCACAGCTGTTAAGAGTCTGGCTGTGCTAAGCCATTGATCAGAACACGCTTTCTTCTTCTGGACTACTGGAACAGTCCTGCTCTTTACCTTTTCTGCCAAACCTCTGTATGTGGCAAATATCTGATGATATTTTACATTAAATGTTAGAAAATGAACATGCCGTGATCTTATATACACATATTATAAACATGCATAGCACTGTATAGTGTGATATTTTAAGTGATTTAAGGGTTGAAAATGGATATATTTGTAATAACTGAAACATTGTGTCTTGTACATGAGAGTCTTCTAATGCTTGACTCTTTTCATGTATTTTAATCACATACTGTCATACATAAAATAAATTGTTACACTATTGTACTGATATTGTGCTCCCACATACACCGGGTAAGCAAAAAACATTACATTCATAGGCTGTGGAACAGTTTATGGTTTATATGATGCTGCATAACATAGCCTAACATAGCTTATTAAAATAAAGACAGTAAGAAACTACCCCCTCTCACCACCAGTCACCCTCAGCTGAGTATCATCCACGTTCACATTTCAAGTGAAATAAACACAAACACGACCCACTAGGTGGGCGTTCACAGTGCAAGAGGTGGTCACACCGTACCCAAGGGCTTTTCTCCCTCCCCAAACACAAATCATCACGGGTGACACTATAAAAAATGAAGGGGGGGTGACCTTAATTTCTCTGGGGGGACGCATTTCATTTCTATCTCAATGCCGGCATCATCTCAAGCCCACAGTGTTAAACGGTATGTGGGAGCATCAATATCCAAGGGGGACCGGTTTGATTTTCTCCTGCTAGTTATGGAGAGGACCCAGATGGCAGGAACTGCTCCACATTATTTTCTTCCAGAGAATAGATGATAGACTGGGATGCACTCCCACCATCAAAGGCCACCGATCCCATTCCACGATGGATAAAAGACATGATCTGCCTTTCTCCTGTGTAAATAGCATGTGAGAAATAACGTTTGACATTTGCATGGCTGGACACAGCCTCCCGTCATGTAATTGACAGAGAACCTCCCTGGAGACTCTGTAAATAAACTGGGAAAATGTAAATTATGCCAGAGCAAAGGCAGATTCCATACAAAAATAGACACTGAGATTAAATGTTAGAGAATACATGTTTCTCCTCAATCAATATATTGAAAATATGTCAATTATCGCCATTTTAGTATATCGCAAAATACTTCTGCTTTTCATTAACATAGTGGAAAGGTATTTGCAATTTATTCCTGGCCTGAACACCAAATTATCTCAATATATTGCAATGTATTGCATTTTTGTGCAGGAGTCCTTGCAGGCTAAAATGAGATTGGTGAGTAGGCCTTGAGAGGTTTTGAGAGGTCCTGACATCTCAACATTTGCTAGGGTAATATGACGCAGATGTGGGTGTCAAGGGGCTACAGTTGTTCGTGCTAAAATCCTTCTCTCCCCTCTTGTGTCCTGAGTCCGTGATCACTGAAGACCAGATTAAATACACCCTTTTAAGTGACTCTGAGGGAAAAGCCAAGACAACAGATAAGAACAAATAGAGTGTGTGTCTTCACCCGTGTGCACAGAACCAATGAACCATCACTGCACATATTCCCACAGCTGTTTTAGCATCTGGCTAATGTAATTAAAACAGGAGAAATGGAGTGGGGAATAACCAGCAGACCCACCACTCCATTTGATGCTACACACATGGTATTTTGAGAACAGCAGCTCAGGGCATGCTTGCTGTGAAATGTGCAGTGCAGGAGGGGTGAGGGGGTCTTTTCCCCCTGTTCAGCTGGCCCTGATATAATTCGCACTGCACTCAGACTCCCTTATTACGTATAGGTCCCAGTTTTCGACCAGCCTCCATCTATCACTTGTACACAGCATGTCACCATCACCTTAATAAGTGACTCTGTTCAGCAGATGGGAGACCATTGCATTGAAAGATGGGACGCTTTTACTGGCATATGTAGACCCACAGTGTGGAATTGAAGTCATCCTGAAGTAAAAACAGTTGATGAGGTGAGACCAGAGTTCTGTGTGGTCTTCTGTGTGGTTCTGTGTGTGCTTTCAGTCAATGCTGGTGACAACAGCCTCACTTATCCTCACTGGCGTGAGGATAAGCACACGCCACTGCTCTACACGACAGTGTAGTATAGTGACAAGGAGCAGGGCTTCTAACCAAGAGGTTGCAGGTTCAGTTCCTCACTCTGGCACTGCTGCTGTACCCCTGGGCAAGGTACTTAACCCAGAAGAGCCTCAGTAAATAACATGTAAAAATTGTAAACAGTGTAAGTCGCTGGATAAGAGTGTCTGCTAAATAACAATAATGTAATGTTAATGTAAACATCAACGTAAAATTCGTCACATCAATCCCTTTGTTAAAATCACCTTACATGCAGTCGGAATAAGTTGATGCAATATTCATATGTTTTTCTATGCAAAACATATTTGTTTTGCATAGAAACAATGTTTTCCGGCTCTTAGAGCTACTGTCAAGGTATGCATGAATAACATTACACCTAGCGTAAGGCTGCAATATGGTTGCGGTTTCTGCAGTTTGTAAAAGGGCCGAACATGTTCTGATCTGAAGTGTGTCTGATCCGGGATCAGTTGACCCAGGGATGCCACTGGTCCGGGGCCAGTTGGCCCAGGCTCAATCGTAACCCCAAATAGTATAGGGAAAAAAAAATGATGTGTGCATATGGGAACGGAATCTATGCACTTTCACTAGACGCTTGCCTTGGCGGCAGTTGTGACGTCGTCCCCATGTCATAATATCAGCCTGATTGTGATGAGCTGATGGAGCTGGGCAGGCACAGAGAGCAGAGCGTGAACCTCTGGCAGTTTGCAGACGACATCTGGAAGTGAGTCAGCAGGAGCTGGGAGAGACAGCAGACAAGGGCAGCGGAGGGGCCGCCGGGTACGCAGAGGCAGAGACAGGAATGCATGAATCTGCGGGGGTTGGGGGGTGGGCGTGGGGTTGATATAATGGAGGCAATCCCAGTAAGTGCTGCCCGTAATTCCATTTCTGCAATGAAACCAATGGCTACAGATCGTAATGACCCGACCAGCGTTTACAGCGGCTCGTTCGCATTGTGTCATCCGGCTCTGCTGCGGAGTGTAAACCAACATTTCCCCTGGGTCCGTAGGGTTTTTGAGCTGCCTTAATTTGACTGCACTCCATGAAGATGCATCACAGTTCTGTTTACACAGCTGTGCCGGGGCTCTTTATGTAAAGAGTTTCTTGCATGCAGATCAGCTCTGGGGTGATGCCCATGGGCTGGGGTTCCTGTGTGCTGAACAGGATATTCTGATGGTGGGCACGATAAGGTCAGGATAAGGACAGCTAAGTCACGCCCTAAAGAAATGGAAAAGGCTTTCAAATCACATGGATAATCCCACCTTAATGGATAAACAGCCCTGTGTCAATATGATGCACTTGGAAATAACATGAATATGATCATTTTTAAAAAAAAAAAAAAATCCAGGTGAAATATGGGATGATTCATAAATCATTTTGTTCACATCCGAATGTATAAAAAAGGCCGATGATGCAACAATACAACACGTGACATTCAGTGCAGTACATAAATCACATGCTTCACACAGCTAATGGAAACAATTCATGTAACCGCTGCTCCTATGTTGTCTCCGGTTTGCAGTCACGGTGTATGAAATGGCCTTTAGATGTGTGCCATCGCCAGGTCAGCGTAGACAGACTTGCCTATTGGCTTTGTGTGTGTCATTGCTCCTCTCTCCTCAAAGTCCTCCTTAAACTAGTTTCCTTCCATGAATGACAGAGGTTTCATAAGGGAAATTTAGCCTATTTTACAAAACCCCTCCTGACAAAAATCCTTGTGGGTAATCTCATTGAAACACACGTTGCTCGACTCTGGTGCTTGAAAATCTCGAATTCTCTCAGTCTCTCATAGCGGCACACAGCTTTCCATCTGGATATATTTCCTATGGTCCTTGTGTGGAACACAATGCTGGAATTTAGTCATTGACTTGATTTTAAAGCCTCTTTGATATTCAGACCTATTTAAAACCTACAGTGTTTTAGAATTGGGGGGGGGGGGGTAGCAATGTAGCATAGTGGTAAGGAACAGAGTGTATAACTGAATTCCCCTCCAGGGCACAGCTGCTGTACCAAGAATTGTCTTAGTATATATCCAGCTATATAAATGGGTAATATGGAAAATTGTAACCTATGTAACTCGCTCTGGATAAGAAGGTCTGCTAAATGCCAATAATATAATGTAATATAAAGAATGTAGCTGCACAGTAAAATGCCCATCAAAATTGACATTCCTCTGCAAAGCAGCCAAGACACCGTTTTGGTTTATGATCAATTTGCCATCACTGGCCCCCTATGGAAAATTTTTGCCACAGACGAGAAGCATTAACCTGAGGTTTATCTGATTCTGTGAGGCGCAATGACAATGTGAGCTTCTTCATGTCACACGTGTACACAAACGTACATGCAAGAACATGCAAGCGCAGAACCACACAAAGGGGATGAAAAGGCACACGGGGGACAGTTGTGACTGAGGCCCATATTCCTTTAGTGGCATTGTAAATATACTGTAATTAACCAGCATCTGCATCAAGACTCATGATGTGCAACAGCTCTAAGGCTGTGCCTTGGCCCTCCCGGTCTTCTCAGTTTGAAGGTGTTTCTCATCTTTCAGGCTGTGTGGGAGCTCCCTAAAATAATAACCAGTAATAAATGCTAATGGGAAACATTGAGATTCCAGTCACTGCTTAGTGTGTGGTACTCGATTGAGCGGGGAGATAGGAATCTTCTGCATTCACTGGATTAATCCCTTAAGCAAATTGCTTCATTCATGAAAACAAAGCAAGACTATTTTTGGCAGATAAAGTCATTATTGTTTACATATGATGATGTTATGTAAAGGAACAGTCAAATGGTAAGTCTATTTTTATGAAAACGCAATGGAATGCAATAAATGTGGAAGGCATTATACTATATACTGTTTAGGGGGAGTCTTGGCCAGATCTGCAGTAAATTTATTTAAAGCCCACAGACGGAAGCAAGGGAACTTATCAGGATTTTCAGCCAGAACATTGACTATTGTGTTGTATATAAATCGTAGTGATTGATGTACATGCACGCGAGATTTGGGTGATATAGGTGATTTGTAGGCAGTAGTCTTGACACTCATGCTTCAGTTCTATTTCATATCTATTCTTATTCTCTTGTGTTTTTTTTCAGGACATTACACTAGCATTGGTTTTGCAGTGCCTGAAAATATGTGTAAAACTGCACTGAAATGAATAATTCTACTGGTTTTGGCAAGATGTTGATATGTGTAGTGCCACATGTTATTTTCATAGAACCGCACCTGTTTGTTCTCAAACAAATAGTTACTCCCAGAATCCCTTCCTGTACAAGCCAAATAATACAAAAAAAAAAAAATTAGACAATGTAACGTGAGTGTAACATTGACACACTATGGAAGGCAGTGATTGGCTAAAATGGCACTTTGCCATGAAATGATTATTTGCTAATCGCCTGCTTCAGTTCACATTCTTTCAAGGAGTTAGTTTATTATGGCATGTTGTGTACTGTAGGTGCATACAGGAGTAGACAGTGAAAACATTTTTACCCCAATGCATGATTCCATATGGGCTGTTCTGATATCCATCCGATTGAGATAATTATCATGTCAAAGCATACTCCCAGCAGAGCCACAGCACAGACACACAGCGATACTCAACCAGACAGCACCACACAGGTCCTTTTGCATGACAGATTACCGAGCTCAGGGAATGCGGGGACTGCTTGTAGCTGAAAGCCCGGGTGAATGCTAAACAGCTTGCTTTGCCCTTGAATTCCAGTCTTGTTGATCCATAAGGGTGTAACTGTCAGCTGCGATCCCTCGGCATTCACATCCACTTAATGAGAACGTCAGCCCTCCTGGGGTGGTGGTGGTGGTGGTGGGGGGGGGACACGTCATCAAAAAGATTCCTCAATCCCAGCATGCCGTTCACCACAGCCAAAGACATGCAAGGCTATTTCCACCACTCCCAAATGCCCCCAGGAGCCATGTTAGATTTACTTATTGCTGACACATGGTGACAAAGGAAAAGGAGACAGGATTTCAGTTATTGCAGCCCCCACCATGCCCTCCCCCCACACCCCTCAGACAGAAGGAAGATGATTTGATTTACAGGTATATGGCATGTCAGCAGCTGAGCAATGGGAAGACTGCTGGGGAGCCATTATGGGTCCATCATGCCCTACACGCCACATCCATCACAGGACGGCAAAATCAAGAATCGCCAGATTAAGGTCGGGGGAACACAGCACCAAAGGCTTTTCCAGGCAGGAGGGGCAGATCAATATGGGGGGGAGATTATTCATATTTCAAGAGAAGGAACTGGCTGGGATCATAGATTGGGCAGGGCTTTTTTTTCCTGTCCCACATTTTGCACAGACGTCTTATACCACGTGTAAAAACAGCATTTCTTTGTGTTAATAATATTGTTTTCAGAGCAATGAATTATGTTACAGTGTAATAAAAATGTGTTGTTTCACCAGTACCTCTCATTTCCAAATTATTTTGACATTGTAAAGTATTCTGTGTAACTAATGGAAACAAGAATATCAAATTTATCACTTAACTTCAGAATATGCTCACTTCTCCTTTCCATCATTGTATTATTACAAGTAGCTATGCTTAAGATTTTCTTTATTTCCCTCTTTTGCATGCTGTTTGTAATCATTGCACAGTATACTGTTGAAAATGGTGTTTGTGTATTACCGTAACATGCAGGAGTAAATAAAATTAACTTTCCGACAAGAGAAAGAAAATAGTCTAGTTTTACGACTGACTACACTCCTTCACAAGTAGACAAGATTAGACATTATAAGAAGAAATGCTTATTTAATTTGTATTCTTCTATGTGTTTTCCCCTTATGCAAGCCTTATTTTAGAGTTTCCAGTTGCTCCTTGGTCTTATCTCACAACCCCAAGTTGTGCAGAAGCACTGCAGCAAAATGAACGCAATCTTCCAACAGCTGATAACACTCCCACAGTACCACAGTGCAACACAAGGAAGTGGGTGCCAATTGGAGGATAGGCACTACTCTGCTGATGCTGTCTGAGCAACATGCAGGGGTTCCTGAGAGGAATGAGGCAGCAGACACTCATACCCTAATGGAGTGAGGACAGTTTGTTCCTCTGGTATGGGCTGATGACACAGCTGGGATTGCAACTGGGGCATAGGGCGCAGTCTGCATTTGAGACAAATATCTTGCCAACTAAGCTACTCAGAAGCCCCATTCTACTGTTATTTATTTATAAGATTTCCCTGGTGACAATAGTTTTCCTTTTGTCTATTCATATTAAAGCTGTTATAATTATGCTACAGTTTGCTATAGTATGCTGTTTGACCGTAAACAAAGAAAGTAAATCTGTGCTTTTTAATACATTGCTGTGACTGTGTTAGCACACTGTGTTCCATTTCAGTTTTGCATTCTGTCCACAATGTTTTCTGAACTATCAGACCTTCCCATCTTAGGCTTACCATTAGAGTGTGCTCATTTTGCGGTGTGTGAGTATTGGCACCAGCGAAAGCCGTGCTGCTTTAAGTGCTTTCTTTAATTTAATCAGGGGTGGAAAGTTGAACTGGAAGAGCAAGAAGGGGCACGAGGACTAAGCCTCAATTTTATCAGTATCGATTTCCGTTAGAATCCGTAAGTACAGTGTATGCAGAACCACCTACTTTTAGGTGGTGTTCACTCACTTTTATTTATTTAATTATTTTACAATGTGTATGAATTACCTGATTTTTACTGAAACTAAAATGACTGGGCATTCAAGCCATGGCTAGAAGCAGCATCTAGCTCACTCATTGCATTGGCCTCCTTCGTTTTCCCTGGAGCAACAGAGGTCCGTGATAAGGAAACAGCGGTATCGGGTATCGGGTATCTTGTGAGGCACTATTCACATGGCCTGAGACAAAAGGCCACTTTCCTCCTTTCCTGGGACTTTCATGATAATAACTTCAGTTCGGGTCCTTTTTCATTGTGATGGACGCTGTGAAAATTACACCCCTCCCGCCTGTCGACCCCCGGACAGACAGGATGTTGCTGAGTGGTTAATGGGATCTGACCCCATATCCCTGCGGAGACTGTACACCTCAGGTTGATGTGGAGTTTGCTGTGTGGAAGCGGTGCCCTCCAAGCCTCCTGCTGTCAGCCAGCCGTCCCAGAGCAAGCAGGGGGTGAGAAGGGTGACAGCTGCATAGAACACAAGAAAAAAAAAAAACTGTCAGGTCCTTATGGCTGAAAACAGTGAAGGGGTAGTGGTCAGATCCACGGAATGCTTTAAAGGAACTGGCTGGATGTTTTTTATTGTTAAATTAAGAACCGGAATTTGAGAAATGGAAATACAGTTCTCTCTCATAGACTTTTTTTTTTTACTCTTTTCTCTCCTCTGGATGGAGATTTATCCATAGTTTAAGCACATAATAAGAGTGAGCTCTGGGCTCTAGCCTGTACAACATCAAAGAATGCCTAACAGTCTAACTATGATGAGTGAGACATAATAGTGGTGGGTTTTTTCTTCTCTCTTTCTGTGGTAGTTACAGTAGCCTCTGAGCTAAACTCACTCCCAATGACTCACAAACTGTGTTGCTCGGGACAACCAGAACAAAGGTTACACAGGAGTAGCCAATTAATCAACTTTCATAATTAGATAGACATTTTAAGATTAATGAAATGCATTCAGAGGAGTTTAACTGTGAATCTTATACATTTCTGCCTGGGCTTAGAGTCGATGGTATTCATTGTGCTTGGCTGTAAGGTCGAGGCTGTTGACAAAAAAAAAAAAATCATGTACAAAAGAAGAAGAAATATGAAAAGGCAATGGGAAGAGGGAGATATGCTGGAACTAGATATCACAACCAGATATAAAGCACTGGGGACTGCTGTTGTACCCTTGGGCAAGGTACCTATGTAAGTTGCTCTGGATAAGAGTGTTTGCTGAATGCCAATAATGTAATGTAACCTGTAGATTAAACTGGTTTAGCTGGTTGACAGAAATACATAAGCAGTTGAATTGTTAAAGATTTCCCTCCCAAATCAATGTTTGGAACTTTAATTAAGGACGCAGGTGATAAATCACAGAAGGTATGACTTGAGAACTTCCCTGCATAGTTACATATCTCAATCTACTCCTCAGCGGGGCATAACATCCTGCCCATTGAGCCACACCCCCGGATACAAATGCCAACAGCCTGTCACCATCTCGTCCCCCTCTGAAGAATGGCTTCCCTTGCCGTTTGATCAAACTGAATCATGATTTATGGGCATGCTCAAAACTCAGGAGCCATGTTTGATGGCTGGCTGTCTCTTGTGCTGCATTCAGAGGCCAAAGAGATGGGACCGTAAGAAAAGCAATTTCAAGAAGACATATATATACATATATATATATATATATATATATATATATATATATATATTGCCCTCTGTCAAGGAGATGCTGGGTCTATATTAAATGTTTCCCTGCTTTTTTTCTCTCTTTCCCTCCCTCATTCTCTCTCAAGCAGCTTCCATCCTCACCAGAACCTATTCATCTCTTTTACCGCTGACGACAGGCCAGCACAGTGAGCTTCTTCGCTGGGATTGATTCACAGGTCTTGACTTGAGGAAAGCAGCCAATCTGTGGGCTGTCCTCTCTTGCCTCCACAAATTCAGATCAAACGCAGGGAATCGGCCTCCATGAAAGCTTGCAGTAGCCCCGAAGGCACGTTTCGTTCCTTGGCTCTCCCTGTGTAGCCTTAACCATTTATTGACCATTTTTATATGTGTGCTTCATTGCTTTCCTTGATTATGTAATTTTCCACAGCTGGGCAGGGTAAGGAACTTATAGCTCTTCTTGTTGGACAAAAGTCATCTTACTGCTCATCACTGGCTGTGTAATTTGTAGTCTTCAACCTTAGTCAATGGACAAGAGCACATCACCCACAGGCACATTCACAGGCCCTTCACTTCAACTGCTCTGGCACTTTGTCCTTAACCCTAAGCAAGTGTTGCACTTTTTCAATACTGACACATCATCACAACTTCTGGAGGTCACTGAAATTAAGAAAAAAAAAAACATTGAAGATGAAATAAAAAAGTTATTCTTGTTTGAAAAGTTCAACAAATATAAGGATAAACTGCAGCAATGGATACACACTGAATTTTCTTGTGGTGTTGAGAACTCTATAGGCAGTGGAAATGTATGGAGCGTTAGATGACTAAAGAGTCACCTTAACAGCCACACACATCAGAATGAATGGAAGATGGAGCGTGTGATGTTTCAGCTAAATCACCTTTCTGAGCTTTATTGGGCTTGTGTGCCTCTCAACACAAAAGAAACATGGATGGGTACATAGCTGTAGATGTTCATGTTTTGCTTAATAACATGGGGGTTTAATAATGCATGATGTTTACGTAGCCATTCAGTCATTTGCATTCCTTCCTGCTTTAATTATGTGAGTGATTTTGCTGGCAGTGAAGGTCTTCTTCTCTCTCTGAGGTTTATTCATTCACATGTTTCCTCACATGGTGGAGGTTTGTAAGAACCAACACAAGAGCGAGTCTGAACAAGATGGCAGATGACACTACATACACTTGCATGTAAAGATGAGCACACACACAGACATACACACACATACACATGCATGCTTTCACACTCAAATATATGTACACACATGCATGTGTCACACAACCTGAAACACCCATGCATGTATGCACGTAGGGATTCACCACTGCCATTAGGCCCTAAAATGTCAAAATTTAAAACGCCTTAAAATGAATTTCTAAGACTGAGATGCTGCTGGCTCTGCAATGCAGAAACAAATCGGCCAGCTTCACAAATAAAGTGCAGGCAGCTAGAGAAGTAGCAACGCTGAAGATGGTGCCACACAAAGGGCCAAGATGATCCCTGGAAATAATCTGTCAGCCCTTTGTCCACCATCAGCCAGGGGAAGATTCATGGGCCCACAGCACTGATTCTTTCCATGTGGTGCTGATCGCGCCTGATTCAGTGGTGTCTGCTGACCCCTGTGCTCTGCGCTCGGCTGAAACGGATCTCTTCAGGAAGACGCGGAACGAGAAGTCATAAAGTCTCTCCGCTTCAGTCAGCCCCTCATTTCACTCCCCTCTGTATTTTGATAACTGTATCTCACAGTCATCCCCTCCACCACCAGCCTCCTCCCCTTTGGGCAAGATTAAATCCAAACCTGTGGGGACTTATCCTTGGTTTGACAGCAAGTCTTTTGGTGCTGGAGTAAAACCCTACTCCCCAGAATCCTTTGAGACATCTGATCAAGGATGCAAACTGGGGCAGCAGGCAATGCCCACTATTTAGGGTGCTGACTTCAGGGCCAATGGCAACACACACACACACACACACAATCTCCCACGAGCGCCACCTGCTTCTGCCCACAGTGGCATTCTAATTAATTCTGTTAATGGACCTCTGATAATTAAAATGATCTGATTAATTGCCGTTTACGTGACATTGTATTGTATTAATGGCATTACGCGGTTTTGCGTGCCAGAAATGTGGCCAATCAAATTGCATGAAATTTACTCACTTGAACTTTTTAATTCTCAAAGGAGATATCATAGTAAAATGCTTCCATGTACAGTACTTCAGTTGAACAGTAAAAATTCTTTTGACTTTCACTGTTCAGAAGATATTCAGTGCTGAATAAAAACCTGAACCCCTTAGCAAGAGATGAAATTGCTCTTCTCGCTTGTGAAAGTTTTTGGCTACTGGTGCACGTTGCCCATAGCGCTTGGACCTCCTGCATGAAAGCAATGACCCATGTCACACTGTATCCGTGATGAGGACACAGACCAGACGCATGTCTTCTCAGTAATGTGATTTAACATCTGTGGACACAATGGTCCGAAGCCATAAACCGGAATACTGACAGGAGAAGAATTACTTTATACAGGTTTTAACAGCTGTGATAAAAGCGGGGTGTTTTTTTTTAAGTCTCTCCTTGGCGCAGTGGCATGCCTGCAGAATTTCAATGAATAAACGTGAGTGCTCTGTGACTAAAGACATTTTCACGCCATTAAAACCCCCTTCTGTGGCATTTCGCAGTGGCTCATCTTTATCACGGAATCTGAATTAAATCGTCATGGTGGAAGATCATAAAGAGGCTGCTGGATTAAAAGTTACATCACTGAGTGCTGAAGGTGCTTTCACCGGAGAGCGGAGTGTTAGCAGGATTATCTGGACAGGAATTATTTTTGATCGACTGGTTATTCTAGCCTAGTGTCCTTGTACTGTAGGCACTACTTGAGAACAGCATGCCTGTATATCCAGGCTCCACATAAACAATCATTTGAGCATGATTTCTCCACTGCCCTATCGCCATTTCAGTCTTTATTATGGGATGAAGTTACTTAAGTGTAATGAGATTTTTTTCCCCCAACTATTATGCCTACAGGTATTCGTCCCACGGGACGGACCATAAGTAATTACAATCCACTTGTGAGTCAATAAGCCCAAGTCATTTTCTATAATATATCAGCCGCTGTCAAGAATTATATGGCTTTGGTGCCTGCATTCCCTCACATGACCCGGCCCTTCTCCGCATCCTCGGTGTGACTGACATCCTCTTCCCATCCAAACTCACCCTGGAGGACCTCTGAGCGGCCCCGGGGGCGCCTGAATCACCCTAATGCGCGCAGTCATGCCTCCGCACCCGGAAAGCCAAGTACATCCCCATAAACACGCCTTCAGCATGCTCTCACATACCACAGCTAAATAACACTCCTGCCTGTTGCCTTCACCATGGTCCAAGGAGCAACTGTTGCGTAAGCTTTTGGGGGGGAGGATGGTGGGGGATTTTTAGGGTGATGAGCTCAGCTTATGTAATCATCCGGAGTCACCCATGTTTATGAGACGAATGACTCCGTCCCCAGTGACTAGAAACTTGAGCGGTGGACTTCTTGTACTGTCTGCCGTTATGAACGCAAAAATTACAACTGCTGCAGTATGTTGAGTCAAAGTGCAGTGACAGAGATGAAGTAGCTTTGTGGAAAATGTGAAAAT
Source organism: Megalops cyprinoides (assembly GCF_013368585.1). NCBI lineage: Eukaryota > Metazoa > Chordata > Actinopteri > Elopiformes > Megalopidae > Megalops > Megalops cyprinoides. The sequence continues at coordinate 9,204,977 of NC_050597.1, forward strand.
TGATCCTGTCCCTCGGTGCAGAATTATGACAGTCTTGTGACTGATGAAACGGCTTGTCGGTTTCTCCACTGCCACATCCAGCATTACAGTAGAGCGTTTCCGTGACAACTCAATTTAATGAAATCTCTTAAACGCACCTGTTCCTGGGAGCACATGCCTGTGCTTTTAGTCGTGTTGATAATTGTAACTGACAAAAAACAGGCATTTTACTTTTTATCATATTTTTGTGAAAATTAGAAGGCTGCCAAAATATCTTGTTCTACAGCATTAAAGGCAAAACCACAAAATGGGTATGAGGTAAAAGTATTTTGTAATAAATGATTTGAAGACAAATGTAGTCTTTATTTAAAAGAGAGTTTGTAAGCTACCATGGTGTCCATGAATGTATGCAGTAGCATATGTATGAGTTAAAACTATAGTAATGAATTCCCCGCTTCTACAAGTTTGAAAATTCAGCCATAAACATTCATCAATTGACTCACATATTCTATTGGCTAACCATTAACCTGAACTACAGCTTAACAGCCTTCAGTGATACTAAATGATATGCATGCCCAGTTGCAGTCCAGGAGGTTCCTATTTCCACTTGAGAATTTTATAACTGATGAGCTTACGGAAAAAATTGAGGTTATGGAAAAGATTGAGGTTATGGAAAATATTCAGCGTTTTGAATGTGTTGGTTATCTGGAATGTGGCCTTCTGAGTCAAGGAGTTGGCAGACTTTGATGGAAAGGAGCACCTGAATAAGAGACTCTAGAAGGAGTCCACGTTGGCCCCTCGACTTGGGCAATGTAGGTCTGCCATTAGCAAACAGCACTGCAATTCTGCCCCAAATGAAGCCATGCAGTTAACGCAGGCATGACATCCATGCAAGCATTCATTCCAAATGGCTGACATTTCCGGTGCATTTGAAGTCAATGAAATCAACGTGAAGTCGCATGACTTGTTAACAGTAGATTGATAGTACGTTGATTTCTGGATGGATCATCAACCAAGCACAGGGGAAGAGAAACAGACAGAAGAGTCAGAAGAGGACACACAGCTGGTCAACATTCCGTAAGGCTTGTTTCAGCTGTAGGTTCATGCAGGCCTAATCTCTCATGTGTTCTGGAAGGATGGTCCAACTGGTGAATCATCTAATGCAACATCCATGTTTGAAAGTGTCCTTGTTATATAAAGTACTGGTAGGGAACATCAATAAAATTGTCTGTGTTTTTACAGTCCATTATGTATCTACAATACAGAAATCACCCATAGCGGTTAGAGATCAGCATAGAGTTATTTCAGATGAACAGAACAAAGTTTTTTTCACAGATAGCTCAATTTACTTTAACCTGCCCCCACCTCATTTTAAGATGGAGCATGAATTTAGTGAAATTCTTTGAGATTTTAATATGGTTAATATGGTAAACACAGTAAAGTTCTACAAGCAATGAAGATAGTTTCAAGGTAAATTTCACATTACACAATAGGAAGTTCCTTACAGTGAGAGGGGAATTTGGGAATTGTGGTGGAGTCAGAAACTTTATTAATTCAAGACCCAGCACCATATAGTGATTGCTTCAGTATAAATTGTATGAAAACGATGCATTAAAGTGGACTGAATGGCCTCCTAATTTGTTAAATTCATTATAGCTAATTTGTCAGTAGTTAGGACTCAATAAAGCCTCAGTCTCATTCTGCCTAGAGGAACACACTGCTCCCTTTACCTACCTAAGTCCCTTTGCGCTCTATTAATAGGATTCAGCCAGTGTGTCATTCAAGCAGCCAGAAAATCTGTGTTGTTGAAACTAGATCAACGCAATCGCCCTACACCAAGTTCCATCTGTGACAGGACTCCTTCCCTGGGACCGACCCACAATCCATTGAACTCTTGACCATCTTGTTTGGTAGGTTTTCTGGGAGTTCATGTGCAACATATTGTATTAATGTTGACATACGCAGTAACTCTGGTTTTGGAGCTAGAAGTGTTCATCCGCAATTACAATCCATATTGTTACTATTTTATGTATCATTATTAATGCAGGCATACAGTATAAGCCTCTTTAGTTAATCTCCGGGTAAACATCCCTATTAATTTAATGATATCTTATGTCTACACTTGCTGAAGTCTGGATCTGAGTTTGGTTGCAACATTTGCAAACAGACACTTTATGATTTGGTCAAATTCACATTGCGTATTTTGAAGTGGTCCGAGGTCCTTATCAGACAGTATCAAAGTAACACTCCATCTTACATCATCCATGTGCTGCTAATTGCCTCACCGTATTGGGATGAGCAGAGAATGACATGAATCACTTTCATGTTGTCATATTTACCTTCTATATTTTTTTTGGTGCACCTTTCAAACAGACTTTGAAGAAACTGAGCAATATGAGCAACCATTGCGATCAGACTTAGTGTACACAGAGCTTTTGGGAAGTATGCATCGTAATTGCACCGCTACTATCAGAAGGGTTTGGAGAAAGCAGGCTCTAATGATGCATACATTGCCTAAGATGCTCATTAGCAGACGGTGCCATAGACAGTCATCACCATGGTGAGTTCACATTCAGCGCCAGAATGTAATAAAACCATGATTAGTCCATCCTAATGAAGCAGGAGTAACAAAAAGGCTGGAAAGATTTAAAATCTACATCACTGACTGTTGTCAAATGGAGCATGTTGCTTTCACATCGGTGAAATGTCATGTCAAACCTTACCCCAGGTCATTTGAAGAGGACCCAAAACCACCTTGTTCAAGTAGACTTGAGTCTATTTTTAGTGGAAAGCTAACAAAACTGGGTGTAAATAAACTTGGGTCCTGAAATTCCTCTCCAAACAAACCTAGTGCAAAAGCACCCTTACTTTAACAATATCAGAGGCATCTTTATGTTTTCTCATAATTTACTTGACCAGCTCTATATTGCTGTATATCATTTTAAGCTCACGGGGGCCAAATTTCATTGTATCAAAAGAAAGAGCATTTATTGTGCTACTAAATTTTAGGTAAATGGAGAAACAAATTATATGTCGATATAAAAACACTGCGTTGCACTCTGTGTAAGGCAGAATAGTTGTTGATGGTCTGTGTTCCCTGAGGAGCAATGAGCCTAAATAACTCTCCCCATTTTGAATGTAATTAAACACATAATGCTCTCATTCTTATCTAAATGAAAATACAGAAATTACACTCCCATGTGATCTGAAACAGATCGGTGATCCTTTTGATGCACAGCTCAAGGGAGAACATTGCATGTCCAGGTGCTAATGTTCCTAATCATAACTGAATCTTTTTTATAAGCTGCAGTCAGTTGTAATGTTCGCAGTTTATGGTGGGAAACTAGTTTGAGTGGGGGGTGGGGGGACACACCAGTCATTGATGGAAAGCACCTGTGAAAACCATTACCATTAATGTATAACAAATATTTCAGGATGTAGCATACCCTCCTAATGTGCTGGTGGCAGTGGTGAGGGGAGAAGTTAAATGTACTGTACAATGGGTGGAGGTCCAATGTATTGCCAACAGTGGGCAGACATAAGCCAATCAAAACATTTTGCACTCCTAAAGCAAAACAATTTCCTCAGATTAGCGACTCGTGCAAATGATAGCACACGACACATCAGCCCATAATGTGGTTCATAAAAGCTCCCTCTCCCATTTCCAGCCTATAGTCATAAAAGATGTGTGTTAATTTTCACCAACTGCCATTCATTTAATGAGAAAAAAAAATGGAAATATACTTTATGAATACTCAATTTATATTTAATATAAGTATTGTAGAAGGCATATTGGCATTATATTATTTAAGGCAAGCTTTATTATTTTGTCTTGGGTACAATATGACCAGAGTGATATTGCAAATATTAGCCACTAGTGCAGAGCACAAGGTTCTGGCCAGATACTATGAACAAGCATGGCAGTACTAATACTTGCAGCTACACCGCATAGGCTGAGGTACCCTATATTTTTCATAAAACAGATTTATTAGGTATCGCTGGCATCTTTTATTTATGAAACTGTGGGGGGAAAGCATGTTTTTATTGCATAATAACATTAAAGCATTCATATACATTTCTTCACAGCATGATTGAAATACAGCAAAGAGCAGGGTCATTGCGTGCAGATTGATGGCTTTTCTGTCTAAGCCTTTGCGCATTTTAATAACTCTAAACATTGCAACTTCTCACTTCAGACAGCTCACTGAGGTAAAATAAGCGTAAATGAAAGGTAACGGCTTCCATTCGTTGCAAATCTCTGGTGTTGGCCCACCAGGCAGCGAGGGAAACAGCTCCCCCTCATCAGATCCTACACACCAGCCAGGTCACTATGCTCTGGAACTTCAGGACACCTGGCTGCGCTCATCTATTCATTGTCTTCCATATGTTCTGGCCTCAATGTTGTGGAGTTCCAGCAGCAGTAACTCTGCAGGCCATCCTCAATCGCAGACTGAGGACCTACCCTCCTTAGCATTTCAGTCCCCCTACACAGGCATGAACTCTCCGTCCCCTTTTATGTAGCTCTACTGTGCTCGTCATTTCAACACAGGGTATGTTATAGCTTTTTCTGTGAGGTCCGTCTTTAACCTTAACGTGGGGTATATTTTCATTAAGTTAGCTCATCGCTGTCTGGGGCTGGTGCATGTGTGAATGTGAGCAGCTGTGTCCCATACGCGCAGTCTCATACCACGCTACTTTCTCATGCCGTATTATAAAATCCATACATTTGTGGCAGATTTGTTCAAGATGGTAGAAGCACCAGACATCTGTACCACGTGGGACATCCCCGGCATAGGGAGGGTGATGGGTCCAGCGCTGAAGTGAGGAATTAACCCACGGCTTCTCCACTCTCTCACAGGCTCATTGGGGATTTCTACTGAGAATGAAATGTTGGAGGCCTGGCTGGTTGGGATCCCACATGCCAGTCGCCTCCCTTGCTATCAGCCTGTGTGCAGGAAGGGAAGCGTGTTCGCACATCTCCCGCTCACAGATAAGCCTCGCACCGCCACTCCAGGTGGGTAATTATGCAGCACAAGTGGAGTGTAGAAAAATCTGCTAGGCTGTGTGTGGTTGGTTATGGTCTTAGAAAGAGAGAGAAAGAGGTGGTAATTGTAAGTCGTATAAATAGAACGTTCATACCGTCTGTGACTAGCTTGCTGTTCTTCTAACTCTTCAATGTCTATTGTGGTGAAACATGGCCACTGTGGATCCTTGTAATGTAATGTAGTGTAATCCACTCATTGAATGTACAAGTAAGTATATGAGAGAGGGACACCATCATTTCTTTGGCTGATTTTTACAGTCACATCCAAACAGGAAATATTTGTAGGGCTGCAAATGTTAAAACATGACATGTTTACAGGGGAAAAGACTGTAAAATAAAAGAAACAGCAAACACTTCATTAAATTAACAATAGCATAGTAAGATGACTGATTGATTCTACAAATGGTAGCAGCCATTGAACATAGAAGAATACCATGGAACATAGAAGAAGACAGAGGAATGGTGGGAGCCAAGGGAGCTGAAAGAACTGGGTTTGGTGGGGGGGGTTGTTGATGGCTGATGGCCTTCGGAAAGCACCTGTGAAAACCATTACCATTATTGGATAACAAATATTTATAAAACAAATATATAATACATAATATTTCTGGATTCATTGAACTTGTTGAAAGAACCAAACAAAGAGTGGGTAGAAACTCTGCCCAGTGACAGGCAGCAGGTGACACATGGCAGCAGACAGTACGTAGCCCGAGGACAGGTTAAGATGGTGAGACAGGAAGTGCTGCCAACATACATGTGCATTCAAATGAATGTTGTCTAAAGAGGTTTACATCGTCCCTGTAGCTTCGTGTCAAAATCCCCCGGCAAATCACACTGCCTGTGAATCATGCTTGGCACTCCCACATACAAATCCCAGCATGCCGTTGGTTCTGAGAGGTGATCACTGTGTCATCATATAGCCGAGAGTCGCATGTGAACCGTGAGAACTAGCCGTGAACATGCTTTGGCTGTCTCTTGAGATTGAGCTAGCAGTATGTGCAAGCATCTCTCCGTGTGTTCCAAAACTGACGGTAATAATATGTATGATGATTCATTCATTTCTAGAGATGCAGCATGCGCCTACAGCAAATGCACTGTATACAGCTTGGTGTTAAAATGTCAATGGCAAAGGACAAATCTCAAAATAGTCTGTTTTAAGCACAAAACATTCCCAGGTCTTATTCTTTTTTAAAAAAAATGCAAATGAAAAATGCTACAGAATGATTCCTGGTGCTTAGAAACAGCTTTTGTCAGCCTTGTCCCCAATATTTCAAAAAGTTTGACACACATTGGTTACGCTCCTCAGTGCTCAACCTGACTGTGGGGTACATGTTCAACTCCTGTTCCAGTTAAGCATTATTGAGGCCTTGCTTAAATTAATGGATTGCCGGAGCTAACAGCAGTGGCTGCTAATAAGCCAAGCTGCTAATAATTTTTAATATTCTGTTCAAAGAAGCTGCATGATTATTTCTTTGCATGTGTAATTGCTTACTGTCTGGAACACAAGCTCCATTTTCAGGGGTATATAGCGACAGTCAATGGCAGAGCTGCAGTTGATGGCCTACAGTGCATGTGGTAAAGCATTCCAATGAGTGAAAGCAACTGTGTCATCTATCGTAAGGGCGGAGCCATGATATTTGCTGATGTAAAAGTAAATTGTAGGTATAAAGTAATCAAAGGGTAAAGGTTGTTTCTGCTTCTACAGGATTTGAGGCTGGCAAAGTCCTGAGACTGACAAAGTCTTGAGGCTGGTGTTTGCTTGTACAAAGCACAATGAATATGTAAGATATTATTTCCCATATGATGATTTTGAGTGAGTATTGCTGATCTGTCCCCTTGCTTTATGTCACATAGGTGAGACAAGCCAGCAATGTTTGTCTTCATCACTCCCCTGCTATGACTAGACTTGCTAGAATAAGCTCGTGTCATTGGTGTATGTGGCTTGTCATGTTGGCCACATCTTCCCAAAAACTCACTTTCATAATATACTGTAATATTGGCTAAAAGTCATGCAACATGGTCAGGTGGTCATTTGAATTTGCTGGTGACAATTTGGCGCAGGATCCAGTCATTGTATACTTCCTTCCACTACTGGGCAGCAATGGCCTCTGCACATTTTTATATCATATACTTTTTCAGAGATGACGAGAAGCAATTGAGTCACTGCAGTGGCAGCATAATTCCTGATTTTAAAAAATGATTTTGCTCGACTTAGGCCTCGTAAATCATGCTGCAGTTTGTGGACAGTAATTCTTCAGCTTGAACTTACATTGGTGGTTTAAGCTCCCAATAAATATTTTTTATTGGGAAAGCAATTACTTTGTGTGCATGCAGTCTCCTCAGCAGTGCCGATCCTGTTTATATTTAGCTCTGCTGTAAATGGTTCCACACACGATCGACCTGAGAAACTAATGCACTAATAAATGACACTGGCCATTAAGCTTGGCTGAATGTTTTAAGTAAACTTCACTGGAGAACGCCTGGCACTCAAAGGGGAAGTGAGTGTGGTACCTTTGCTGATGAAACACAGGGATTTATATGTTAAAAGAGTTGTAATCATTTTTACTAGTGGTAAAGACTGTAAAAGCATATGCATTTCAAACATAAACAGGTGGAGGCCTTTATGAAAACAGCAACTAACAAAATGTAAACGTCAGTCCAGTTCAGTATTTTAAAATTAAACCATAAAACCATATTTTGGCTTCATGTAGAAAAAATAAACCAGCTTCTGTATGGGAGACTGTGGTTACACAGCAAAGACAAAAAATCAAATCGACCTCCTTCTAGCTCTGACACCACTCTGCACTCAGCTGCATACAAATGAGATGTCTGTATGAGGACTTTAATTCAGCTACGAGGCACTTATACTATCTGACACAAAATCAAGACCTTTTGCACTTCAACAAAAAGTTAAGATAAACAGATATATTGTCATAAAGATGTTTAAAAAATTTAATGTCCAAACAGTGACTGAATAGATATGACTGTTAGGAAGCTATGATCCTAGCTTTACAGACCTTGTGAGAGTCTGGATAACAATTCTTTGACCAGAAGAACTGGCAAAGATACAGTACAGATAATTTATGTAGAATGTTTCCAAGTTACTAGGCTTGCTCTTCATCCCCAATGTGGATGTACTGAGTGAACTCTTGAATTAAACTAAATTGAGCATTTTAGAAGGGCATATTTTGCTCCCAGTGGTGGATGCAAGACTTCACAAAATGACATGACAACCGCAATCAAATCCCTCGTCCTCTCACAGCTGGTGTGCGCCACAGATAACAGGCCCTGTTGGTTGCAGTCAGAATTTCAATAATGAAAGCACATCACTTTTTGTGAAAGCAACTGCATCATTTGCTTTAAAACAGATATTACATCATCAGGATGCTCCCATTCTGTCGTCTCTAACTTGTTGCCATTGACATGATCCAGGAATTGTGGGAACGAATTGTGTTGCTAGGCTGCAAGCCACGCTGACAAGCCACTCTCGTGGCATCTTGGAGACATCTTGCCTCTAGCAATTCCAAAAACTAAGAGCCCACCAGACTAAGAAACAGGAAATTGCATAATCAAGTAAAGGGCAGCTTCTGACCACGCACGTGCATGATCTTTTAGTTCTTTTAATTTTTTTTTTGAAAACAGTAATTTTTAAACAGAATGTTCTCTACTGTTTGTTTAAGGCTTTATATGCCTCGTGTATAGTTACTTCCACCCATAAAAAAATTGTGCTCCAGCAGGAATATTCACACAAAAACAAGAGGCTGAGAAGAGATGCAGAGGATGGCTTTTGGATGGCTCTGGTCTGAAAGGAATGTCTTTATTTTAAAATTGAATTCCCTTCACAAAGTGAAAGGTATTCATGGCACGAGCAGCATTGTGGACTCTTTTCTGTAGGCTGTGGTGCAAAGCAGGTTCAGATGAATCAGCTTTAAAAACAATCTGACACTTCATCACAGAGAAAGGTCTGGTATAAGGCTGCCAAGCATAGTGCATTACAATGACATGCTGGTTCCTGCGCACCATGTTTTAACTAAATGAATAAAATGACCTTAAAAGCATCTGCTTCCACTACCCATTGTGCTACAGTATTCTCAGATTTATCACATGAAACAGAACAAAAACACTGGCATCAGATATAACGGCATCAATACTGTAATTACTTGCACTCAGCCTTCCATCACAAAGCTCCTTTAAAATAGGAGGGCTTTCGTGTAGATAATATTCAATGCTACTTGTACAAGCCATAGTTTGATTCACACATATCCCATGGAAATACCAATACATTGAGTCGCAACATTGAGGCTGACACTGATATAGAATGCCTCTTATCCTCTGCAATGGACCACAAATTTTAATACCAAACAGCTGCTTTAATTAGTTCAGGTAAATAATGGACTATTTATATGTTGAAAAAGCTTTCCCTCACATTACTTTTCTGATGTCAATTATACATTCATATCATGAATGGTTGGGGATGGTAGCAGACAAAAATTCTTAAAAATATCAAATGGCTGCCAACTCAGCATCCTTTGTAAATGTCAAAAATGGGGAAAAAACAGATTAATGGTGCACATTATACAGTTCTGCTCATTATCAAACCCCCTCCAACACAGCACCGCTGCCAGCAGGATCTGAAACATTTCTTTTGGAAGCTTGTTTCCCCCTAATGTTGAATAATAAAGTAGCTACATGGCTATGCAAGCCTGTATGGCATACACATAACGAGTTTCATTAATGAATCTGTCAAGCACAGTTCCTGATAAATTATCAAATTAAAAGAGCCAAAAATCACCGGACAGATGGATCATAGAATTTCATGGTGGTTTGAGTGGATTGAGTATGAAATGCAGGCATGAGAAATGCAATCATGTTGGGTGCTGCATTAAGTCATTAAAATTACATCGTTCTGCATATGAGCCCAATAATCTGAGCCTCTATGGAATTCACAGTTGGGTAATCTGTGGAATTTGCCCCCTACCCATCTGCTTGCTGCCACATGACCCCCTGCACAACAGGTGGCGCTATACCCCCCAACAGCCTTGGGCATGAAGGCATCACACTCAACTGTTCCTCTTAATTCCATCAGTGTGGTGCCCATGACTGTCTTAAACCTGCAGTCTGTGAGCAACTCTAAAGTTTATTGCATTTTCATGCCCCTCATTTTCTTATTCTAAATTTAATCTCATCCTCACCACCTCTATCGAGAGACAACTAAAAAACACATTTGGAACAGGACATGCAGTTGTCAGACAAGCATTCTATCTTCCATGGACTGGTATTGGTGCTGTCCTCAGGTGTTGGAAATTATTTCCCTAATGATGCACCCGACCCCCACTCACCCCCATATGCAATCCCTTCCTTAATCCATCTCCCTAATTATGCTGACCTCCATATGACCCGCATGATCGAAACTGAGAGAATGTGTGTGAATGGAAACCAACGCCAAAAAGACATACGACAGAGAAAACATAGCAGGAGACAACCCAGACAATGATTAAGAGCATTGCTTTTTGCAGGGTCCATACCCTTTTGCATTTGCAAGTGTAAAAGGATCTGTGTAATATGTTACAGGAAAGCAGTAGGCTCTTATTATATTTCCAAGAGGTTGAGTGAAGTGTTTCATATTTGTTTTAAATTGGTTTTAATGGTCAAAAGATATGAATTTCCATACTATCAAAGAGTAGAGGTTGTTCTTGAGGTAGGTTTAGTGGTACCTGTATTTAGCTTTGCGTTTGAGGAAGGGATTGCACCTGGACACGGGCTGATGTTGTTGACCCTCCATTTGAACATCATTAACAGGGAAAAGAAATGGGTGAGATGGGCTGGAGGAGGGATGCCATGAACAGCTGGGGTGGAAAGGAAATGGTAAAAGGGATTATTATAGTTGTGATGGGACTGGTTTGTCCAGGATTGGTTAATTGTGTAGCGATTGTCTTAAAATTCCCCTCCTTGAATCTTCATTTAGATCTTCAATTGGTGGGATTTTGACTTTTTACAAGTATATTGTGTATACTGTATATATCAATTAGCAGACTGAACCAGTGTTTAATGAAGATGCATTTATTTTTCCAGTATGAATTTCATACTGCTCATAATGAAGTAATACGTGTGGTGGTCTCAATAAAGTTACTCAATGTGGTTTTCAGCACATTCAGCATACACTCACATATTCACTCTGAGACACAGTGATGGCCACCTCAGGCCCACTCCCATACTCTCACTCCTCCCTGGTAAAATACCATGTACACAAATATCAAGTCAAACATTTGATTGTCTTGGGTTTGTTTCACATGTGGTGACATGTTTGGCTGTGGCAATTGCAATGAGTTAGACGGATTCTTTCTTATATTCATACAGTGGTTATTTTAAACATACAAAGAAAGCTTCATAAGGGGACAGAAGCCTCCAGCATGTCATTTTAGATTTATGTTGAATAAATCCCAAAATATGCAGGCACTGGTGACCTTGAAGGTCACAGATGAATGACCATAGGCATGGTACACATGTGCAGTTAGTTGAATTGCATCAGCTGGCAATTTTTTGAATGGGTGGTTTAAAAAAAAAGGGCATCATGTAACCCAAAAACATTGAATCACCTACTGAATTGCCTGTCACCTTGAAAAAGTGGAACAAGGACGCAGATTAATTTTTTGGAAAAAAAAATGTCATAAAGCATTGCTTCATGCTGCTGCTGCTGCGCTGATTTCTTTCTTCACCGCACACAATATTTCCAAAATCTCATATAGTAACGATGTATTCATGAAATGCATGCACTCACCCATGCACCACGAACGCTTCATCGCTGTGTGGGATTATTTTGGCATTTGAAATGAACGGATAAACTCAATCCAATTTTAAGTCCAAAATCTCACTCCAGCCATTGGACGTAGGCTGGCAGCCCTGGATTGACTGTATGTATATGCTGATGCTGTTGGGACATGCTCAGTCTGAAAGAGCTCATTTATCATTAATAATTGCATCTGTTTGGGAATATAGATTCTGTTCCAAATAACTGATGTTCCTTGATTGGAGTTCGATTAGAGAATCGGTTCCATAAAAGCAATTATACAACAAATGATGACAATATGAGAAAAAAAAAACATGTTGAGTGATGTACATCAGCTATTTTAACCACTGGCTATTGACATTACTGTTCATGGCAGTGATTCATGTTAAAGGCATAGTCACTTTCCCAGAATGGTGTACCACATTCTGTTAATGGTTTAATATCCAGGCAATATCTATGAATTACTGCACTGCACCCAGCACCATGCCAAACATAAAAGAGAACAGCATATACCCTCCTCACCAGCATGAAATAAGAAAGTTTACAGTATATGACCATTGAGGAATATGTTCAAAGGTTCCTGCTATCTAAAATACTGGCACGTCACTGAGATAACATTTTTTTCCACCCATGGCTAAACTGACCTTGTGATGATGAAGAGGAATTTCAAACAAGAGCCAACTGCCTTGATCAAATGATTGTTCATTTTTCTGTTTATACACTAGTTTTGTCAGCAGCTGAACATTAGTCTCGGTGCCTTCAGGTATTCTAAGAACAGAAGGCAGATTTTTCCATTGTAATCCCTCTCATGCTTCAACTTGTTATAGTTCAATAGCAGGAACTCTCTATAAAGGGTAATTCTAGGCCACACGGCTCCAAGACAACACACACCATCACCTTTTGTGACCTCTAGGTTTGCGAGGTCATGCAGACCACCCTCAGAGTGAAAGTGCAATAAGAGAAAAATCATGAGCAGTGTAAACTATCCATACCCATTTCCTCTCATTCTGTCTTCACACCACAATATGTAATCAGGCCTTCTTACATTACTATATTTCCGCTGTGTTTGTAATTCTAAAGAGTTACTGCACATCTATAACAAGATGCCAGCATGGATACGATCACAAAAGAAGCAGGTACGTTTGCTGCCATGACAGAAAGACAGAAGGAGCACAACCATAGCAGAATAATGGCAAGTACAATGTTGACAATTGTGCCTGCTTGCAGGCAAACCAGATTTGGGAAAGGATTTGAGTCCCTCCCCATCTGATATGAAACGTGATTCCCACAGCCCTAAGCGTCTGACCCTGACTCACGTGGAAATTTGGCAAAATTGCAAATAAAACTCACTGGCTAAGAGTCACGAGGTAAGCAGGTTCTTATCTCTTCCAGTCAGCGTTCTGTCACTAATCACATGCAGATCCTAATGTATGCTGAAATGTCACTGTTCCACACTGATCGTATCTGTGATAGTTTTTATTTTTTTAAATTCAAATGGAAAAAAAACTGAATTTAACTCAGCACAAAAATCACTGTCCATGGTCACTCTAACTCTGAGCTGTCCTTGTTCTTCCCCACCCCGCCTTTTTCAGACATGCACTCAACATTTTCCATTACATGGTGTTTTCGATTCTTTAAAAATGTTTTTTTTTTTTTCCCTCCGCTCCGGATTGCTTACTTGCAGGCTTTGAGCGCTCTATTCACTGAGATGGTTGGGCTACAGATTGATGGGGAAACGGTTTCTAGGGGACAGATTCCATTAACGTTGTCCTTACACAGCACTGATCTCCATCCCCACGTGAATGAAGGAGCTGGTCTCCATAACTCTGTCTTGCAACCACCCTGGAAGCTATTACTAGCCAATGAGATGTTTTGATTGGATGCACCTCAATATACAAAAACAAAAGAGTTCATTTATTGCATGGTGGTAACACTTTCTGGCTGTCACACAAGACATGTTTTAATCAGGTTAACGGGCCTGGGACACTACGTGTTGAGAATGTGGCCAGCAATCAGCTTGTGGGGCGAATCATTTAAATCAATACATGATGTTGCGATTTGGATTTCCATAAAAATGCATTATTGTTCCAAACTTGAAGGCACTGGCAAAGTTGTCTGCTTGTAAAAACCTAAAGTCGTTAACAGGAAATAAAGCGGAAAAAAAAACAATGATGCGTTTTAAATTGAAATTTGAAGCAAACGCAATGAAAGGCTTAATTCTGACCCACAGGCATAAATTTCTTCATAATGTAAAATTGCATTAAAATCACTCGGGCAGTGAGGCCTTTGTGAAACTGGCTTCTTCTGCTGCGGCAAAGAATGCTGGAGGAATTATACAGTGCGTCAGTCCCAGGGCTTTTGAGCACATGAAGAATGACTTGCAAAGGGTACGTCGAGGATACAGTGCGCTTCAAGGCCAGTGGGGGCCACTCACCTCCTTTAATGATTGTCTGTCCCAGTGTGTGGCCTGACCTCTGATGAATTGACATTCTGCAATGGCAACATCTCTTCATTGATTTTCAGCAAAAAAAAAAAACAGGGCAGACATGAACAGATTTGTCTGTTTACTGCATTACCCACCACAGAACATATGTATTCCAACACATATTGCTTTTCTTTTAAAGACCTAAACCTACATATAAAATCTAATATCAGTAACTAATGATAATCATTCTCAAATGTAAACATACAGATACACTACAGTTTCAAGCAATCAATGTGTTTAAATGTTCAGGAATCTCCAATTTCCTGACAAAGTACAATTCATACCTCCATTTTTAATGTAATATTTTAAGAAACATACATGGATACAAGATTATGTATATGAATTCATGCTCAATTTATGTGATTAATTAACAAGCTCATTAGGAGCCTATGATGACCTACCAAATTATGAATTCAGCACGACTTCCTTGTTAATTTGTGCAAAATGTGCGGATTTTGTAAGCGGGTTGTGAGGAATTAAGACTTCATTCACAGGAGAGAATCCCATTATGTTTTCCATAATAAACCACAGGAAAGGCTAATGAACTCTAGTGCCATTCTTCTCATTTTCAGATGGGTGTCTCAGAGCAGCACTCCTGCAGGCAAGACGTACATTTAAAGGACCCATTTACACCACAACTGAGTGTCGTAAACCACCATTGCACTAGAATGACACTCATTAAACACACCCACCCCCACCCCCGAGCACTAGCGAGCTTGTTCCTAATTAGTTATTCATCACAGAGTTCCCAATTAGTCCAGAGCAGCGCGGAGCGGCTCTGACTGACCTTGCCTGTCACTCAAATGCTTGCAAATATTAGGGTCATGTCAAAATTATTCACATTTTAAATGAATACTAATCATTTTGGTTGTCCACTTCAGAGATGCATAAAATTTCTTAATGGCTTCAGAAAACCTTTGCAAAGTTAACTGTACTCATCCAATTGGGTATGTGGCTAGTAGTAGTTTCATTTAAATCTCAGCTGTTTTCCACACTATATAGGCTCACTTATCAGAATTATCTGCGGGCTACTGACATGTTTTTATCCTACCAACCATTACAGTCATTCTGTTTAGGGTGCATTAAGTGCTTAGTCAAAAAAAAGCATTCCTCTTGGAGAGAATCGAAAGCATGTTACGTACAAGCACTTTGCTTCATTATTGATATTTGGAACGTTTGAAATGATGTTAGTGGTGTTTCAAATGAATTGCACTGATTTAATATTTATGACAATGCCAGAGAGTGAAAGATGGAAAACCTATTAATTCATGCTCACAAAGACATTAACCACATAGCTTAATTCCCCTGAACATCTTCTGACTGGTGTAAGCAACTCTGATCCTTAACCCTCTGCTGTAATGAGTTTATAGTAACGACTATTATGTGCAAATCTATGAATATATACAAACTGAATACCAAATTATACAAATATGAACCAGGTGTCCACTGTCTGTTGTGACTGTGTATGTATTCCAGACATGTCTTCATCACTCAGCCTTTGGGAAATAAGCCTGCCACATGGAGTGATTGATTAACATGTTATTTATACATTTATGTATTTATTTATTAAAGTTTCCAGAAACCTCTGCCATTTTCCATTAGCATTACCACTGTGTACTTGAATGTAATGTCAAAGCATTAAGCATGAAAGCTTACAGAAAGGTCCAAGATTTAAAGCTGACAGAGTAAGCATGTGAATTCATGCATTTATTGATGAGGAAAATAGTTTGAGTGTTTTTTTTTCTCAGAATATATCAAGGAAATCACCTTCCAATCTGCCCCCCAGGCAAAAGTGATCTTTCACTCTGAAACTGAATATACAAAGAGAACTGATTTCAAAAACTGATCCTTTCATGTGCAGGCTTTGGTAAAATTAGAGAAAAGATGATTCACGCACATTTTCTCAGACAGCTGTCTGTTATTCAGATTTTAAAGTCAGAAATATAGAGAGAATTCCTTTAATTTAGTGTCCTTCCTGCCAACACTCAAATGTCATTTGTCTGTATTAAATTACTGTGTTACCAGCAGTGTATGAAATGTAATAGGTCACAAAGTTAGCTGACAGGTGCACAAAACAACCTTAACTAAATTTTTATTCACACACTATCCTGACAGAGATGTCTCTTTGGGCAGTTCTGCTGTTAAAAATATAATATAAAAAATATAACCTGGAATTATTGTGGAATTCCACCATTGGTTCTTTTGATGAAGAATGAAAGACTTTTATGTTGATTTTTTCTCCTGAGCATTTTATATGGATTGGAATAAATTCTAGTTTTTTTCAATTAGAACCTTTAATTAAATGATATGCAGTCCTCAACACGAATTTACTAATAATCATACCATTTTGAGCGCATTGGTTGTACACTTTGTGTTTATAGCATCTGAACATGAGTTCCCCCATGTGTACCGTAGTCACAGCTCATCTTTTCCACTACCTGGAGAAAAGAACACAGAAGTCTTGTGCCCTCTACTGATTGAATCATTTCCAAACCAGCTCAAGTGCCCAGTAAGGAGGAAAAGGCACAGTGGAGTGAACATCAACCAAACCGCAGTGCACTCATATGCCTGTACATCTGGCTAGAGCCAGCTGATTAACCCATTCATGTCCACTCCTGGTGTGTATTTAGTGTGTATTTATTCTTATTATTCACTTGCGAGGAGAGAAAGACACACACTTGCATTGGGCTCAGATTAGTTTGTTAAGAATGGGCTTCTGTTTTGCGGAGACAAGTAGAAAAAAAGTGATACTGAGGGGAAAGAAGAGGTAATGGGAGACCACAGACCAGCTAAGCTAAAGTGAGAGAGTGGCGATCACAGCAAAGTATGGTGAGAACAGTCAAGAGATATGTGTTTATAGATAACACGTTTTCAACGTGTCAGGCATAACTGACTACACTTTGGACGAAGTGACCAATGACAAAAGGGAATTTTTGGTTAAAATTTATAGGACAAAAGGCTAGAGCTGTAAATCATCATCAGCGAAGAGTTTTACAAAAAGTTTAGTAAAATCTGACAATATGGTCACATGCTAATTTCTGAATACCCCATCTAGCTACACACAATAGTTTCTGTTTCTAATAATTAATTAGTTTGTGCCTTTGCCTGTCACTTGCCCTTTAAAAATGTTCCTGCCTACAGCATGACCACTCTTAATTTAAGCCCGCTATTTCCTTTTTCTTGTATTTTGAGCATTACGAAGGTCCAGATGTAGATGAGGCTAATTTGACTGAATATGACTAAACATATTTTTTTATTGGACTGTATTTTCATGTAGCCAGACAGTTTTGATCTCTTCCTGTGTCTATAATTGTGTTGAAAGACGACTGGTTTGATGTGAGGCCCATCATAATTACTGGAAATGTCAAGTCCTTGTTACCCCTGCATGAGGTGAATGCCTACAGATTGTGAGTAAGTGGCCTTATTTACAAGCCAGAGAGGCAACAGCTAAAAATGTTGAGGTAATTTAACTACAGGGGGGCTGGTCAAGTGCATATTATTGTATTGAAATGCTCTTTTTTATTTCAATATATAACATTCATGTTCAACTTGAGCAAGTTGGCATTTTTTCCAAAGAATTACAGCATTTTGTAGTTTTTTTTTTCATGTGTGCTGATTTTCTTTTGGGGAACAGACTGGTTTCTGCCATTTACAGAAGTTGTCTGCAGAATGTGTTTTTTTCTCAACACAAAATGGCAATACTTTCAATATATGGTCTTTTCTCATGCAAAATTGCTTCTGGTGGTCCCTAATATGTTTTCCATTCAAACATATCCTAGCTAAAGGAATGTAAATGTTTTCTGTTGTGAGAAAAAGTGACAGTGTTCAATAATAGTTTACTGAAAGACTGAATGACACTGAGGGAACGATTCAGTCTCATTCTCAAAGACACACATTGCGCTTGTATTTGCAGTCAGGAAAGGAACAGCCCTTGTGGAAATTATTTATCAAACGTAAAGCACTGCAGACAGTGGGACATTACAGCAGTTTCTAATTAAAGCAAAACCGGACATGATATAATTATATCTCAGGCACAAATCAGATGTCCTTATGAAAAATGAAAGGGTGTGGGTGTGATTCTGAATAGAGTGTTCCAATTCATTGCACAAGCACTTTGGTTTGACCCTGTGCTGGAGTCACCTGAGGGACTTTGGAGCGTTTAATCAAGTAACAGGATATTTGGAAGAGGAATAATTAAGAAACAAAAAACTATTGTGTAGCAGTTTGCATTTAAAGAAAAAATCAGTTGGGAAAACATTTCCACATGACACTGAGGTCAGCCTGATTAAACGTTAGTTTCTGTTCATCAGATTTGCCCTCTTTTTTACATGTCAAAAAACCATCCACATGAATACACGGTATATCACCCAGTGTCAACGATCATAAAGTTCATTTTCTATTATAAGTGCTTCATGAAGCCCTAACAAAGTTACCCTTTATGCTTTGCAAAGTCAAAGTCATCAATCCTCTCTCTGTGAAAGAAAACGGTTCTCCTGCCTGCCTGGACTCTATCCAAGATCTCAGACATATTCAGCTGCTGCATCACCCATCTCCCTCCGACATCTACAGTGATAAGCCAAAAAGAGCTGCTGTTCTTGTGTCATGCACAGGCTTCTTTAAGCGGAAATAGGAGTGGCAAACACAAGTTCCTTTCAGTCTCTTTCTCCATAGCCCTCTTTTAACACAGCTTCCTTTAGCCATGTTTCCACTGCCTGGTTCTCTGCCTGGGTGGGCTGCTTGTGTCACCTGAATGTGTCTGCCCACTTTAGCACAGCCACTGCCATTAAAAGTGTAGGAGCCAGGCATGCTGGCTGCATAATGTGCAAGCTGTGCCCTCCAGACCACCTGTGGCCTGGTACCATCTGGGCATCAGAGAGGGCATTTTACACTAAATTCATCAGGATTAAAAAAGTCATAGGGGGCTGGCAGTGAATCCATTTCGTTTCAGGAGTGCACAGGGGTCAGGCTCAAGGAGTTCCCACTTTCATTGGACAAACTCCCTTAAAGTCACACATTGTTAATATTTCCATGTGTTCATCTGGCATGTCCAAAGTGGCTCACAAAAAGTGCATTCGTAGGGTTAGCCGTACAGGTAGGGCCATCCTTTAACTATACTGCTGTTGCAGGAAGCCAAAAGCCAAAAGGGAAGAGTGTTGTCATGGGGAACAAAACTGTATCCAACAGGTTGAATCACTAGATCGTGTTTAGCTCAGGCTTTTGAAGGGCCACCAGGCTTGTTACCTTCTATGCTTGGCAAAGCATCTCCATAGAGTTTCTCATTAATCAAGGTTTGGGAGTGTTCAGTATCTTATCTTAGTGCACCATAGTCAAAACCTTGTGTTGCAGCTCAGAAGCTGCAATAGGGAGATGGTCATCCTCCCACAACGCCTTATCAGCATTTTTAATGAACCGTTTCACCCATGCACAGCAAACGAATAATGAGGTGATGCCAAAGCTTCCTGCAACAATCAGGGCAAACGAACAATTGCACATAGATAACTTATCTTCTGTAATTAAACTGAAGCAGAAATACAGTTTATGGTATCATGCTGTGCAGTATTTAATGTGTGCAACAAGGTCACAGAAATGAAAAGTGTGCTTTCAGCAGTCTCGATTAATGGCTGTGCTTCTAGAGTATTGTCAGGAATGTCTTTCACTCGTCTTGCTGTTGTTGCTGTATAAACTCCTACATCCACAAGGAGATAAAATTTTTATTCATGAGTTGCTGTAGAAGATTTCGATACAAATCGAAAAGGTATTTGGTATAACAACACAGAAGGAAATCTCAGTGAATGCATGGATGCATAAACTTGGTAGATTTCTGAGCCTGAGTTGTAAAGGTTTGTTTTTCTTATTCAACACTGGGCTCAGGTTAAGAAGCTAAAATAAAGCATTCTTGAGAGTTATCAGTGTGGACTACTTCTTCTTTTTCTCTTTTCCTAATGATTACCAAATCATTTGTCTTTTTGCATAGTGTCAATGTTGAATGTTTGAGTCGGAGCGGAAGTGCCAAGTAAATATAAAAAGATGCAAAAAGGTTTTAACATATCATTTACCTTGACTGACTTCACAGACACAGACAGCTTATCAGTTTCTCTTTCTTTCTTTCGTTCTGTCTTTTGCTGCCCATTCAAGACCACAAATCGTTAGTGTCTGATTTAGGTACGTATTTTTGTGCACTTGGTTTCCAAGAGCTTATTTTTCCTGGAATGTCTGTATTTATGTGAATATTTGTGTTCTAAAAGCAACATCTTGGGCAGTATTTAAAAGTGTAGCTTTAGCATGTTAAAAATGCAGGACTATGCAGCAGTATAGGCATCTTAATAGTTAAAGGGTTTTTTTTTGCCTGTTTAGTTCATTGCAGAGTTTCTCTGGAAGACATTACCAGAAATTATAATTAAGAACATGTTGAAAAAAATCTGTGGAGACACAGTACGTGAACTAACAGAAACCCCTGTATTGTACTCCAGATTAGAGCTAGGGTTTAAAGTTTAACTGTCATACCTGAGCAAAACTAGCTCAGAAACTGTACTATGTAGCAGAATTTTTCATTATTCAACCTGAGCTGATAGGTTTGAAAGCTTATAATCAAAGTGCTCCTTTCACTGGATGAAAACAACGAAGGTACACGTTTGCTCTACACAAACTAAATGCATGGATCAAAATGACAGTTCTATTTGCTCAAGGCCAAATACAAATATCCATATTTCAGATTTGAGGGTAAAAAGAGTACGAAAATAAATGTCTAAACCTGAACAGAGAATGGGCCTTGCAGGAGAATTAAATCCCCAAAGCAGAGAGTGCTGCTACAGAAAAACAATAATGAGAAGGGTGTGATAAACCAGACCCTCACAGACTAGGTTTCACAGAATGGTGACTTTACACTGTCAGTGTGGTCAGGGATCAGTCCCACAGCCACAGTATAGCACAGCCACAACTGTCCAATGTGTATGCACTGGCTCAACCAATCCCAGCAGTGAAGACAAGTGTCAAAGGCAAGAAATGCTCTTATCACGCATCATCCAGAATGTATTTGTTACGTGTTGTATGTATGTACATATTTATTATTTTGTGTAGACATATTTATATGTGTAATCTACCCCAATAACATGTTCTATGTAGTAGAGATATATGGTGCATCATGAAGCTTTTATCATGTATATTGCCTTACTAAGATCCGCTGATTAGAACGTAAAAAATTGAGCTTTGAGCTTGAGCTTTGAATTGATGTCTCACCAGCAAATATTTTCAAAAATCATTTCCCATTGTGGCAGCTAAATCGAAACCCACTATACAGATAACTTTTGAAGAGCAGTTTCTATTGATGGCTAGTTGTCTTTATGTTGGTGGTCATAACCAGGCTAATGAGCTCTATAGTTAGGGGTTGATTCTCTTAAGAGGGGTCATTGTTCATAACACATTATGATGCATTCATGATGTGTTATAAATGCACTGATATGATATGCACTGATGATGATGATACACTCAAATCATCATACGCAGGTTCTTCACAGACAAAGAACAAATGAGAAGTAAGGAGGAGCAAACCAATATGCAAACGTAACATTCAGAGTCAGACTGATTACGATAAATTTCACAAATCCTGTTGCTACGTACATTTATAGATATTTACAGATATGACAGTATCAGTCCGTGGTGCTGCTGCAGCTGAATAGGCTTGCCCAGGCTGACACCGGAGATGGGGAAATAGAGACGGGCAATTTAGCACCACAGACAGCCGCCACCCTCCCGGTGTGTGTGCGCTGAGCTGCACAGCACCATGGACAGTCGCCGGCCTCTCCACAGACAGCACGCCTGCAGCTCGTTCCGTGACCAGTGCGTCACCTGCCATACGAGGGGCTGCAGAGGACAGACAGCAGAGCCCCGGGAACGCAGCTGAACCGCAACGCCACAGTAATGAATGAAACGGAAGTCACTGCCCTCTTCCTGCCTCCCCGCCCTCCTTAGCTGTGAAAGTCAACGGATCATCGCCACCAGCTTTAATTCCCCTCTGACTGTGTAAATGTCTGCACTTTGTTGGTGTTTTGCCATTTTCTCTAATTGTTCAGGTTTTTTTTTTACTCTTGTTTTTTGGCTTTTGCCTATTGTAATGTTAATGATACATCTCTAACCAGCTGGAAAATAACATTAGCTGAAGGCCATGTGTCAAGTCCATTTGCCAACTGTGATGCTTTTTGTGGAGTATAATCAAGCACAAGATCTGAATCAGGGAAATTACCAGCTAACAAGCAAATGTTTACTTATCAGAGACAGTTTTAGGAAACATATGAACACATTACAAAACAAAACATATAATCTCACCAGTCCGCCATCGGTCCAGCAGTCAAATGGTTAATTGATGAATCTGGCTTATAACTTTCTTTCAGGAAGATATGACTGAATGTTGGCATAACTGCTATTCTCATCACTCACCGACATAAGAGATGTCTCAGTTCATTACAAATGCATTATATAAACAGTTTCTAATGTGTTTGCTTCTGGACTGGATGTCCCCTGTGCAGCATGACTGCATAACTGGTGTGTGCCATACCAGTATGTGGGTACACCAGTATGTGCCATCGCTTGATCAAGCACAGATCTTACATTAGAGCCCACAAATGAGACGAGCCAGGCTCCATCCGTCTCCAGGCTGAAACGGCAGTGGTGGGTTGGGGACAGAGCTTTTGTCATGTTGATTGAGCACCCTCGACTGTGACATTTTAGAGCCGACTCTCTCTCTCATGTTCTGAGGAGAAAGCGGGGGGACCATTTGTAATTTCTAAAATAAGAACCACGGGGAAAAGTGCCAAAGCTTATTCTGCCATCAAACGGCAGACAGATGTAATTAGTCAGCTTCATCGGCTTCATCCATCTGCTAGCTGTGCCATGGCTCGAGCGCATCGTCAGACAGCAGGCCACGGCTGGCATTTTAAGATGTGTGGAAAAGTGACCTGGTCTTGAGGCGTCTGGAGCACCACGGGTCCCTATTCTCCAGGATATTGGGCTCTAACTCATAAGAGCTGACAGCACATCCTTATCGGATCATTAGAACCGGGAGCACATGCAAGGACTCTTCCGCAAACTTGCTGACATGGAAAACTCCCCCACCCCCCAGGCAGGAATCGAGATTGAACTGCCACAGCTTGTAACCAAACCCCCAACCCCCAACCCGCCGCTCTTTCATTAAATCAAGACAGACTATTTAAATGCAACTGTTAGGGCCATAACACACTGGTTGCTTTCTTGAATAAGGTGATGCTGGTGCAAAAGATGATGTAGTGAATCAGTGTGTATATAACAATGCTTAGGGAATGTTGCCGAATCCACAAGGAATTATGTATGCATGTATATGCACTTGGCACCTGTACAAAACAGAAAGACTGAATAAAGACTCAATAGAAGGTAACTGTGACATGCACCAAATTGAAAACAGATACAATTGGGATTAACAACCTTGCGGGAAATGAAGGATGCCTCAATTACACAAGATTCTCAATAGTTGGCAGTGGAATATTTCGTGCTCATCAAAATCCAAAAAACTGTGGAAGTCAATACTGCTCAATGACAGGCTGGTTGAAACACAAAGCCTGTGGATCACATTCCTCTGGTGTGTTAACAATCCAATGGCATTTCTCTGAGAGACTCCACTCTTATCCAACTGCTGCAAGTCCAACGGAGGTTAACATAGTCTGACCAGCAAGACATTCCAGGAGACTAAATCTCCTGTGCAAAACGGCACGACTCTTTCACTTCACATCTTGTCACCACAACAGGGACACAATCTGTCCCCTCAACATGTTCACAGAGAAGGCGTGTCCTCCCAACATGGGTGAAAAGGGTCAAACTAATGAACCATGGTTTACCAAGCCACCTGCTACTGCACAGCAGATTGCTATTGCCACCTGCTACTGCCAAAAAACTATTGATTGAGTGAATAATACTCTCGTGGGGGTCAACTGGAAGGTCTTCCATCTACCAACACAGTGTTTTGCATGTTTTGCTCATTTTGGAGGGGATTTTATGTAATCGTGCACAACTAGTTGCAAACGAGAAGAGAAAGAAAGCGTCTGCTTGTGAAGGTAAATGTTTTTTGAATGTTTAAACAGACCTGTCCTTCTGCGAGGTAAGATCAAGGCTTACACACCAAACTTCACAACAAACACATCAATGGTCTTTCCGTAATAAAAGATGCTCATTTTCAGTTCACCTTCAGTTTTTCTACTCCTTGATAGGAGTATCACAACAGATACTTTGTCCGTAGTCATCCTCCTAGATTTCAAAGGGCCCTTTTTTTTTTTTTGCTGCTTCAAAGTTTCAGAACACCACGGCACAATTAGACCATCCAAGCCTTGGCCTGAATTGAAGGAAGCAGAGAAGTTTGAAGTTGCAAGGAAGAGTGCTTTTAAGTTGTATGCCTCCAGTTACAAAGACACAAGGCTCAGAACTGGATTGCTGCCTTATGGCCATGCCAGAAATAAATGATCAGGCTATTGTACTTATACAATCGCTGTATGATTGGCGCTTCGGGCTCCATCGCTCTCCAGAAGGAATGATGGAGTTATGTGTCTTAGAAAATTGTACATAATGACTATATTCCTGCAAAAAGATCAAAAACAAACTCAGATAAACAAGTCTAGCACAGCCAAATAAATTAGGGGAACAAGTGCAAACAGGCAGAAACACTGAGCGTTACAGTAGCAAGATATCAAGTTCAGGCTGAGATAATGGAATATTGTGCCATTATTTATAATGTGATATCCACTTTGGGACACAATATTAAATTTAGCTGGGAAATGGGACTAGGTTCATATGAAGAATGGAGGAGTGGGATATTGAATGGCTTAGTTGTCAGTATTGACCTTGAACTATTTATTTTTAATTATGTTATGTGCAGGGCAAAACCTTTTTCTGTGAAATACTGCAGTTGTGATAAATCATGCAGTAAGTTGCAAACAAAACAGTGAAATGTGCTGTTGTATCAGTTATATTTCTTCGGGGACAGACACCTGATGCCTAACAGTGGTGGCTCTATAAACCATTTGCATACATTTTATATTTTAAATCACCTTAACCAGCGACAGAATGAAGGCAAACAATTAAACATCAATTTTGGCATCTGGTAGGTAACACATGAGACGTTTTATGCTGTGAAGGTTTGATGGTAAATGAGAAACCTCATGTGAAGAAATCTTTTGCTGTTCACGTCTCATGAATATATTTTTCTGCAACCAATCTAATCAGGCTAAGTGATCCCTGTATCATGACTGCATTATTACCTGAGAGGTCATACAACATTATTACCATTTTCACACATGCAAGCACATGAACAGTACACCCAGTATATGTATTTTCTGCACTAAGGATACCTAAGATGTATTCATGTCTTGTTGTATTCCTTTCCCTTCCAAAGCAATCCTGCTTTAGGGAGTGTGTGAACCCTAATCTTTCCAATTTCTGGTGCAGTGGCAGGAGTGGATTGAAGGGCCACTGCATTGAACATCAGGGTGATTCATTTCTCTTGGCATCAGAAAACAAAAGACTCTTTAAGGGCTCCAGTCGTGGCGAACTAAAACAAATTACAGTGCGATGTGACCTTTCTGCGTGTTCAATAAGGCAAGAGGGGAGAGTGGAGTTTACAAATACCTCCCTATCAATAATGCAAAGGGGCACCTGCTCTTAAAATATGGCCAAAGTGATCATTGTTAATCCCTTCAACCTTGTGTGAAATGCATCGAAAAGCAGAAGAACCAATGGGCCTCTGTGCTATTTGTGGAGCAGTAAGTGTTCTATTCATCTTTCTGTCTCCTGTTGTTTTTGCAAACCTCAAGGACTGGGACCAGGTAAGGAGCGGTGGTGTGTGTGTGTGTGTGTGTGTGTGTGTGTGTGTGTGTGTGTGTGCGTGCGCGCGTGTGTGCGTGCGTGTGTGTGTGTGTGTGCGTGTGTGTGTGTGTGTGTGTGTGTGTGTGTGTGTGTGTGTGTGTGTGCGTGTGCGTGCGCGCGTGTGTACGTGCGTGCGTGCATGCATGCGTGTGTATGGGGGTAGGAAAGCAGCATGTTAGAGTCCTTGGAAGGTAATCAGAAATGATTCAGCCTTTCTGCTGTCTGTCTGATGCTCTCAGGTTTGTTTTTTATTTTATATGGGAAAAATTGAACTCTTTCTCAAAGGACCTTGAGCGTGCCATCCTGTTGCCATTGCTCCTCTTTGATTTATTCATAATTTAGCTGCATCACTGACCCATAAAAAGCAGATGGGAGAAAGGCACTACACCCCACATTAATTACGGTAACAACTAAGAAATGTTTTAATGCATTTTTATGGAGCAGTTATGCTTTATTTATATTTCTATCTCCGAACCAGCTAGCTGTGTCAGTCATATCACCTTGTGGCCCATTCTGTTGTCATACTTTTTGCTGACTGTTGGTTCATTGTCTAGATGCATAAATTTGTCAAAGAAAAACGAATAGCTGACAGCTTCTTGGAGCCATCAGAATACTTTTTCAAGGCAACGGATGAAAAATTCTTCATTTATGAATATCTTCTTTTGTAGATCTGAAGGCATTAGCCACTTGATTCATGCGGAGGATGGTTGAGTGTTATGTAAATTGCTGCACATGCAAATTATCTCAGCCTCCCTTTTGAAGTGGTGATTATATCATGTCTTGAATGGTTTTATTGACGACGAATTGTAAGAGCAGCTCCACACGGGTGGTGAAATGATAGATCATTTGTAAAACTGTCATGGCAGAGTTTTGATGGATGAGGTGTGTACATGTGTATGAGTTGGGTAGGGGGGGGAGTGTACATATGTAAACTACAGTGATCACCAATCAAATGACTACAGCAGTGAGAAAGGAGAATATGGTGAAAATGAATCTCTCCACAACCGATACCAGATGAAGGCAGCAACAGAGATGATTGTGTTGACCCCAGGAGGGAGATTATTTAAGAGATATCATAGGTTTTAGTGTAATTATTATTCAAGGCATGAATTTTAAGAACATCTGCTTGGTTATATAATAGAGGCCAGTTTCCTGATTGTAT
The DNA here is from genome assembly GCF_013368585.1 of Megalops cyprinoides. NCBI lineage: Eukaryota > Metazoa > Chordata > Actinopteri > Elopiformes > Megalopidae > Megalops > Megalops cyprinoides. The sequence goes on from NC_050597.1 coordinate 9,232,311, forward strand.
CTCATGTTTTAATTTATGTTCATACTTAATTTCAATGTTAAATTTCAAATCTAAAATAAAACAATTTTAATTGATATCCTGATAATAGTAACATGCCATTTTAAAAGTAGCCAGATACACAGAAGATACACCCCAGCCATCGGCTATCTCACCCAGTTCCTCACACCAGCAATGAAACAGGTGAGCACCAAGCACATCTATGCTCTGCAGCTTGTATCCCACACTGTTTTCACCTCGTCTTTATTCAGCAATGCTTTTCATTGCATCAAATTTATATTGTATGTACCGTTATATCTCTGTATGTCTAAATTATAAACTATGTTGTTTTCAATACATGTACAAATACTGCATGTCAATGGTTTATATGCAATAAGCTATATACAGCTACAGTATATACAATTAAAATGCAACTTGATTCCTCAGGTACAATAAAGACATCTCCTCCGACCTCTGTCGGAGTGTAGTTATCTTCTCTTTGCTGTTACATCAACCTGTTCTCCATATCAGTAGCTTGGAGTCTGATGTGATATTTCCATTTTCATCACATAAGAGGTGCAAACATGCTGCCCATCTTCACAAGCCTATAAGACAGATCTGTTGCCAAGATAGCTGGGGGGTAGAGCCAAGAAATGTCTCCCAAAGTTAGTATCACTGCCTTCGGGACTGACCCTCGCCTGAGGTTGTGTCAGTGTTACTCATTTCCCCACGCAAGCTCCTTCCAAGATGGCTGCCACAGTCACATGCAGCCCCAGCAGACTGTGAGCTTGCACAATGCCCCGCATGAGTCACCGTGACATGAGCATGCCCTCAGGGGACCCTGCCTTTGCTCACATTTTCGCGGTGTAGCGAGGGGAGCCGTCACCAAGGTGTGGGCAAACGGCAGTCAGCAGACAGAGCGAGAGAGAGCGATGCCATTGTGATCCCTCCCACTCATCAGATCCGTGATTGGTCTACAAACAGACAAGTGTGTAGTCAAACTGCTGCAACTGTTGCACTTGATTTTTCTGTGTGATGATTCCAACGTGCAAAGTCTCAAAGGACAAGAACTCTCCCAAACATGAGAGTAAAACTGAAAAAATGATACCGGTAGAATGGTAACAACTAAAAATATATTTTGAAATGTAGCTAACTAAATTACACAACCATGGACTTACCTGCTACACATGGGTGATTAATAGTAAATGAGATCATCTAATGGATACAGTTTGGTACAAACAGAATTTTATAACAAATTAAAGTCACATCCTAAGGACACTCATTTAGCTTTGTTCTGAAACCAGTCCAGATGTGTGCATTATATTTCATTTGGTACTGTTCACGAAGAGGTGAAGAGGACACAAATTTGCAAAGCAGTGTCACACACAGGTGAGGAGCTCATAAGGAAGCCCTTGCTGGGGTGGGGCCCTGAGTTCCTGTTTAGCAGCATAGCAGAGTGGTAAGGAGCAGGGCTCATAACAGAAAGGCTGCTGGTTCGATTCCCTGCTGGATCAATGCTGCTGTAAGCATTGGCAAGATATTTAACCCACAATTGCCCCAGTAAATATGCAGTTGTATAAATGGACAAAATTTTAACCTATATACGTGGCTCCAGATAAGAGTGTCTGCTCAATGACAATAATGCAATGTAATGTTGATTGCTAGAGCTGGCCCTGTCAATCATGGACACCCTCACCTTGACCATGTGGTCAATCCCAGCATTCACAGCATCCCAGGGCTCAAACTGGAGCTCCAGCACACCCTAACAGGGGTAGCCTGAGATACCTCAAACACTGGTCACACCCACAGTGTTTGTAGTTTTGAGGTAGCGTTTTGCAGGGATGAATGCGCAATCTCAGTACTGCTTCCAACCAGACGCCCCTGGGCAACCTGCTATAACTTTGATTACTCTGCGGCTTGACTGATGAAAAGCCATTCCGCATGATAATGATGCCGGTAATACAATCCCAGAAGAAGCACTTAGGCAACTAAGTCATTAAGAACCGGAGACTGTTTCTCTGGGTATTAATCTCCAGAAAGCTCTGCCTCCCCCAAATTGTTCCTGCATTTTTTCCCTAAACTTTTCTTGTTTATGCCAGAAGCTTGGCTTTTAAAAGGGAAGCTCACACGAGCCAGAGGTGAAAAAATTATATGATGTACGTAGGTGCTATTTTCATTCCTGAACACCATTATTTAACACCTGCACCTCAAGCAATGCACCTACAATCTGGTGAAAAAAATGCTTAACAGGCATTAAAATGCAGTTGCTCTTACACTACGGTTACTCCATAAGGAATTGCTATTTCACTAATGTTGCATCATTGAATGTGACCTTGGTATTAATATTCATAACTTTAGTACTTACTGATGACCTGCTAAGAATTGACATCATCTCTCCACTGCTAATGCGAAATGTCTTCATAACCCATCAATGAATTCCTGTTTCTCTGCCAAAATTGATGGTGAAACACCAGTCACTCCTAACTGCTGACTCTTCAGTTTTCACTCATATGACTGTCATTTAATCAGTCTGAGAAAGAATGACAGTAAAATCATATTTTTCTCATTTGGTGTGACCTGGAATAAATTAGCAGCCTCATAAATTATGTTTACAAAATAACAGTGTACATTAGAACCAAAACAGATGTTTAAATCAATGTCCTTTTTCTTACTTGAGCATATTGTACAGACTTATATGCACTAGGTTTCTGCTATTATTTTGGCACAGCACATATATTTTCTTTTGTGAATTGACTGTACTCGGCAGGTCACTCAATACAACCATGCATAAAAAACCAACTTTCACCCGAGGAGTGTAGAGCCCCAGTTACCATGAGAACGATATAAATAAAAAACAGTAGATCAGTACAGTTCAAATGGATGTGCAGACATTTTCATGCTGATCCATGTTCACACCACCATTTAAATCCTGATTTACGATGAGAGAGAGGCTGAGGGGTGAGAAAAATAGGAGAAAAAGAACCAGAGAAATAGGTTATATTAAAATAAATTCTGGGGAGGCAACAAAGATGTGAATTCTGTGAGATGGAGCTGAAGATTTCTTTGTTTTATCCTGTGAGTGAATGAGGTATGTCTCCTGTGCTTTAGCCAAATTAATACCTGTCAGAAGCGTGGGACTTGCATGTCATTGTTCTCCATGCCCTGTCATTCCTGAAACAGTGCCTTTAGCAAGACTGTTCTTCATGTTTAAGGGCTTAATATCCCACATACATTTGACTTAATCCCATATTTATCTCATGTCTTTTGTGGAAAAATTGCTAGCACGTGCCCATTAAGGTAACCACAGCTTAATGCATTTTATCACTGGGAGAATATTCCAATATCCAGCTAGTAGAGCAAGGCTAACGTCTGTCAAGATGTGTTTATGAGTGATTTTCTCACAGCATTCCAATTATAATACACTTCTAACCAATGAGTGCCATTTTAAATGATGTACAGGTAGACAGAGGTTGATGACAAAGGAATTGTTTGACAGGTGTTGAAGGAAAGAAATTCCTGTGGTTGCATTGGTTGTTAGTAATTACTTATTATGGCATATGGGCATTGCTATTGTTGTCAGAGGAACCATATTAACAGCTGCAAGTTGTTCCAAGTTGTGGTTATTAAAAAGGGTTAAAATATGTATCTCTGTGATAACAGACTTTTTGAACCACATCTGGGTTCATTTTCCTGGTGTTGCATCACTGGTATGTATTGTTTAAAAGACCAGTTGTTGCCACAGTCAAAAAGTTGTCTGCCTCCTTTTACTGACTTTTTATTGATTTTTTAAAACACATTTGCATTCCACTGTAGTCTGGAAAGTTGAGGTTTGTACTCTAGGAAATTGTGGTTTGTAAATCAGTTCACCAAAAACATACTATGAGTCATTATTTTATTTATGCATTCATTATAATTGTTAAATGAGCACATTCCTCCAAGCTGAAAATATTCCCAGTGTAAATGATTTCCCCAGCCCAGGTAATTTGGTCATTTGATTCATATTAACACTTACACAGTATTTATTTGTTTGTTAATTGGTTGTTGCAAGCCTACAGTTAGAGAGAGAAATGTTAAATACAAGGCTGCTATCTAGTAACTGTTGTTAACTGAGAACCAAGTTAACCCAACCCATTTTTGTCTCTGTTTTTGAATTATTAACTCCCCTCAATTATTCATCAAGCATAATAAGTCCTCAATGTCAGATTATGAATAATAGAGCAATGATGATTTAAAACCACATTTTTCTACGCAACTTTTGTCCTGTATGTCTATAAATAGGCATTTGGCTTTAGTGTCGCTCTAAACCAGTTGTAGAAATGTGCAGTGTGGCATCAGAGTTGCACTGTAAGATTTAAACATATTCTTGGGATCTTTTTAATGTTTGTAAGAAACACACAGCACTTGTGGTGATTATCTTTTCGACAGCATAACTCTGGATTGGCCCAGCATAATGTAATGGAGATCACAGAGCATTCGCCTGCCATATTTGTTTTTTTTTTCATCCACTGTTTTTACTCCCTGTGTATCATGAGCGTGACTGTGTGCAAATTCAAGTACAGGGGATGGAAAAAGATTCCAGAGAACACTCTACATTACATCTTCAGGATTCCAACAGAATGAATAATTCAGCAGGTATATGAGTCCATTTTCCACAGCTACATGGTATATGGAGCAGGATTTTTTTTTAACAATCCAGCCTGTTTCATTGAATGTGGATGATCTCATCATTTTCAGTTGCCTTCAGATACTTACACTTGTTTCCACATTAAAAGGCAGTTGGTCTAAATCATTGAAACCAACTGGACTTCAACTGTTGAGTCAACTGAGGCAGAGTGACTTGACTTAAGCTAGTTTTGGGTATCCTAAATATGACTCACTGTTCAGGTGTTAATGATGGTTATCCACTCTCCTGTTTGATTTTTTAATTATGTAATTGATACTGATATCAAAATAGAGAGATCTAAACATACTAGCACTTGCTCTCTTTCCATCAGCTAACCCACATCACTACTCTTGCCTTAGTTGGTGTGTGAATTTAGTTTTTATTTTCAAACATACTTTTAAATGCTGTCCACAGACGCCATTCCCAGGCCTCTCATATTTTACTATTACTTTCAATCAGACACCTCCTGTCAAATTTTGGAAGTAGACGCTGCACCAGGCTGTCTGCCAGCTCTTGGGTTGCATAAACTCAAAGGAACCATATATCACCTTCAACCTGGGGCAAAGTGTTATCACTGTCTGGACGAAAATTGCAACTTCTATACAGCTCTCATTTCAACAGTCTACACTGATTTTGGTTTACCAAAAACAACTTCTTTGCCCAGTGTGCCATGTTTGTGCAGCCTGTACCTGTAATGTTTTGTTGTTTTTTAATTATTATTTTTATAAATTATCTCATTAAATGTATGATAATTAAGACCTTGTAGAAGCACTCATATCATCTGTGTTTATACATTCAAGTCATTCAAAATGTAACAAATGTCAATGTCCTACCTTTCGGAATTAATCAATGGAACACGAGACTCCTGTATCACTGAGCATAAGAAAAGTGGAAGAGCTAATATAGTATTAATTTATAGCTTCTATCTGGGGTTTGGGTGCTCTCCAACTGTAATTCACATCTTTTTTGTGAATAACAATCAAACCCCAGGTTGCCAGCTGCTTTCTGTCCAATAGAGGCAGTGCTAATAAACAAAAATAAAAAATGGTGTGCATGTGACACAGTGACACCATTGATTCATATTCACATAAATTAAAATTCCACCTGATTCCTGACAGTATGTAATCTGTTGAGTAGCTTCGCCAGGGAGAAAGGGAGAGACAAGAAAATAAAAGATTAAACCTGGAATTAGTGTGAAGTGTTAGCTTTAATCAATTTTTCTTTTTTATCAGCAACCATGCAGAGTGAGCAACCATGTGCATTTTTTTCTTGGTTCTCAAGCGGTTTTCCTTGTGGTAAAAGGTTCTGTGGAATTAAGGCTTATGGCTTCTTTTACAAACAGTGAAGATAGAAACAGGCTATAAGGCACCCCAGCACTCAGACAGGGTTTGTGATATTAGTCTTGAAAGGGTAATGAGTCTTATAGTCTTAATAGATAAGCATCAGGAAAAAGTCAACTCTGCTTACATTTCAATAAAATAAATGTTGCATCCTTTGGCCTTTTTCATTGTACTTGTTTGCCTTTTGGTTTCCATGCTGCTCCCAACTCATCACAAGAACAATCAAATCCACAAGCCTAGCCTATTAATATGTCCCTTTGGAGCCTGGCATAATTATTAATCAAATTCCAACTGCAACCTCTATGACTCCAATTCCCTGAACCCCCTACCCAATCAATCCAGCAGACCACCCAGGGGTCAGCACAAAACCGGAATCAGACTTCCAGACACACACAGGGAATTTAATATCCTCCGCTAATTCACCTGAAGTATATGTGGATTATTCCTGCGATCCTCTCCACAGCAGCCTCCGGTTCCATCCAAAAGCGGGGTCACCTTTGCTCCTGCCCCATTCGTCTCCCATTTGGCGGCTGTCGGCGGTAATCTGCCTGCTGTTCTAATCTTGCCACTGTACCAGTGGCGGTCACCTTCCTTGCTCTACCCACCGCCTGTTAACTCACACTCCTCTGCTCTGCTCTGTTGGTGTCAAGGGTGTTCCACCCAACGCTGATGGCAACTGTCACCTGAGCTCTGGCAACAACACAAAGTGCTGACATATGCCAAAATGCTTGATAAAGCTTTTCTTGGGGCGAAAAAGGAAGCCAATGTGATGCAGCTCACCCCCAGAGCACAGTTCACCTCTGCTGCCCATTGTCTTGCATTTTACACTTAAGTCTGTGCAGCTGTAGAAGAGGTTTCACCATGAGTAATGATATGGTCTCATGCGATGTGCTCCAAAACATGCCAGTGTGAGGTCACAGATAAAGAAATAGTGAATGTACATTTACATTTACATTTATTCATTTGGCAGACGCTTTTATCCAAAGCGACTTACAAGCGAGGCAGAGTACAACACAACAAAAGCCATACAAGGGGTCACAATAATAGAAGTGCTGAATGACCAAGTTTCAAAAGTTGGCCAGACAAGGTACAAGCTAGAATGTGAGCAATTCAGTAACCAGTCAGTAAGTCCTCCTACGCTGTGTGTAGTGTAGTGTCCAAGACAAATCATGCCCTTATCAGAACTCTCAAAGACTTTTGCTGTTTTCTTTGATATAGTCATAATTCTACATGGTTAAAATAAAATCAATAAACCCAGAAAAATGAGAACACAAGGAATATGAATAAATAACTGTATCCCACACATGGTGCTATAACCTACTCCTTTAAGCAAGAAGCTCAAAAGCTTTTATGTTTGAAACCATTGCTCTCACAACATGAAATATTCACAGACATTTGGAATATGCTTACTCCTTGAAAACAATCGGCCAATGTGCTCTGTCTCTTTTCCTTAATTAACTGTTGAGCACCATGGGACGTCTCCCTTTTGGATAGGCAAAAATTGGCCTGGAACTATGGTAAGTTCAATTAATATTACATCCATTTCTTTGACTATGAATATTTCATCTGACATGGAGTTCTTTGAAATATTAATTGACCAAGGTCCTTCTTCAATGTGTTCAATCTTCTCTTTTAAGATATGGAATGAAATACATAATGTAACTGAAATACAGATATTTTATACATACACATATTTTTGTTATTATCATTCTCACCATCGCAATCATCATCATCATCATCATCAATACCTTCATCATCAGTAAAACGTGATGCTGTGTATTACAACAACAGCTGAGCTGTATTAGCAGCTACATTCATGACATACAAGCAGCCATTTTTATAAGCTGACTGAAGGATAACTATGGAACAATATGCAAAATGTTATTGTCATAACTTTGTGCACTGTTTTACCAAACATTTATGTAGGATTATATGTATTGCTTCAAACATGCATACATTTTATTGCAGTTTTCCTTTCTCTGCTCATTTCTGCAAATTTCACACATCACACTTCAACTGTTCAAAAATGTGTTCAATAAATCTCACCTCCATGATCTTCTAAAACCTGATTAATCTGTATCATCAGTTTGAAATAAAAATCTCCCAGCGTACAGCAGCTGGACAGCTAATTTCCCCCCAGTGAGGGAACATAGTGAGAGTTCCTCATTGCGTGTATAGAACTGATAACCTACGAGTAGCGGACATTTAATTGAAAATGAAAATGTCTGCCTTTATTTATGCTTGCAGTGTTGATCTTTTTTTTTTTTTCAAGGATGTCCTCTGCGGGTGTCAGCAGACAACATTTTATTGTGATGAATGCCGCATTCCATCACCAGATTCTGTCCGATTCAGCTGCTACACGTTAAATGGCTGTGACTTAAAGTGGATAATATATAACGCTGCACTTGGAAAGGGTATGTGGGCATATTATCCAGATGCTTCTGGCAAAACTTAATGGAAAAGCTTTACTATCGTAAATAATAAGCCTCGAAAAATGGAATCTTAAGTAAGTTAACCTTCGGTGACTCATGATGAAATCCACTCAGCACTCTTTTATTCACCCATTCTGAATATATGGAGGAAACACGGTCGAATTAAAATGCCAAGCAGGAAGCACTCTTTTACTCATCCATTCTGAATACATGGAGGAATCATGGTCGAATTAAAATGTCAAGCAGGAAGGGGGAACATTGCAAACTAAAATATTCAAAGAGGTTGTAGTGTCTAAAATGTGATCAAACAATTGCAAGCACACATCATGATGCTCAACCAAATTAGATTATCAGTCATTTGGACAGAAACTGCCCAGCTATAAAGCACTGTTTTCTAACTGTAATCTGCTTTTAGAATGAATTACAAATCAAGGGATATTCATTTAAATCTTGAGATTGTACAACTGGTAAGATATGAACAATCTCTCTATGATAAAATGCTGAGAGAGACATGTACGTAGTTATGTCTGTTTGTACTGTACAAACCAACACATCTACAAAAAATGCATATCAGTGGCCAAGCGGCAATTAAATTGCTCATGATTAATTGTGCAGTGCTGCCAAAAGGGATATTGATCCATATCAGAATATTAACCAAAGAGTCCTTTTTCTTCCTATAATAGATATCATAATACCATAGATAATGCAAGGGATATGGCTATGTTAAGATGTTAAATAAGGTGACAAATGTATTGAAACAGCTGGTGGGTTTAAAGGAGTTTATCTTTAAATGATTCTCTAACAAGTTTTTAATGAGTTTATGAGCTTGCTGGTGGCACAGGAAACCTGTTCAATGCACCATATGCCACAGAAAGTAAAAACACTGAATGATATGACATTTCATCGATAGTTCATCCAAAGTTGTTTTAAATTGTTTTTAGTGCAGTATGCTTCAGCACACTGCCTCTCACTGTGTGGGTAGCACTGTGTGACCAGGCTGATCATAATCTAACGCAACACAGCACCATTTTATATTTCTGAAGGGCCGGAATAGCTATTAGGGAACAATGGACTGCATTCATCAAAGGGGAACAGTAAAACAGTAGAGAGTTCTCACAAATGTGTTGAGAAGCCATAAAATCGGGTGACGACATTGTGCTGCCAGAGAGAAATGAAGAAAAAGCAGGGTTTGTACTGTGCTGAAGGGTCTGGACCAGACACACAGCTAATATTAGCCTCCTCATATTTACAGCAGCAAGACCCCGTTTCTCTTTAGATAATAGACAAAAGCCAAGAAGATAAACAGCCAAATATTGTACCACAAAGGTTCTCTCAAGCTATGCAGAGTAAGTACCAGCATCAGGGAGGGAGGGTAAAGTTTCTAACTGATTATTCGCCTTTGTTTCCAGTTTCCTGTGAGTGGCTTCCCGTGATCTTTATGCACAGAAGAAACATATCTGCAAATCAGTGTGGGGAACATGTAATTGCAGTACATGCTTTGACATGTTGACGCTCGGCCAGTGGTGATTATGCTGCAGATTGTGCCACTGTGTCTGATTGCAGACCCCCGCACCACACCACCCGCACGCAGCCGCTTCCTGGTCGCCTTGTCCTTTGTCATCAGGCCGCTGATGAGTGATTGCAGTGGGCAGGCTGAGTGATGCCTGATTAACTGAGTGTCTGTCAGAGGTCACACTGTTAGCTTTGTGAGGTGCAAAGTTGTCAAATGTCAGCTGATTTAAAGCATGTAGCATTGACGCATTCAGTGCTGTATTCTGAACTTGCCATGTTCTTGTGCACTGGTAATTCATATACTGTATATACTGTAACAAAAATGATTTATGCATGGTTTTATTCATTCATTCATTTTGCAGAATTAGCAACTTACCCTTAACAGCAAGGGTAATATGGCATGATAAAAAGTATGACAGGAGCAATAAGAATATCAGTAACCTAGGTATAGCACAACAAAATATATACATCTGAAACAGCACAAAACAGGGTACTAATCAGAAATCTGATATACTGTAGGTGATAATTACACTTGTGGGGAGACGATCATGGTGATTATGAATCTGGGGAAGATGAATTTCAGTCTGTTGTGCACCAAAGTATTTTGGCAAAAAGACTGGCCTATATGTTCAGGTAAGGTGCACCTAATTGACACATAGACTGTGCTGAAGGAAACTGAAGAGGAGCTGGAGCACTGTGTAATGCTCAGAGCAAACAGCAAAGAAAACATCTGTGCTTTTCTGCAGTTTAACACTCAAACCCACACAGCGATGACTACCAGATTCCACCCTGCAAATCGCAGTAGTAAGTCCTAGAAACCTCATTTGATTCGCCTTTGTAAGATGCAACGGGATTAAAGTCGGGATGAAGGCCAAGGGCGTGAAATTCATGTTCAACAGGACATCCATTAAGAGGATTTGGCAAACCCTGAGAGACTGCTTTCATACCCTTCAGTGTTCACAGTTTACCTCACGAGTGTGACCACAGCATGGTGCTACCAAACACCTGACTTTTTCTGTTTTTAAACCATTGAAATGTCTTATTAATAAGGCTTACCGTCATTTCTATGAAATTTCAGCTATGTTGTGAAAAGGTGAGGATTTACACATTTGTATAAATTAAGATGATAAATCAATGCTACATCTCTGCTCAGTCAAAAATTTTCCCTTGGGGCTTTCTGAATGATAGGGGCACAGATTTGACCCACATAATTATGAATGTTAGGGGATTTTGTATGAGGTAGGCTTACACCTATTTATCATTTTGAGAATTCTGTGCTTATCATCTTCTTGATCTTGTCGAAACACTCTAACCACAAGGATTCACTGGCCTGTTTCAAAACCTTACTCTTCATAATTCAGATAAAATGTCTGTCAATCATCAGAATGCCTGCTCCCTGTTATTGAAAGTGATTCAGAAACAGTGAGCAGAGGCACAGTGGAAGAAAGGCTGTTTCTTATTTTTGTGTTATACTGGATTATTTGAAGGCATCCACTTTTATTTCATTACTGTGATTGATGTGGTGTGTGTAATATGTTTCATGAAGTTACTTTTTACTGCTGTGTGCCTGTCAACACGCATGTGTAATAAAATATTCACTTGCATTTTAAATTATCAGATGAGCTGTGCAGAGGTGAGGCAACTCCTATGTCTATTGTGATCATGCCAGAGTTGGTTGTTGACAATGTAAGGACAGTGGCTGTGAACCTGGATCAGTACATTGCATCTGTCTTGCATCTGTCCAGCGTTCCTGATTGTCAGAGGTTGTCACAGAGAGACAAGCCTACCGTGGTATACAGTTGGCGATTCCAAACCTAATTTTGGAGCAAGCATAAAAACAAAGCATACTGGGCTTTCCGGACTGTATCGCCTCAGTTCATCCCAATATAAAAACAGCTAATTTAGTTGTTACTGAGCTAACTATTTGTATCAAATCTTTTTCCACTGCAGTCTACTGCACAACCAGTGCTCACCTTAACCTCCCAATAAGACACATATTGATCCTGCTTAGCAGACTAAGCAATACAAATGACTTTGTTTCCTGCTTCTGTTCAGAATTTACATTAAGTGGACATTCATAAATCATACACAGTGCCTTAATGACAATTTCATAATTGCTTTATAAAGCATTCATAACCAAGGCCTGTATGACGGCTCTCATGGAGGGATAGAATGAATGTTATGGAAAAAAGAAAAATTGCAAAAGAAAACATGCACTATTCCACTCCAAGTTGTGAAATATTGATTTCCTTTTATAATGAATCGTGCATATTGTAGGAATGCCTTTGCCCATGACACAGTCATGTATGTCTTAAGAAGGCACAAAGACACATTGAAAATGAATTTTGACCCAGAAAGCTTTATACGGTCAGAGGCTCATAGTTACACAGACCACAATTAGACATCGGGATTGTCGATCAGACATGCAGGTGCGTAATGCACAACAGTTGTTATATCCCAAGACACATTAAATACAGCAGTGAAAATTAAGGTGGGTAGTTCATGTCTCTTTTTGTTGGTTTGCCACAATCTGTGACTCATTACTTTTACCATGTTCTCTTGTATTCTAATGCTTCCTCAGGGACCTGCATCGTGACGCAGAGAAATTCCTCTCCAGCTTCCCCCACCACCCCAAAAGAGTGCTTAAGCATTCAGATTTATTAAAACTCACCCGCTCTCAGTAAACACTTTGGGTGAGTGTCTGTAAAATATGCAGAAATGCTTCTCCAACAGGTCTTCATAATCAAGCCCCAAGGGAGAGCTAATAATTGTGAAGCTGAAGGATTTTCTTCACGCCATCTTCCTTCCCTTGAATGTTATCGCATTACTTAGGGCCTGTAGATTTTATGATTAATACCACTCCAGCCTGGTGCCGCACTGACTAAAATGCTCCTTTTCAGAAGCTTCTTAATTTGTTTTCTGTCGCGTTGGCCGTCAGCCTCAGCTGTCATACAGAAAATTGGAAACTGTTTGGGGCTCACTAAGCCTCATCCTCTGCTGGGATGTGACAGCACTGTGTCCTTTTCCACCCGACTCCACTTCTGCTTAGTTTACCATTCTGGGCTCTGTCTCATTTTTTTTCCTCCCCATTCTCATTGGACATTTAATACAGAAGACGAGGTAGATAAAATGATCGTTTGAGCACAGACCCTCAGATAAGATGGGATGTAGAGGGAGAGTGAAGGCCCTTGATTTCTGGCACTCCCTCTGACAGCTGGACATAATTTGAAAAGCTGTGGGAGTGTGTGGAAACAGGAGATGAAAGATAAATGGAGAGTACACTTGAAGACCTTGGTTGTTCGCTTTAAGAGGTCACACTTCCGAGGCACCACTACAAAATCTCTGATATGTATCTGAGTGATAAAAATTGGAAAAAGGCTTTTGAGCCCTTTACTTACGGGGCAAAACCACTAAATTTTGGATATGCAGCTGAATGGTGTAATATGTGGATTTGGTGAATCCGGCTATTTAGGCTTACCCCCCTCCATATTAACACATAAATCAAAGTACATTAAGTTCAAAAATGGCAGGTTAGATACAGTTCTCAGACACGTCAGTATTATTTAAGGCCTTAAGGCCTTAGTTTTTTAACAAACACAAGGAGCTTTGACTGTGTTTCACAGTGTTTCTTTTCTATTTTAGTGGTTGTTGACTAGGTCACTAGGTTGTATGCTACTCAGTACTGATGTTTTCTCTCCATTATTCAATTTTTACCATACTGAGATATATGTTCTGTCCTTAACCTTGTTTGTATTTCTACTTTTCAGAATATTTTGTAGCACAGAGGTGTCCATGTTAAGGCCTACAGGCTAAACACAGCAAGCTGCCAAATGTGTTCAAGCAAGCAGAAAAAATTGAATTATCCTAGTTGATTTGGCTAGCATAACAAAATGATGCAGCACATATCAATCAATGTGCAGTGATAACTGTAGCCCTGGGTCTTGATTTTTCACATGTTTCTTTATTTCTTAACCATCTCAGCACTCTTTGCTGAGATACTTTGCTTTTACTAGTGCAAGTTTAAATTGCACTAGTAAATTGTTATTCACAGTCGGAGCTTGTTTAAAACAATCAACTGTAATATTACTAATGATTACTTTTCCATCCTTGGCAGAATTCCCAACACATTTATGTAAATGATCACAGGCAAATGACAGGCAATATGTTTGCCATTCCATTCTACTTCAAATTTATTTAATATTTTATCATTTTTGGAGTCAAATCTCTAATGTTTACAGATGAATATTTTATTTAAAAGAGCAAAATACATAAATGAATGTGTTTAAAGGTTGCTTTTTATCACATTTTAGCTCCAGGGTAATGCTAAGAAATTTCAGATATGTGTTTGAAGTCTTTGGTCCCTTTTGATATAAAAGAATAAAATGGTTCTTTCCATAGTAACAGAGCTGATGTTGATGCTATAATTGACCCTGTGTTATGATATTATACCTTTAGTTTCCAGCTTTGATTGTGTGCAGTCTGCCATGACAGTTCTTTACTGTCCCCAGCATAATGTCTTGCAATAAATATTTGAAAGGTTGCAAAATTCATATTTCACTGGTTTGGAAATCTTTGGTGTTTAGTTAAAAAAAAAACTCCATCTTGATTCTAATTCACATTCCATCCTAGGGCAACTCTAATGAATTCTATCTGCAAAAGCTAATGATACATTTGTTGCATATTTGACATTTTGATGGGACCTGGAAGGCATCCGACACAGCCAATGCTCAAATATTTTTGTTCTGCACATCTGTGTCTTTAGTGAAAAACCAGACACATCTTACCCTCATTCCTACAGAGTTGAACTTGAAAATACTCTTGCTTGGAAAGGGTTAAATGTATGTATTCATAAATTTATTCATACCACTTGGTTTGGAAGAACTGCAAGTGTATATGAATGTATCTGAATATTAATTCAAATGCTTGGTCAGTTAATCTCATTTTCCATACTGCATTCAGTCAGGCCAGCTCCATATTTTTCAGGACCTTATGTAAGATTTTGTGCAGGTACTCCATCCCCCATCCCTTGCAATAGCACACAATTATCCACACACATGCATTGGATAAATGGACAACTAAGTACTGTTTACTTTTTATTATTTATACAATTTATTTATGAGATGGGATTATGATGAAATTGCCAGTTAGTATCCACTATTTGGAAAGGCATTTATTGTATGTTTTTGGGTGTTGCAGAGGATAATTTCCTTACCTCTGGTAAACAGATGGAAACTCTCGTTGCCTGTTTGTGTTTCCGAACCATCCCCATTTTGGGCAACATACAGAGGAAAATAAATACCCACATACTGTTTCATGCTTTAAAGATTACATTGATGTGTAAACATTGCTGATGTCTCTCTAAATTAAATACCATTCAGTTCTTTATATTGTGTTAATGTTACTCACCTGGCACCCGAAGCATGCATGAATGTGCATATTCGATTTTTTTGGTTTTGGGTTCGGTTTCTGCCCTGGGTTTCCCATCAGTTCTCTCTCCACAGCATCATCTCTTGCATCATATGCCACCACCCTCACTTCCAGCCCCTCTGAGGAGCCATTTGCTTGACACTGAGCACCCAGCTCTGAAAAGCGTGCTGAGATTACAGCACAGGGATGGAGCTGGTGATCCAGCAACTTTAGATCAATTAAGGGAGAATAAATCACACCCTCTAATGCACTGCTGGTGCCATCAGCTCCATCAGCTGACAGCACCTGAACCTGATGTTCTTATGTGTTACCATGTACAGGTTCATATCAGCAATTGAAGACAGCCTTGCTCCCATCCCGGCCGTTTGTTGTCTATAAAGAATCAGTTTCAGAGCTGCAAGTTGCCAAGCTCTGATGCTTAATGATTTTTAAAAGTGAATTACAGGTTATGAACAAGCACAAAGTGTCTTTTTCCCCCTCTCGTGGTGCATTTTTGCAAAAGGAAATTATTGTACTCCTAGTATGAAAACGAAACAGTGGCGTAATATTTACACCAAATCAACTAAATAGATTGCGCTGCTGATTTGCAAACATTATTAAATTAGCTATGCATTTTATCTTCATTTTTATCTGCATGCATTCACTCATTTTCAGCAGAACGTCGTCCTGCGGAAGGCAGATGTGAGCCAAATCCGTTGTGCTTTCTTCTGTGTGGGGTTGCTCATGGTATGTGAAACAACTAATTAGTCGATGATTGTACTGATTGATAAATGGTAGTTCATTATGTATGCCTAGCAATGAAATGGTAAGTGAGGTCTTCATGTATAATTTGACATAATTCCACAACATACCAATAGGTCTTACACATTGTCTGCCCTGACGTAGAATGGAAAAGTTTGCTGCTGATGCAAAATGTAACCCATCCTCAGCAATAAAACGTGAACCCTCATTCTGAATTCCATTTAATATGAAAATTGTCATTTAGGTCATATTGTGCTTTTTAAGTGGATGCCATGAGCTTCCAGCATCAGCAAGGGCAAGTAACTTGTGCCTAAGCAGTATGTAAATAATCCTTAGAGTTTTGACTCTCCTGTCACATCGCAAGCTGTGCCGCAGTATAGTGTGACTGCAGTGCTGCCATGCTTTGAGCCAGAACACAAAGGGAGAGTAAATGGGCATAAATGGAAGTGTCTAAAATGATTCAGTCAGTGAAACTGTCAACATGCAGGCTAATGACAATCCTGCTCCAGAGTGTTTTTTATCCTGTTCTTACTGTGTGCGTCATTAAAAAAACAAGTATGCATATTGATCAACTTATTTGATACAGCGCTCATAACAAAGGGGTTGTCACAGAGTGCTTCAAAGAGTGAATGTAGGCTGGACTTCTAAGGTCTTGTTTCGATGCATTAAATTACAGTATGGTCATTTTGTGATTTTTATAACAATAATGTAATGTGAGGTGCTGGCTGGTTGAGCTCAATTGGCCCAGCTGATCTGAGTTCTAGGCTGGGCTGTGTCATTAGTCCGCAATAACTACCAGTCCTCAGAATACCACTGGCTTCATTTTGCAAGCGGTATGGTGGGTTGTTATAGCCAGGCTGCCCTCATACCGCCACTCACTGACACCCTCCAGTGGCTCGTGAGGCATCTGGGAGTAACACGGATGATGTCAGTGGAGATTGGCGTATCCAATTATGGAGCACTCGGGACGGTGCTGTACCACATAGACATAGGTGGTGTCACAGAGCAGTGAGCTTAAAGTATAGTTTGTAATATAAAAAGGGTCAAAAGAGAGAAAGCATGAAAAGGAAATCATTACAACTATGTTGGTTGCAACCCATCTAAACTAAAAATAAGAGCAATGGTGCTTTGGCAAAAGATATCATTCATAGAAGCAAAAGCAATGAGCTGTGACCTTACCACTATATGCTTGAAATAAAAGACAGGTATGTCTTAATGGAAGGCCTTACGGTAAAATATACATATAAACATCATGTGTGCTTTACTCTTGAGAGAACAAAAACATTTGATCCTCTAATGGCAAGCAAAGTGCTTTATGGGTAAATCAATTTTGTCTACAGTTTTGTCAGCAGATGTACGCAATTTGCTGCATTATCGCTTATTAACAGCTGAATGACAGCAGGGACAAATTGTGCAGTGGAACATACATTCTCTTGTAAGTGAGGGATTTTTCATCCCTTTATACAGTATGGTATTTGTTGGAAAATCAACTTTTTCACAACTCAAAAATAATGTTAACAACTCAGTGAAGCCAAATTAATTTTCCATTCTACTGAAAGTTCCCCAATTTCAGGCTTTTTATTGGGGCTGTAATACATGGACAATATATAAGCAAAACCATCGTGAGCAAATCTGCAACCTGCGGTTTTCTGGCATAAAATGAATTGGTGGTTGTGGGTCTGTTTTTGATTTGCTGCAACATTAATTCCGCACTGAAAGATGCGGCGTAATGAAATCGTCGATGTGTGACCCATTGCCTTCGCTTAGTTCATAAAACAATAGGGACAGGGTTCACAGGCTGTTTGTGTTACTAAGTGTTTCACGAAAGATGGAATAAATGCAGAGGTGAGAAATGGAGCAACGGGGATTAATGGTTTGGAGCGCCTTTTTGGGAGCAGATGGTAACACTAACTCCGCAGTCATAAACAGCAGAAGCCAAATTTTTGGACTAAATATGTGAAATCCTTTTCCACACTAAAGGTTGATTGATTTTATACAGTTTAGCTTTTATAATACTTTAATAAGCATTAACTGTTGCTTTTATAAACACCATAAGCATACTGTATAATATAAGCAACTTATAAGATTTTCGCAGGTTATGTGATACATGATGCCATAATATGGCATTGTTAGTGGCATGTTTATTTTAACTTGCTTCATAATCTCACGTCAGCTCCGATAAACTGGTCACGTTTTTGTACACTTATGACAAAAGGTATAACAGCTATTTAAAGCTGATTAAAGGATTATGAAAAGTGGAACACTTTTCCATTATATTGCCATAAGATGTAATCGAAAAGGTCAAACACATGCAGAGGGCCTCTGTTTAATATTACTTTGCAAATATTATTTCATAAGGAGGAAGTAGATTGACTGTAGTTGTCAAAACAAAGGGTATATAATTACATCCCAAGGTATTACATCAGACACAGGATGTTAAAACAGTTAAGATTTCATGAGCATTTCTTCCTCTGAAAAGCTCATTAACAAATTAACATCAATAATTCATGAACATTTAAGTTGGAAACCAAGGCATTAGTTCTGGTTTCTTTTGATCAGTGGTGCCTAGTTTCATAGAATAAATAGACAACATAATTCTTAGAAGATAGTTATCAATGAGAGGAAACTATTATAAAACCTGTAATGAACAGCTTCATGACTATTAAGTGAGCCACCAGATGAAAGTAATGTTTTGGATTGCAACAAGCACATGTGTTAAGTGTCATTTGATTAGGTTTGCAAAATAAACTAAATAAGAAAGTGATGTAAAACTGCAACAACCTGAGTGCTCCAGGGCACTGTGCCAGGTCCTATCTTGTTCATACTGTAACTGTCACAAACCATTTGTTTGCCCAGGGCACACAAACCCAGCCTACTTGATACCTGCATTGCATGAACATATGAGCAGCTTAAAACCACAGCCACTACTAAAACATTCCCTGTCACTGCTTAAATAACTGGATATGTAACCCTACACTGGCCATCAGAATCAATTAGAACACATGAAAAAAGAGAGCTGGATGGAGCTCAGGTGAAAATGGTTTCACAGTCCTGACTCCTGGAATCTATGATGACACCATCAATATGGCAGGTAAGGCCAGAAATGTTACATGGAGCAGGAAGAATCCAACTCCAGAGACCACACAGCAACAGACGGATTACAGAAAAACAAAGTAACTTTAAATTAATGTTCAAGAAAAGCAAGGCGTCATGCACAAGGGCATAGTAGCTCAAGACTGAACAACAAACCAGTGAACAAGCAATGCTTATATAGCACACAAAACACATTACCAAGCTAATTAAACACAGGTGAACCAGATTGACTAAATTAGACAATGCACAAACAGGAAAACGGGACATCTGGTGGAAGTCCAGGGAAGCAGCAGCCGGAAAACCCGGACAGGCTATTATGAGGACGCCTGTTGGTCATTTTGGGAAGCAACCACTGAAACCCTGACAGGAAAAGTTTGAATTCAGGCAAAGGTAGGCTCCCTAGATCAGCAAATGGATGTCTCTCACCGCAACAGCTAATTATGTTCCAGGCTTCCTAGTTAACCATTCAAACACAGTTCTGGAACTCCGCAGAAATAAAAACTTGCCCTTTCCCACAAGCTTAACAGTTTTGCCATCGACTGTCTTTGGTTAGGGTGTGAGGAAAATGTTGAATAAAATGTACAAACCTGTGCAAAAGAAAGCTGGTCAGAAGAAAGCTAGTAGCTAGACTGTCCACAAAGAGAGGGAAGCGAGATAAAAAGATAGAAATACAGTGACAGTGCACATATCCAGGGCTACCCTGAGGTTTCACTGCCTCAGTAAGTATGTAGGGTATTCCTGTCAGATAGAATTATGTTTTTATATATGTGGTTTGTTTTCAGTTTGGAGCCTCATTAAATTACAGCATTGTGAATCTGTAGCTCTTTAACTGTACACTAATTAACCCATAATTAAATGAGTGAATAACTTACAAAAGTTTCCCGACTGTTATCCATGAATGAGTTTAGGAACTTAAAGGCTTAAATGGGGAAACAAATATGAGAAGCAAACACAAATTGTGCAATTATTTCCGTAGATGAGCTGACAATGAGTACCGGGTTTGATTAGAGCATTCAGGCTGCAGACAGCAGTAATTTGTTTATGTTTGAGGTTCTAATTTGTGCAGTAGACAGATTACTTCATATTTCACAAGCTCAAGTGTGTCACAAATTAAACAGTTTTGCATTTCAAACAGCTGAATGGCGTATCATGCTGAAGTCATCTGGAGATTTTTTGTGTAATCTAAATGAGTTTTTTTTTTCCTTTGCATCCTTAAAATGGAAACCATTGTTGTTGATAAAACGCTGGGTGTGTGTGTGTGTTTGCCCTTGTTGGTAAAATTAGAATTGATTACAGACACAGCAGGTTAAGAAATATAACAAAAAAGAAGGTTATGTTTAAAGCAATTACTTCTGCTTGGAAGACAGGATCAATGTTACAGTGTTAAACCAATAACATTACAGTTTCGGATATGTGATATTTCTGAGTGTATCCTGGTTGTTGCCGAACAGTAAAACCCTCTGCATAAGCTTTTGGGAGACATTTCCTCCTGTGAGACTATTGTTTGCCTGTGGGTGCTATCCAGCCAAGCGCTCATTTGAGGCTTATATCCTGCCATCTTTACATTCAGGGGTTTCTCAGACTGGCCCCAATTAATTAAAGCCACAGGCATATGGTGTTGTGTAATTTGTTTCCCGCTTTGCTAAATGGCCACATAATTGCTTTAGACCTCATCTACCCCTGTCAATAAAAGCATCACATGGCGAACCATATGACCCGAATTAATTAGATAAAAAAGTTAAAACTTTAACAGACTGCACACAAAAAAAGAATTTAGCAATGTCATAGGCCTATCTGGCAGCACTGTGCCAATCTATATGTCAATGACACCAGGCCATTCATTTCAAGATCGCATGTCATTACAATTAAAGAACACAAGTGTAGTTTTGGTGAATGGTGAACTTAACATTTTGAATTCCAGTGCCAAACCCTACAAAATCTCCTGTCACTTAGCATCAGATATGCTACCCATGAAGGAATGGATTTCACAGTACTGCATCAGATGCTGACTCCACTCACTGGGAGGTAGGGGAAAAATTCATGTGTTAAGCCAATTCAGAGATAGTACATCAGTTCCAGAGAGAGGTACCATTAGGAAATGAGGTATTTTGAAAAAGAGTGTCAAGGTGATGAGGTGCCACATTCCTGAACTGTGATTTCTCTACATTTCCATCACAGTATTTCTGCTATGTTTGTATACTGCAGAATCTGATAATAAGAAATGAAAGTGCTTTTTGATGTATTATCATAATCCCCATTACCAAATGCCAGGCAGACACATTTAAGGAATTTGAAGTTCCAAAAAGTCCATCCATTTAGGCTGTTTTTGTTGTCACTGTTGTTGCTGCGTTGCTGAATTACCCGTCTGACAGATAGATTATCAGCCTCAGATTATGAATTTGAAAGATCTTCCCTAAATGCACTACAGTTTCATGCAGAGTTTAGTACTGTGTCAAATGAATTATGGGTAATTAAGGTCAACAGTGAATAAATCAAGGTTATCAGGCTGTCTAGGGACTAGAAAATCAAGGCTAAAATTGATGGATGATTGCCGGTTTGAAACAGGAGAAGCTAAAATGAACCTATGAATTGCTAACTGTCCTCAAACTGCTTTTGATTGTTTTACGTGACCAACATGTGTGTCAATGTAAATAAGCATCACCCATCAGCGGTTGTTTCTCTTCATACTTAATTGCTGCTAATTTGGCAGCTTTAACTATGAGCACTTCACATTAGGTATTTCTAATTATTGCACTATTAGGAAACTGGGTTAGATTAAATAATGTTGATTATAAGAATATTGGAGATCAGCTTGAGATCAGATTGGAAATCCGATTGGAGATCAGCCTTTTTTTGTTATAATTATGATCAATTTTCAACAATATGTAATACAATCAAATTAGACCCAATTAAGCAAAAAGGGGATCACATCTGTGATCACTACTTTAACTGGCACACTTGTTAATAACACAAAATAATCAAAATCAGGTTAAGGGGCAGCAGCATTTTAATGGCAAAATGTTGGCTTTAGACCACAGGGGCAATGAAGGAAATTACCGTTTGTTTTCCGAAAGGCTTGAATACCCTTTGTGTGCCATGGTTTCTAATTAAGTTAAGTTAAGCTCAATTACCTTTGCCCATTTCTGTCCCCTGACTTCATGAGCTGTGATGCCATCCAATTGGAGGAGTTTTCCCTCCAGGTTCACTGCATACTTAAACACTGCTAATGACAGCACCTGTGCCATGGCTCTTCATTATGTTTATTTACAGCATGTGTGCATCAGGCCAGATTCAGCTTTGCCTGAATTTAGGCCCCTCTGCCAGTTCATGTCTGTTATAATACTTAACATAGACAAAACAGATTCAGGTCCAGATTTGATGTGAGTTTTGTCACGTCTTTGTGGAAAGGGTAATTAGTGTTTTTTTCATATGCAGACACCCTCCATAGACAGTGGAGCAGAAAAGGTATTTGTGCTGCGTTTTATAGCAATGCTGCAAGAACGCTACAGAAACTTTACATTTTGTATGCAAACAGTGAGTGTGTCAAAGCGCACAACTGAAAATGAAAGTTCCTCCTAGACATTGATTTCCTGACATTATCATAGATCTGGTGTCTCTGCCTCTTTTTTAAGCTCAGTTTGGAAAAACTGGCCCCTTATAGGGAGTGTTTAATATTCACTCTGGACCATGACTGGTAGCTGGGCAAGGAGCCCTAAGAAGAATGGCAATCAGTTGCCAGCTCTGGGGACTTTATTATGTTCATTCATAATGCAGACATCACTTTCAATTATTAATTGCTCATCTGTGTTATGAAGGAGCGAAGAAATGAAAGAAATTGAAATAAGATGTTAAGATGAATATCTGGCTGTCCGACACTCCCCCATAGGGCGCAGCACAGACAATAAAATCCATCCTGCTTTAAAGATCATTCTGGACATGAGTGGAATCTCAGCAGCCATTTGAAATGAAGACACTGGTGCAGGGTGAAAGCTGGTCTCATTTATAGTGTTCATCTTTGTCTCTCTCTGGGAAAAATTCAGCATATCCTACTCCTCACCTATAATAAGGGGTGCAGTCAGTGATAGGGGCACTGTGGTTATTGAAGGCACTGTAGCAAAAGAGAAGGGGTGTTAACCCACGTGCCCAAGTCATATTGCCAGACTGGCCCCATATTAACTCCCCCCCCCCCCCCCCCCCCCCGCCAATAGATTTAATTGGCTAACCCTGCATATTGCAATATCTTGGCCACCTTAATTTTCCCAGGTCATCACAGTAAAACCTTGATCTTGTTAAATAAACGAAGGCACTGTATATTGGGCATATAGAAAATTAAGAATAGAAATTAAAATGACATTGATGGAGCACATGGCAGCTTATACTGAGACCAACAGGAATTCTAGAAATAAAAGATTATAATTATTGGATTAAAATGTCTGCCTAACTGTGGCTCGAAATTAACTAGAAGTTTTCTGTTAAAGGGTATTTAAAATAATCATGGGGAAAAAGGTTTTGTTGGAGTACAAATTAAGTCAAGGGCCCTTATGAGGCAGTGTTATTAAAAATGTGTGGTATATCCAACAAAACCGTTTCCCTGGGTTTCATTCCTACGTACAATATAAGCAACTCTGAGCACAGCAGGGCAGTGCTGTAGGGAGTTTGAGAATGTTTTTTTAATGTCTTCTGTTTCAGACAACTTTTTCCTGAGACTTTCGAAAAAAGCACAGCCGAATGGAGGTAGAGTGGCACACAAAAGAAAACTCTAAAGGTCTTCTGAGTTCCAGGAAACAATCTGTCCACCTTCTTCTAAGAAATGGATTTGAATTGTAGTTCTGCAGATTTCATTTTCTCCGGGTGCTCCAACTTTGCACTCTCTTTTCAGTGCAAAACATTGGGCTACCTATGAAATACTGTGGTCGACAGTTCAATTTAAGCTTGGACTATGCAGGCTCTCAGACATGTTCTGTATTCTAGCCCCCCAAATGTGCATCTATGTGAAGGTCAGAACAGCCACTTAAAGATGCACAGGAAGCTGGGTAATGCCTTTTACCATAGCTTTTTACCCTTGCACTTTGGGAGAGGATTTTTACACAATCACTTCAGTTTTAAGATGTGGTGATACACAGGTTTTCTGAGGCATTTCATAGCTTTTTGGGCAGTTGGAGTTTTGAAAATGCACTTATTCCCTTGTAGAAAAAGAGGACACTCTGCAGGGCACTCACTGAGAATGGAGAATGGGTCTGTTCCTAAAGCCTGAAATTTCCAGGTCTTCTGTTGTCAGCTTTCAGTGTGGCAAGTTCACACAGGACATTTGTCATTGCTCACCTTACAGGTTTGAGAGTGTTGAGAGTTAAACGCTGGCTAGTAAGTTCATATTGCATTTTGCATTCACATTAACATTTACATTTATTCATTTGGCAGATGCTTTTATTCAAAGGGACTTACGAGTGAGGCAGAGTACAACACAAGCAGAAAGCCATATAAGGAGTCAACAATATTAAAAGCGCTGCAAGACCAAGTTTCAACAGTTGGCCAGACTGTCTGTTCACATCAAAGCTTTGAAGCAAAAAAAAGCCATCTGAGGAACTTTTTGTTTTATAGATTTCCAGAGTCTGAAGGTACAAGTTATCTCCTCCACTTTTATTAAGTAGTCATCAGTTACTCTTAACTAGCCTGCTTTCTGAACACTTGGGGTGGGGGGTCTACATTTTACATTACATTTTACATTTATTTAATGTTGGATTCATTCATTCTTAGCATGATGACTATAACACACTATTCCCATTAAAGGTCTCTAGCTCTCACAGTTTTGTAGCAGTTTGGTATATACATACATTTAAATAAAAATTTTTATAAGTTTTAACTTTTGTGGCTCATTACAATACTTAAGTAACTTATAAGGTATGCAAGTTCTAAAATACACACGCACCCTATCTGCACAGTTCAACAATTGCCTTTAGAAGATACATTTAAAAGAACCTGTGCCAAAAAGAACAAAGCAGAAAAAGTTAGTTGGCATGCATTCTGTTCCCAACTTGAAAGCCCAGCTTTGAAAGTGTGGTGCTTTAATGAAGACTGTCTGCTTGTTAGCACTGGCCTTCCTCTTATGTTCCTCTCGGCTCCATCACCCTCATCCCTGCAGGAAAATGCCAGGTACATCTGGGGAATGCCATCTGGGAGATGCCTCCAGGACTCTCAGGTCTCCATTTTTGGTCTGGCTCTCAGCCTTTTCAAAGCTGAGTCCATATGGGAGGCAAAATGCAATACGATAAGGTAAACATCACCTGAAGCTAGCGGAGAACGTTCGCCTGGCAGTGAGCTGTCTAACCTTGAGAAACACAGAGGCAGGTCTTCTGCTGCTAATGATGGGATATGACATCCAGGTGAAAATTCTCAGTGTCACGGAGCGTCTTTAGATGATTCTTCCACTTGAACTGTTAGCCGTATTTAGAAACGACGTTAATGCAGAGAAGCATGTGGCCTTTTCTCTGGTGCCATGCTGTCGTTTGTCATCGGCTTCAGGGAGAGTTGTTACTTTACAGCTTTCAGGTGTGAAGCGGTACTGCCATACATGACCGTGGGGCACAGAGGAACCCACTCTCAATCTGATAACATTGGGGATCATAAGGAGCTATCTCTTGCTGTCCCTTGATTGATTACATTATTTTCTCCCCTGATGCGCTTATCTAGAATGACTTGAAAAGCTAACATCAATACAGTTGGACATGAAGTATTTCAGGTTAACTACCTTGCTCAAGGGTTCAACAACAGTAGCCCAGTTGGAAATTGATCCACAACGTTTGGGTTGCAAGCACCTTACCATGACTCCAGACTCCTACAATGCATTTAATCTTTTCACTGACTCAGAGGTTGTGATGATGCCTCTAAGTAATGTATTTTTCTTTTCTCTTTAATTCACTCTACTATAATCAGCAATCCTGTATTGTTTGTCCCTGTGGTTCTGTAATGATTCATGCAATAATGAAGCCGTCTACGCACCGTTCCGAAGGAGCATGCATGGACCGTGTTAGCAGTGTTGGGTTCACTGACACTGGCTCTGAGGGATTACCCCTCTAATTGGAGAATCTGTGAGCTAAAACCAATGGGGTAGGGATTAATCAGCAGGGGATGCTGTGATTTTTTTCCACATTTAGAATCTCATCCCTCTTCAGTGGCCCATTATACATGCATTTCCCATCTGTGGGACTGTCTCAGAGATGCCTATTTTTGGGGCAATTTTCGCACATGAGCCAAAAAGTTAAGTGCAAAGACGTCTCCAGATATCAAAAGATACTGGAAACTTCTCTCAGCTGGCGACATTGGATGACAGTGAAAACAACAATAGTTGATTTGCATTTAACTCGTGGGGTCTGAACTCAGAGTGGCTTAGATTACCTACACTGTATGTTGTCCATGTGAAATAGAAATACACTTTTTTATGATTTTGTTTTGCATTCTCTACATGCTCAGCAGATATCATTTCAGTGGATGGAGTGCAGTACATACTCTTTCTGTAAGGCCAATACGCTACTGGATATACTTGCTGGAGCAATTCCTTCCGATTTTGCCCAAAGGTACAACAGCAGCCCACATCTGGAAACTGAACTAGCAACCTTCTGGCTACATCCCCAGTTCCATATTCAATGCTTCACGCTGCTGCTATGTCTGTTTTATTTATCCTTATCTAATTCTGAGGATGTTTATATGCATTGTTTCTAAACCCCAACAATATCCACTATAGAACAAAGAGGTAATTCCACAAGGTCGCTGTAATGTTCTGGAATCTTAGGGCCCCACCCCCACTGCAGCCATAAATGCCAATAACACACAAAAGAAAAACAGTGCTTTGTATTTCCATTTTACATCCGCTATGCCAAAGCAATGTATTTATTTATCTTGCAGGGTAAACCTTGGGATGCATTCTCAGGTTATGATTACATTTTCGCCATTACTCAGTCTGGAACAAAACGTTCGTGATGGAGCTGCCGCCATGATGGATCACAGAACAGCCCTGTGGACAGGAGACTGAATCACGGCACAAATAAAAGCGGTGGCACATGACCGACCTGTCGCTGCTCCACCACCTGAGGGTTACGTTAAACCGAGGAAATATTCCCTCCCTTTTTCTCATCTCATAAAATAAGGTTTTGTACCATAGGGGTGAACTGAGGTGACGGCCTTGAGGGAGCCAATGTGTTGACACAGGGGAGGAGGGGCCGACAGAGTGCGTGCTGGTCCAGAAAAGGCTCGTTACTTATTCTTCTTTTAGAAGGAAAGACTGATGATGCTGAGACTCAAAAGAAGGCCATATTTCATACAAATATACACCTGTACAGAGCTTGCTTCGGGAGAAAACATTTTCTGCTCTTTCGCATGGCAGTTGATTTTGTGCATTTTATAGTTACGGAAAAAATATACCTCAACCCACCAAAAGGGTGCACATTTCACTTTATGGTCCTATGAAAACAAATTGTTGTTATGCTTCCTTGCAGCAAGGTGCTTTACTGACCATTTATCCAGCTACTTAAAGGCTGCCAACAGATAACATATGGTATGGCTTGAAGATTTAGTTACATGTCGCTGTCGCTAATGTTCCCAGCATAAGTACCTATTGAACTTTTTACTCCCACTAATTTGAGAATCATTAAAGTTTACCCACGTCAAAAATATAATTTTGAACCCTTTGATAAGCAAGTGGTCATTGCACTGCAGTCTTATGTTATACGCTTAGTGGAACATACTGTTTGATGTTGATATAAAATATACTTTTTTAAACAACCAAGTGGAGTCCATGAAATGCCACTTTTGTAAAGCAGATTGTATTCTCAAACAAGCACCAGAATTCTTCACTGAGACAGTGTAATTATGCAACACTCCAAAAGTCAGCAAGGAATCATGTAAATCAATTAGTGTGATTTGATAATGGTCTATTTCTTCACAGCACAATGTTACTCTAGTCTAAGCTATCAAAAATGCTGAACAAATCCTCATTTTTTAAGCGTACAGCAGCATTTACAATGGAAAAGATAAAGACAATAATATATAACTGTTCTAATATTCTGATGATGAACATGTTTTTGAAACGGCCACAATTTTTCAATATGCATTGAGATACTGTAGGTGAAGACTGCATTCATTTCAACTAATTTATAGGGCCATGTATTGTTCCATTATGCCTGCTGTAGATTGATAAATTGGTTCCAGTGTCATTGTCCTCAGATATACCTGCTCATCCATTTCAGCTATTCATCCTTTAAGGTGAATTAAGGTCTTTTTTTCCTAGAGCAATTCACCATATATAGTTCTCATAATATATTATGAGGACATTGTCCTAAGAATCTCTTTTGTGTAGAAACCTCTTTAGATTTTGCATTCACTTGTAGCTGAGTAAAATTCCTCTGTAAGATTTCTTCCCATTCCAAATGTCTTTATTTTACTTCCGTGTAACATTCAAACTGCTGAATTGTTGTCATCACTTGAAATCCCCTGTTGGCCGATTAGTGCTTGTTACCAAACGTTTGCATTTAAAAGCTGACACCAGCAGCATTTTGGTGACTTTGAAGAAGGCAGAACCCATGAGATGCTGATTTTGTCAGCAAGGGAGAGCTTTTTTTTTTTTTCTTTTGAGGAATCATTTGAGGAAAAGAGTGTTTTGCTCCCAGTCTCAGAGGCTGTAGCATAGCTCTGGGGAGAACATCCTGTTGCAGAAAGCAGCTCAGCTCTGCAGTGATTAGATCAGAAGGGTATTGAGCTGCTGTTCAAACTTGCTGAGGTGACGCTGGTGCAGGCAGACCTCACCATGTCTCGGGCTAGGCTCAGTTGACATTCAGTTGACATGACAGTTGAGTGAAAGTTGCAACAGAGCAACTGCTTTTTTTTTTTTGAAGTGAAGAAGTCTAGCTGTCATGCATTTTTCAAACAATGGCTGTCATATTATTATGTAGTTGTATGGTAATTGTTCTCATGTGAGACCAATAAAATAAAATCTGTGGTTTCTTTCTTTGATTGCTCAAAATGAACTAGCCTGCCAGCTACAGTTACCCCCCTAATTCACTCATGAACTAGCTTGTTGGTTATTGGTTGCCTGTGCCGCAGTGGTCAATTGTGTCCCCACCAATGGCCATAAACACAATGGGATCTTAATTGCTTAATTAGCTGAGGAACCACACCTTTGTGGAAGTACCTGCTTTCAATATGCTTTGTATCCCTCATTTACTCCAGTGTTTATTTTGGAAGTTACCTTCAGCATCAGCCACACAAAAACATGGTGTAAAATTTAAATTCTGACAGAGTATTTCAATTGACTAGATGAGACAACAGCTCATCACACAAGGGGCACACTGTTATGTCCACCAATTCAGTCCCAAATTCTTTATACCAAACTTCCTAATCGAACCTCTGACATCCCACCCAAAAAACCTTATGCACTGCACTTCTGTGACCTTCACATTTTATGG
Organism: Megalops cyprinoides; assembly: GCF_013368585.1. NCBI lineage: Eukaryota > Metazoa > Chordata > Actinopteri > Elopiformes > Megalopidae > Megalops > Megalops cyprinoides. The sequence continues at coordinate 9,261,949 of NC_050597.1, forward strand.
CTTTAATCTGCCTGTATGATCAAGCCCTGTATTTTGAATTCCTGTTTCATTCTCCTGTTGGCTATTAGGGTAATACGCTGTAATCGTAGTCATCTCACAGAAAGGGTTTATTTCTGGATATTGGAGACAATCGTGTGCTGATGATGAGCAGATATCTAAAAAATCCGGTGTTGCTTATCATTTGTCACGGTGCTTGTGGGTGAACGAGAGGGCATACGAAACTCCTAGCTGCATAAAATTCCCATAACAGCCTATCTGTTTGGTAATGTTTGCGGTTTGCATTCCTGATAATTGAATTTAGGTACATTTAGACCAGTGTGGTAAAAAAAATGATTCCTAACAGCAATGAAGGTTATCTTGAGAGATTTTATTTTCCACATACACATTGTCTCTGATGTACAGAACTTCAACAAAAGCATTAAGCTTCACTAAATTAAATACCTACCTAGTCTAATGGCCTCACTATCTTTAATGCATTGATGTTGTTTTGTTCCATAATTTCAATAACAATTACAGGCTGTGCTATCAGTTTTATTTACGGCCCTTTTTTTATTTTTCATCTGTATGCTACTGCTTCTAGAGGGAAAAGCAAAGCACAGAATTTATAAACTTGTAGAATTCTAATCTAAAAGGTATAAGTTCATATTGTAATTATTTATTACTGTAGCATGTATTTACACATAAGAATTTGAAATTTTCATGAAAACATCCATAAATATCTAAAAAATGAACCTCGGTGAGGGTGAACAGTTGAACATACCAAGCACACACAAAGTCCACATCTTTACATGACTGATTTAAACATGATTACAAAATGCAATCAAATACTCTTTGCTGGGGTTTTCACAAGGAAAAACTTGAAGTACTCTTTTCCCAAAAAGGGGTTTTACAATAACTAAGGCTTTGATACTAAAAGCAGGTGACCGTACAGTATGTGCTAATGTCTAACAATGAGAAAATGAACAAATGTACTCCAGGTACTCTTTGCCAGCATTGGTTTTACAGTTTCCAAGATTAATCAGCTCCATCTTGCTAAGTACTCAAGCTGCAAAACATAAGAAAGAAATCATTACATTACATTAATTTAACAGACACTGTTATCCGGAGTAACTTCCAGCACAAGAGAACAGAAGTGTCTCCATCTAAGTTAAATGAGCAATACTCTCAGACCAGACATAACAGCACTCCCAGAGCAGTGAGTGTTAACACAACAGCATTTAAGCGCTACTTGTGCTAACCTGAAACTATGCAGCCTGGAAAACTAAGGAAATTAACTAAGGAAATTAACTATGTTAATTGCATGCTGTGGTTCATTTGTACAGCTGTAAATATTCTACCCAAATGATAAGAGTCTTGGCTGGCAGGAATATCAGAGGTATGCACAGCACATAAAGACACTTGAATGTGCAAGCTTCCCAGGTGATATTGCACAAGACTTGCATAGACACAATACAGGGGAAAATATCCATACTATTTTAAGGCAAAGTTTCCAAATTAATCTTGAAAAGCAGTAGACTAGTCACTAGTTGCAGAAAAAAGTGCTGACTGGGTTTAAAATGTCTATAAATCTAAATACAAAAAATATCACATTGGCTAGACAGCAAGCAATTGTGTGGCCACCTGTTAAATGCAAGAATCTCCCAGTTGAATTTGGCTGAATAAGCAGAAGCTCATTCATGATTTCTTTCCATCCACCATCTCAATGTAAGCTAATTTTCCTGAAAAATAATTTGAGAGCGCAAAATCACTGCCAGTGCCTGGCGGGGAAATTATGTCCCCGTTTTGAAATTGTGCAAGGAATGATTTTTTTTTTTTAAATGTGACTCATAGTTGCTTTTTCACCCATCCATTCAAGAAAGTAAATTTAGCTGAGGGATCAGAATGCTTTACGGAAGTGCTGTAGGTCGGCACCAGGTTTTCAAAGAAGTCCATGGGCAGGCAGCGACAAAGAGACACTTCCAGCTCACCAGGTGAAAAAGGCTTTCATCTTTGCTGGCCTGCTTCAGTTATTGTACATCATCTTAAGTGTGCTATTTTGAGCATTCAGTGCAGAGGTTGATTGATACTGTCTGACCTCACACTGCCACTGTGTTTTTGGTTGCCGATCACTCTCACTTCCATTTGTCCTGCATTTTAGAGAGAACCTTTTCTTATCACGCCGCCTTTCCACAAGCACTATCATCTCTTTCTTTTCCATATAAATGTGTATTGGTATATTTAAACCACTAACCTTGTTGTTGTACTTATCAAAATGGCACATCAAAATGAGTCAAAATGTGTCGCAGAAGTGGCAGTCCCATTTTACACCCTAGAGTGACATGTTGTATGATGCAGACTTGTATTTCAAAGACATTAAGTACTAAGTAACACTATGAAGTATTGGTAATAACTTCCACAATATCTATGATATTCTACCGTTACAAATGAGAATGATGTTTCCATACTTATTCCATTGTCAGCTCACCACCTCCAGCATGCCTGACTGCTTACAGTGCTTACCTGTTTCCTCTGTGAATTACTAGAATTAGGAACAACCTCATATGAAAAAACTATTTGCATAACCACCAAATAACAACATGCACAAAACACTCCTAAAACCTTTTTGGTATCCCCAGTGATCAGCATGACTGACTCTCTACGATCATTTTATTGTGTTATAAATATTCAGTCTGGCCATCTAATTATCCCCCAATGTAGCTGGCTAAAGAAAGCCCTCCCTCTCCAACACACCAACTGGTGTGCAGTTGTGTTCTGACATAAAATGGTTGCCATACATCATCCGGATGTGTGCTACATATTCGTTTTGGTAAAGGTGCCTGAAGCACAGCTGTAAAGTGCTGTAAAGTGCTGCCAAGTGCTCTGAGAACCTCTGAGATCCACAAAAAATGCTAGTCAGTTTTATGGTTATTGTTGCTATTTTTATTATTATTATACACAGAGAGAGTTCTGCATATCCAATGGGAGTTTTGTGGATGGTTTACACTTTCTGCCAATGACTCAGAGCTCAAAGCTCAAACCTGTTTTCAGCTACATCATCAGTGTTTAGGAGGGGGTATTCAGCTCTGGGCTAGCTGCACTTGAAGCATTGTTCTCAGTCATTAGTATCCCTTCTCATGCATTTTGTATGACAAATAAAATGAGAGATTTTAAGCAGGCGAGATTCAAAGCATAATAATAATAATAATAATTTTGGTCAAATATATAACCCCATATTTGTTGTCCAAAATATTTAAGACCAATATTGCTATTTTTCCCATGTTGTATATAAATTGATGATTCATATTGAGGCAGTTTGCATGACAAAAGGTGCGCACTCAACTGATTACTTGGACAACACATTGATAATCTTTCAGGGTCCTTCTCGTTATTCTTGTATAAAGAAAGCAGAGCCTTGGTACTTGGAAGCCATGGTAGGTGATTGATGAGCTTGTGAGTTGCATTTTCCATCTCTCCAGTAATCCGGCTGCTTAATTAAGCAAAATGCTTCCCGAAAAACTTGGAGAGTCTCTTTATAAGGACGGTAGCATGGTGCCATCTGAACGACAATTGGCAGGAGGGAGAGGGGGGACGCATTAGGGTTGCAGATGCACTGTCTCACGTCACGGGTCCCTGCGGAATTTATGAGTTTTTAACTAAACGAGATGTGAAGCCATTGGGTTCATTTAGAAACATGTCCAAGACGCTTGAGACCAATATACCAGCAGACCGCGTTGCATTCAAAGCCGTGCCCAGCCGTGGATGATGCATAGCAGATCAATACTGACCCCTGACCGCGACAAAAACCATAATATTACGGCTCATGTGACTCTTGCGAATGTGGTTTGCTGTGCAAATAACAGGCCGCTTGATTTTTGCTTTCATAGTTTTAAAGTAACACACATACTCCACTACCTGTGAATTTCAACGCCAACAGAAGTGTCAGGACCACTGAGACCTGCCATATTGCATTTTGTCACTAACCTCCCCCACCTGCTTCTCCTGAGTGGTGGTCATGAGGGTAGATGCCCTTCATGTGTTAAGTTCCATTGTCAGTGTTATTTTCAAAGCTCAGGGTCTCCGGAGAGTTCTCTGTGCTAAATGACTGTGCCCGATCATGCAGTTGCCTGAATGTCCTCTATTTTTCTGAGATCGATGTTGTAGCTTTAATTCTGTCCGTGTAAAAGCAGAGCCCGGAGGAACGCACAGAAACCAATTTGTTGTGAAATCAATGGCAGCCCAGCGAATCTACACTTTATGAATGGGCAAAGTTTTCCTCGGCTTTGTTCGGCATACAGGGATACAGGCTTTAGCTTCAAGCCGCTCAACAGTCCCCTGGGAAGATTCGACGGCTGCAGCGACTGGTTTCCCTGTGGGGTATCTGTGCAGTTGTATCGACAGAGACATTGGCATTCCAGTAAATGCATATACTATGCAAGACAATCCCATGGTTATCGGACACAGGAAATGACTCTCCGAGCTGTAAGATAGAATATGCTTATCGATGCACCAGTGCTGCGGAAAACCTTACTGTGCAGTCATTTGGCATGACTTTGATTAAAAGCTTACATCGCGGGAATTGATGATATTGCCCATTCTCGTGTTGTAAACTGTAAGCCACTGTGACATGATTTTAGTTTGCTTTTGGCACTGAGGTTTCTAATCTTGTATCCTGCGAAACACATACCGAATTTTAGCCTGACTCCCATGCAATGTCATTACAACGTTACAGTATTTCCTGGATTGAGGATTACTGCATTGTTGACTGTGATGAACAGTGCATGGTCTTCTGCTCAAACCCTGATCCTGCAGGTCTTCAGTGTCTGAAAGTTTTTGCTGTAGCCCTGCACTTGAACACCTTACTAAAATAATCATCATTTTGATAGAACCAATTTAACTTCCCCATTCTGTCCAAGATGTGCATTGATAATCTTTCAGTTTTCCTCTTCTTTCCTTATATATATATATATATATATATATATAATATATATATATATGTATATATATATATATATAAACAAAAGTCTTGGCACCTGGAGGCTATGGTAGGTGATTGATGAGTTTTTGAACTGCACTTCTCATCTCCCCAGTAATCCGGCTGCTTAATTAAGCAAAATGCCTCCCGAAAAACTCGGAAAGTCTCTTCGTAAAGATGGTGGCGTGGCGCCATCTGAATGACAATTGGCAGGAGGAGGAGCAGGACCCATTAGAGGTGCAGACGAACTGTCTCAAGCCACAGGCCCATCCAGAATTTATGGCTTTTTAACAAAACGAGATGTGAAGCCATTGACTTCGTTTAGAAACACATCCGAGACACTCGAGACCAATACACCAGCAGACCACACTGCTTGCGAAGCAGTACCCAGCCATGAATGATGCATAGAAGATCAATACTGATTCTCTCCTCCACAACAAGGCATAATATTGTGGTGCTGTGGCTTTTGTAAAATTGTTTGTGAGCAAATAATAGGTCATTTGAAATTTTTTGGCAGTAATGTCTATTTTTAAAGTAATGCTTTTACTGCAATCCAAGAAAAAAAACTGCTTGCACAGCTTTCAAAAAGTCTTTCTAATCACCTTCCCCTTAACTTTTTGCTAAAATCTACAGTAGCTAGCTACAGTATGTCAGAGAAATGGGGAATTCTGGGATTTTGGAAAAATGATCCTTGCCACAGAAAAACACTTATAGACGACAGCAAGGATTTCATGTATACTCACAGGCTTACACATGATAAAATATAAAACTCGTTGAAAACCCATCTGCAGTTGAAGCCTTGGACTTTATTAGCATTCTTTGTTGATCTCAAAGCATTGTTTTAATAATCACAAATCCAGTTATAACTCTAGATCCCCTCTAACAGAGCACCCAAAGCTTTCTAATTATCAACACAGAGTTTCTGATGTGGTTAGCCCTCTGAGACCAGTCTCATTGCTTCCTTGTCTCTGGGGAGTCAGTGGATTGCCCTAGATGCCAAGGGAAGAAAAACAGTGCCTGAGGTGTCCGCTGACAGATAGGGGGTGTCAGAGTGGGGGAAATCAGATGTCCGTTAACCCGTGTAGCCGTGAGCAGTGCTGATTGGCACTGATTGAGAGACATATGCTGCATTTGCATGTAATTACCATTTTATCCCTTGCCATGTGAATGCACAGTACCTGTGTGCTTGAACTCCTACATAAGTGTGAGGCCCACTAAGGCGTGTGTGCATACTAATTCCTTCCTCACCCCAGTCAGTATCCTACTGTCCAGGATCACGGTCGAGTAGAACTATATTTATCCATGGTTTGTTTGGTTAGAAGTCAGAAGTGGTTTAGAACCACAAACTTTAAGCTGTGTCATTCATACTTGTATATTGAAATTTTTTGTCTCTGAAATCAAATTCTTGGGTATTTTGGTTGAAATGAGGATGCCTTTCAATGTATGGATAGGAATCTTGCCTTTGAGCTTTGGTAAGACTGCCATTCTGTTTTCTCTCCCTGTGTTATTACACAGTTACCTAAATATTTAAATAGGGATGACTAACATTAATGCCCATGAGTTAAAAATGGCTAAAAACAATCTTTGAAATTCAACAAAAATCCATTACTTTTTTTTACGTACTTTTTTACGTTCGCCTGCTTACACTTGATCACCAGAGCATACACCAAAATGTCTGCCAGAAAGAAAAAAAAAACATGTCCATGTGAAATAACTCCATAACTGTAGCGCCCCATACCCAGTCAAATTTCACTGCCCGCAGTCAGCCCATGTCCTACAAAGGGGAAATGGCAGAGATTATCCAACACTGTGCAACGGAACAAAAAACTTAATAGTTCTTTTAAAAGAGAGCCACAAGGCCTCAGCCTCCCTGCAGCACTCAGTTCTTATGTTGTCCAATCATTCATCTGGATCAGCAGTGGTAGCAGAGGCTTTTGGTTTTGAAAGGCTGTGGCAGGAGTGACCCCGAGGTGAGCACAAGGCCGACAGTCGGGGCCTGCAGCAGAATGAGGGAACATGCTGCCCTGAGCTTCTTCTGCTGAAACGTGCCCCAGCACAAACCTGCAGTTTTGCAAGTTCCTGACGGCCTGATCCTGCTGGACTGCTGAACCTCACCTTTCACACGGGATGCATTCTAGAGATTCCCTAAAATGTGAAAAAAACCTCTCATAATGTACTGTTATGTTCCTACAATAGTCTTAATGGTTCGGGGACCACATTTTGAATATATATATATATATATATATATATGTGTGTGTGTGTGTTTGTGTGTGTTTGTGTGTGTTTGCATATGTAACATAACATGACCAATGCATTAATATGTTATGTAATAATATAATAATGGCAACAATGCATGCTATGTACAGATCCGGCATCCAGCATAAAGCATAGAGTTACAGTTTTTTGGTGGATTTTGAAAGTGAGAGCTACTTTGTAGTATGCTAGTAATTTATTTATTTTTTATTTAATTGGTCCTAATTGTATAATTAGAGCATTCGTTAACAGAATATTGATATGGAGATCAGCATGGGGTGAAGGTCTATGTGGAGGTCGGTGAACAGGAGGGCTGAAGGGGAATATATTGCATATTATTATTGTGTCAACATGAATAATACTTCAGGTTCCAATACATGAGGCTTGGGTTCAGTTTGTGAGATTCCATGTGTGTAATTACAGACTAATTAAAGCTGTCATTTTTCAAATTGCTTTGTCTACTACCATTGGGAGTGACTTACAGGTATGTAGTTTATTTAGAGGAGAACACTCAGCAGTGCTTTAATACAAGCCTACAGTAGCTCCATATGAGAGGACATTGGAGGCGAACCTTTACTGTGAAACACCCAGGTAAAATGCATTTTTTGAACTGCAGAATTTCACAATTCAATTTCCTCAACAGGCTGTTAATGTACCATAATAATAACATTGTGAGTCTGTTTCATTCCAAACCAATCTTTCCTGTCAATTTCCCCTTCCCCAGCTGAAACATACTGCAGTAATATCCATAGACAGAGACCAGTCCAATATGGCTATAACTTTGATTATATGGCACTAGGTTGGTCATTTGGGAAGAAATGTCTTGAGGAAAAATACCCTTAAAGCACAAAACCCTTCATATAATTCAAAACAAGCATTTCCCCCAAATGCTGCACCTAATTAAGAATTTTGCTAATAGTGCAGGCATCCAGCCGTATCTGTCACATGGAGCAGAGGACGGTGCTTGATGAAATGACAGATGTTGGAATAGCATGAGTTGGCTGCAAAAAAAAGGTGTGTTAATTACAAGACGGAGGTCTCTTCAGATGAGGGGCAGCCTAAGCAAGTCTGTGGGAGACACCGAATCAACATGTTCAGGAGTCGAACAGGTTTACTAAGGTGCAATCCACATTTGAGAGCAGAACTGGTTTACTAGGAACTGATGTGGTTCATGTTCAGGAGTGGATCAACTTGACTGAGGACTGGGGTGGTCCATTCTGGGAGTGGAAAAGGTTTCTGAGGACCAGTGTGGTCTTTTTTTAGGATTGGAACAGGCTTTAGTAAAGAATAGCGCAGTCTATGTTCAAGAGTGGAACAGGTTTACTCCTTAGTTGTTCTCTCTTGCACAGTGAGAGCAGCCGCGGAAACACATCTGATACGGGTCCTGGGCCGCTGAAATGAGCTGCCACTGCTGGGGTGGTGCAGCATTTTCATTTGGAGGGCTGCCAAGAATCATTCCCTGTGCAGCAGGCAGTCTGAATCCTTGACGTTGGCTGAAGCTGCCATAACAACCTCCTGATCTCTCTTTAGTGCTCACTGATTTAATGGAATACACTTGTGAGGAAGGAATCTGGGCCAATTGGGTGGGCTCAGGGTGTGCCTGCCCTTATTTTGGTGGAGTGTAAAGAGGTCAGTCACAGGAGGGTTTCTCCTTGTTCCTCCCGGTGGCATCTGCTGTGCCAATCATCTGTAGCAGGGGACTCCTGGATGCCAGCTGTAGTAGCCGCCTAACAGTGGAAGTCCCTGGCTGAATTTCCTCTAACTCTCCTTAACTGTCAGCAGCTGTAACCTGAGGCGGAGCAAGAACCTTCCTACAGCAAATCGACAGGGCTGACTCCAGGTCAGGGGATTCAGACAGGAGCGGCAGAGGCTTGTTCATCCTTTGTAAAATATCATGGGTCAAAGTATCATTAGTAGTGCTGAGTCCCAGCTTGGTCAACTTCTCTTTTTCAGATACCTTTTATAGTTCAAGTGGTAAAAATTAAATATTTTCCCTCTGCTGCCTAACAGGCCAACATATAATCAATATCATTAATCATAATCTTTTTATTGCAGCTAAAGAACAGGCAGCATGATTTCTTCTATGATAAAATAGCAACTGGCCTTACTTATTCATTTGCAAACAAGCCTGACAAAGACCAGGCAGGTGTAGACAGTACCACAACAATTCAATTCTGAAGATGTCCTGGGATCAGCAGTTCTTATGCAGTAAACAGTAGTCAAGACTCGATCAGTGAAAACGCACACCGTCTTGAGTTGCAATATCACAGCATGCATATGGCTGCAGTGATGCTGATGTTTGGAATGTCTTTATCTAAGCTTTATCATTTCCCTCTCGCACCAGTTCTGAGTGATACAGGAATTCTTCCTACCGCTTCTGTGTGTGCACACATAAGAGATCCTCCCCTTATACGTCTCAGTTTTTGAGGGGTGATCACTGGTGACTGGTTGACACCATTCTTTGCAGATTTATGTAAAGATCTCCTGTCCTTCTACTGGGTCTACTATGGATCCCAGCCATCATCACATGGTGAGTGTGTCCTTAGTCTCCTGAACAAGACACTGGCATCTGGTGAATTGAAGTAGTCAGAATCCAAGTCTATGTAGCTCACGATGCAAGACCCCACACATCCCACAGCTTCCACAGCCTGAGTGTAGGACATCGACTTCAAAGATTCTCGATGTCTTTAATTCCTTCTCCATCTTAATAATGCTAAATATCAAACATTTGTGTCTACTGTTTCTATTTATAGTGTTATCTTCTCCTAATTGCCACATTTCCATCTTTGTTTATGAAATCTGTTGTCTGATTACTCAGTGCGGATCCTCTAAAAATGCAATATACTCCACATCTGAATAAAAATAATTCCATATTTGAAGTCTTTAAATATGCAGATGAAATTCTTAAAATGGTATCCCAATAATTTAAAATTGGTAGTTTATATTCATAAGCGGAAAATCCTGCTTTTCTGCATCACATGATGTGTTCTGTGCACGGACAGCCACATTCACTACACGGTACATGTACAAAAAGGTCAGGGAATGTGTGGATTCTCTCTCCTTACCACTTACTTCACCTCACCCAGCAGTGTCTCAAAGGAACAGAGATTAGAGCCTCAATCCCCTACTCAGTCCAATCAGACTTCCATTGTACCTGCCTTAGGAACATTTATAAGTCTTACCACACTGTAATAAGTGAAGGTCAGTCTATCTGTGACAAGGTCTTCTCTCTGTTCAGCATGGGAGAGGACTAGCAGCAGCAGCTTTCTCTCACCCCGCAACATGCCACAGTCATGCTCTTGCAGTTGTGGCTCGATGGAGGGCTCTAGGAGTTTAGCTCCTTTCAGAGTCAGTGCAATATGATACTCCTGTTTGTCTGTGCCCACGGCATTTCTTCCCTTTGATGTACCCTGAGCATTAAAAAAAAAACCTACTCAGTATCTTCAACTGCTGACTCACATGTAGACTATCAGAGGGAATGCATGGAAACAGGACTTGATATGAACACTATAAAACACAGCGCAGGCAGAATGTCAAAAAACAGCTAGCGGATTACTGTTCATTCCTTCTTGCGCAGAAATTGCTGGAGAGAATTTCTTGTTAAAATACAGAGCCATAGAAGAAAATACAGACAGTCCCTGACAAGCACATTGTCCTTGTCCCTAACATATCTCCTATGTATACTTTTTTTAATATGCTGGTTCTTTTAAATTTTGGTTCACTGACTGGCTACAGCATCTACCTGAGACAGATTTTGTTTAGAAGAACACAGTGTATTTTTTCCTTGGATTGAGAAAAATGTTGCTGTTTTGCAAAGGTATGTGTGTTGATTTTCTAATTTCTAATTCTTTTAGAGAGGATTTATCTTGAAAATGTTGCTGGTGTGCAGCCTGAAACCCGGAATTTATCTCCAGGTTTGAAATGGCTGTGTTTGATTGAAAGGTATCGCACAGATGTGATAGGCTTGAATTTGATGGTTGACTGAATCCATTTTCCCCTGGTTTGACCAATAGCACCGCCAATTTACTCTGGCCTGTGGTGTGTTGTCACTGCCCCCTGCTGTTATATAGAAAAACTACAGGGGTGTAAATCCATTTGAAGGCATGTAAGTGTTCTGCAGGGAGTTTGCAGGGATAGTGCAGCATTAGTTTATTTGAATGTATCAATTTCTGCCTCCTAAATTACAAGTGCTTGTCGTGGCATGATAAAATGGGTTTTCAGTCTGGGAGTTGGTCTTAAGTTCAAGGATAAGCCACTCATGAGTCTGAGATTTTTATTAAGCCTTCAGTAGAGTAGAAATGGGAGAAAAAGCTTGATTTTCCCCCAGGGGAAAATTATTCTGGGGACATCCACTAAGCATAACACCATTATGATCAAGACAAAAATACTGCAAACTATTTACAGTACTCATTAATAATGTACACAGGATACACTATATACAAGTAGCAGGAAGCAGACAGTCATGGGTTTCTAACAAAGTGACAGGTACTAATTCTTTAAAATGTAGTCCTCCCTCAGCAATGACCGTCATCATATATCTAAGAGCTGTGGGTTCATTGGAGAGAGCAAGGAGGCCAGATGGAAACTAATTCACATTGTAAAGCAGACTGCAGTATTTTGCATAAGCAGGTTTTGTTACCTTTGTTTCCTTTAAAGTTTGAAACTGCTGCTGCTAAAGGTGACAGATAATGCATCTCAAAGCTTAAATTTGGTTTGGAGAGGTATCTGCAGAGTTTAGGTTTTGTTGCAGTAGCCCTGTGACAATTGTTGGTTTGAAAAGGTCAATATCTGTAATTTAATATATATGAAATATTACACGTACCCTCATGCCTGTCCACCACCAGCTTCCCAACCCCCCAACCTCCACAGTCCCAGCTGGGACTTAGGAAGCTCTGGGGGAGGCTGATGTGTTTTGGAAGAATTAAGCATTGCTGCCCAAGGGTGTCTGATTGTTTAAAGGTGAAAGGTTGGTTGCAGGCTGACAGCATTTTTTCAGAATGCATAGTCTATACACAGTGACTCATCAGAAATTGTTCACTTATTGCTCCTCCAGTTGTTTGTGCTGTTGACAGCTTGATGTATCATTCCTTCACATATGAAACCCCCTCATGAAGTTCCTCCCATTGAGAAAACATCAGATATCAGAACAGAGTCTATTGATTCCTGTCAACTGTCCTTTGTTGTGATGGCATTGGATGTTAGAAATATTTTTCTACAAGGTTTACTTAGATGAAAAGCACTAATTAGTGATTTTTTGTTGACTTGCCTTGATCCAAAGTGCCTGAGGCTTTGAGAGATTTTGTTATTCCAATATAAGAGTTGAGTATGTTAACTTATTGTCTATACAAGTTTTATTTGGTATGACAGTCTGTTCAAAAATTTGTATTTATGCTGTCAAAATCCAAAATTGTGTAAACACAACTTGTTTAGAAGGTGTTGCCCTAAGAAAAGGAAATGTGTACGCCATGTCATTTGTAAATATCAATGCCAAAAAGGCTAACAACATTCCTGCATGTTATTTGTCATTCAGAAGTTGGATTCAGGTATTCATGCATCCATTGTCTTATTGTAGGCAAATGCTGAGCAGTGAAAGACACAACAGCCACAGCAATAAATAAATGGGACTAAGGCCAGTCAGCTTTAGGAGCAAAGAGATCATCATTAGCATTCAGTTCCATTTTTAACATAAGCAACATCCTCTTCCCAAGTGCATTGTAAAGTACATGTATCAGAGCCAATATCTGTGGCCTTTGTACTGTTATTTTGTTTAACGGGCTACCCATTAAAGCACTATTAAAACATTAAAAACTAATACAAAGCCCACAGAAGGGATAAAAAATGCAGCATCATGCTGGCGACGCAATCACTTTAAAGGCTATCATGGAAAGGCCAATGTTTCCACTGCTGTTCCCCCTCAGAGAGTCAGGGCAGAGTGCCAGGCAGGAGCCCTTCTAAAGCGTTTCATCTGAACCATTTTCCACATCATTACTATGCCGTGAACCGAATGTGGCCGCATTCAAAGGCAGGCACTTGGACAATTAGCTTTAATTCCTCAGGTAGCTAGTTATTTTGACATACACAGTCATAGCCAGCAAAAAATATGTCCTTAGAGACCAATCAAACAAATGTCTTAATCTCCAAATTACTTTTTCTAACCTGGAATGAATGAATGAAAGAGTGAATGAATGAATGAAAAAAAAAAAGAAAAACAATATTGATTTTATATCTCATGCATGATATGTCTCTGCCCTGTCTTTAACTCTGTGTGAAAATGTGTATGAAGGATTCCATAAGACACAATATGCCTCTGTATTTAAGCGGATATTCATTAAACATGCTCATTAAATGCAATAATCAAATGCAAACAAGTGCCAGGCAGCCACTATGCCATTGTTGAAGCTACAGGGTTCTGATTTTCTGGCTTGTAATAAACATTCTTGAGGGACTGTGATCTTAGAAAGCATAGGAAGATAGACACCCGCAAACCCTCCTATTACCAACCATAACCTCCTATACTGAGGACAGAAAGAACACAAGAGTTGAATATCAGGTAATAATAAACTATTTGGGGTCAGAGTGCATAGGATCAAAACAAGTACATTTGTTCATACATATGCACTGTGGAATTCCTTGTGAACACAGTAGGATCTGCTTTGATTTAAGAACATTTTGCACTGGCACAGATATTCTATTTACTGGCCAGATATTCTGGTAAATGTCTGCTTAAATTACATGTCTGCCATTACAGTGTTCTGATTTGCTGCCCCCTAATGAATATAGGCAGATCATCCATATCTGTTTAGTAAATGGGCTATTGCTACTGACTTTGTACCCATGAATGATACCCTTCTATAGTAATTATTTTGCCGCTAAATTGGGCCTGAGGGGCAACTAATGAATCACGGATGGGGACAACACAATGGACCGTTCTGCCATTTGTGCAGAAACAAGGTATTTTAGTTTGCTATGAATTCTTCCATTTTCCCAATTAAACTCGCCATGAAATCTCTCAGGAGGGAAATGCAAAGCAGTCATCATTCTCTGAAAGGAAAAGGTTACCAATGCCTTATGGGCAACTGGCTATGATGCCACAGCAGTGATTTTTATTATTATTTATCGTGCATATCAATTCAGCCTTCAGCAGAAAAAAACTTGTTCGGTCAGAACAAAAGTCTAGCCAAACACATTTAAGCTTTGATTCCAGATTATTCCTGCTTTCTGAATGGAAAAGTACAGTCTTTTGAGTTGAGTATTCTTGTAATTGTTATATTTATCAAATAAGTTTAGTTACCATCACATGATCCACTGCATAGACAAAATGTATGGTACATAGTGCACTTACTCACATGGAACCACGCTTAGGCCGTACTGGACAGTGTAGAAATGATACAGATCCAGTCACTGTGGCTCCTGAATAATAAGCATTCAAAGATTGTGTTTCTCAGTGATCCAATGTAACATCACATTGTAAGGACACATGCATGTTGATTTCAGTAAGGTTTGCAACTTTAGCCCTGCTGCATTTGTTTGCCTGACATGTTTAATCATGTGCCAGAGAGCAGCTCCTTGCCCCCATGTCTCATGTTCAGAGGCATAGAACATAATTGGATGTGTGAAGTGGGGATATCAGCAATGCTAACAGTTGTTAGTGAGCCTTGCTCTGCAGTGCGGCTTACTTCATCACATTCAAATCAGCCCTGAAATCAGCACAAAGCAAATCCCACATTAGAGCGCATTTGCCCACCGCTCATTGTGGGCCAGGCATATTATTTTGTACCGGTATGAGTCTGCTGCTTCTGAGAATTCAGCCCAGGCTTCTCATGCATTTTAAAATGATTATGCAATGTTAAGCACTGAAGGAGGCATTACAAAACACCATCTGCCAAGCCTTCTACCCTGAAGGATAAAAAAAACACACCGGGCCTGTTATGGTTACCATCAAAGACATGCTGTGTGGTCAGAGTTCCTCTCGATGAATCCACCCAAAGGGCAACATTGGTGATCATCTACAGCGCCATCCATTTCTCCTGAGAGCCAAGAGGAAACAGAATGAGGGGAAGTATGGGAAGGATGGACTGAAATCAAGGGCTTTGACAGCTATTTCAGGGGTCCCGCAATGCAGTGTCTGTCTGCATCAGGGTGGATCATCAGAGATCCTCGTCTGGCTGTGGCACAGAGGGGCGTGTTCAGGGAGCTCTCCAGAAGTCAAAAAGTCACAGCGGGCAGGAGGTTGATGAGAACTGGCAGAGTGTGCTGCTCCAGGCAGTGGCTCACTTTCTTCAGGAGGACTACGGCAGCCTCCTTGAAGCAAATGAATAGAGACCGTCATCCGGCTCCCAACCCAGAGGTCAGCACTATCATAGCGCTGCTAATATCAATAAGGGAAAAGGAATCCCAGTAGCTGATGCAATGGTGCTTCGGCTGATTGTCAGTGTGTTTTGTTGGTCTCTCTCCTTGTCTGTATCACAATGTGTTTGCCATTATGCTGATTTGGTACAGTATGTTTGCACGGCAAATTGGCCTTGATACTGCTCTACTGGAACTAACAAGCGAGTTTGTTTACGTGAAAGGAAAGACTTTGTACTGCATATCCTTTTCTTTTGCATATCCTTTACTTTATCATGCCTTGCGCAAGTCACACATACCTTGTGGTCCTATTTGCAGCGAGCCAAGCCAAGCTCACAGTGGCAGAGCCAGAGGACCTCAATCACAGGGCTGCAGGGAAGCGGCAGGAGAAGAGTGTAATGGTTATGTAACAGTTACATAAATCCGTGTGCCTGCGGTACCCCTTTCATGATGACCTGTAGCTTCCTGCCTGTAGATTTTTGTGCTGCATTAGCATCTCTCCCGAATTCTCTTCAGTACACATATGTATTAAAAGGCCTTCATAACTGAGGTTGTGTATGTTTTTGTGAGCCTTTATTGTGCATATTGGTTACTTTGTGCTCATTTTGCTGTATACTTCACTGTTTATTCTAAGATGGTGGAGTTATGTAGCTGTGATGGCTCATCTACGTATTATTTATGTTAATATGTACTTTATACAGTATGTACTAGTTATTTATGTTAACATGTTTCATATATATCATTAACTTGTACCAAACACTTGTGCAAAACATTCTCTGGTTATAGTCACTGAATAAAAGTCAATTTAAGCTAAAGGCAAGACAAAGCCCAATAAAAGCCACAATGAAATTGCATTTTTGTATGTACATGTTATGGATTGCTTTGTCACACTGTCATCAGGTCATCATCATGTATAAACTGTCTGACACTGTGGACATTTACGCCAGGCCCAGAAACCAGCTCAACATCACCAGGGCCTTATTCCAGAGATCAGCTAAGCAGATGAGTCATTCTGGGGACTGGATGACTGCCATGGCGACAGCCAATCATTCTGTCAATCAACTAAGACGGCAACTGCTTAATGTGCAGTTATTGTCTCCTTCTCAGGGATGCAGAGTTCAGACTGAATAACAATCAGGCAAATTACCCCACTGATAAATCTCAATACATCTCTTATAATGCCCCACACAGAGGCTGGAGTGAGAATGTTTGCAGTGAATAGAGGATCAGGCTTTTCACTGGAAGATGTTACTGTGTCATGTCCAAATCTGCACACTTTAGCATTGCACACCACCTCAGGTTAATGCAAAGGACCTCATTAAACAGCACGATGGCATCCAAACATTCAGGCCAGGCCTGGTTGATGAAACCATCAAAAATGTTTGCAGTGTTGGTAGTTAAGATTAAACTAATGGGGAATGGACAGAGGATACCAAGATCCACAACACTGAGCTGGAATGCGACAGCATATGGCCTGCACAGAGTGAAGCACTTCACCTGGGGCAGGGCCAAGTGGGCCAGAAGACAAACAAAGATCCTACAGCCATCAGTTTATACTACACATGCTGGATATGCATTCAGGACCATGGACAGCATAGTCCTGTCTGAGGTAACTGCTAGGCATTCTGACTGCTCATAAGGTTCCATCTCCCCTGACGTTGTACCAATGAAGAAGCATCTTATGTTAATTCACAGAGCCCCCCTTTTTCCTCTCTTTTTTCTTTTTCTGTTTTGTTGACTTGCTATGCTTATCTAAGCCAGTGGAAAGCTGCTGTCAAGAAATAACAATGCCGGGTATGGGGGAATAAATTTTGCTGAAGATTATCAGATTATTTATTGGTGTATTGTTTGTCTGTAGAAGAGTAAACTAGAAGAGTGAACCCAAACCCATGTTTAAATGTGGTTTCCAACATAGAAGCAGGGGAAATGCTCCAAACCCCATATGTCCATATAGTAATGCTATGCATTTACTTCAGTGAATGACATGTGGAGGGAGAAGCATTGTGAATTTCCTAAAGGAGGCCTAAAGTATTCACATCAGTAAAGCAAGGATATGGTGAGTCTTCTGCAGAATGGACTCTGACGGTTTGAACACCACACAAGACACACCGCTATCTAGTTTGTAGCTAAAACAAAATAAATTACAGGTGACAACAGTAGTCCAAGCTTATATATGAGAAGCATTTGGGAGATACTTGTTCTCGGCTTCTTATGGTGCCTGTGAGCAGCCCAACACAGTCAAATGGCATTCCTGCAAACAAGCCAATTCTATTGGCTATCAGTGTGACAGATTGGGCAACTGCTGAAACGTTCAGTTCCGCTTCAAAAGCAAGTGGGTTGAGATGCTTTTTCTGTTGTGCTCTGCTGTCTTTGCCAATTGCCCAGTGGTCCGATAAAGAGGCTCTTTACCGTGTGTCTGCCAGCCATGTGGTGTGCCCTGGAAAATGGTCTACATTAAAATGCACAAAGACCAAAACCTGATGCAAATCTGATAATGTAGTGCTAACATACAAATGCAGTATACAGTGTAAGCATGCACAAATTACATGTAATAGCTCTGAATAGCTGGGGCTGTCTGTTCAGTTGTTCCCCTTCCATGTATTGCACTCCTATGATGCATTTGACTTTGCATTTCTCAAATTAAACAGTCTTTTTACGTTTGGTTGACTTTTCCTTTAATGGATCCTCGAGGTTGCTCTCCAACACATGAATTTATGAATTATTCATAAGCTTACAGGCTTACAGAGAACACCCAGGAGGATGAAAGTGATGTGTGTGTCCTCCCATTTTACTACCTTGGCTGGGAGCAGTATTTCACTGCACTGAAGTCCAGCCAGGAGAGGTTTCTGTGCTGTTTGTTTCCCAGTTCCTCCCTGGTGCAGTTTTAGCTGCACGCCAAAGGTCTGCAGCACGTTCACTTCACAGCAAAGGGAGGCCTCGCTGTGTAACATCACGGGCTCAGAAGCTGATGATGGCAGCGTCTTCACTGTTGTTTTAAGGATGAATACAAAATGACAACGAAATGAAAAGGAAACAAAAAAATCTATCCCTTTTCAGAGTCACACTGTACTGTTTGTGCTGATTGTGACACGCTGCTAAAGATGTTTGCAGACACTGCATGCAGACAGCATACAATGAATGTCAAGAACCGTCGCTTGTGAAAGAGCAAGGGATCTTTGTCATAGCTCTAAACTGCTAACTTTGTATCACATTCTATAGAATATCAACAGATATGGTCATACCGTGAAGTATGTTCCTTGTATTTCCACCACAGAACTCAACACGTCCCTGACACTAAGGCTTTTTAACTAGGAGGGTGATGGGGGCAACTGTGCAGTCGTTAGCCTGAGTAAGGTGTTGAGAGAATTGTTGTTGAATTTGTGTCAACCAGGAGGAGTCGTATCAAAAATACATTGCGTCCTTTGATGCTTTTTGCCTTGCAAGGGACTTTGGCTACCACGTTTGGTTTCTGCTTAAGTCTTTTTTTCAGCAGAGGGGATAGCTGTAAGACACAGTTCTCAAAACAATTCCAATTCAGCCATTTCTAAAAGAAAGCAACCAGTTTATTCAATTTTGCTGTTATGAATGACTCAGAGTTGACAGATTTTTTTTTTTTGGTACATGCATTCAAGCAATTCCAATTGCCTCAAAGTTATTTGACCTCATCAATTATGATCACCATCATAAGCGCCTCTGCAGTCCGGCAGGTTTTATATGGATGGGTTTAATCTATTTCCCCGAATTCAGGGGCTTGGACTCCCAAGAGAGGACAGTGAGTTCCTCGGTAATGCATTTCTCGCCTCACTGTGAATCAGGAAATAGAAAAAACACCTTTTCTGGTTTGAACCATGGCGAAATTGGCTCCAAGGTTCAACATCATTCCATTTCCCAAGTTTTTGATTTTCTGTTCTGTCCTTCTGAATATGCTTTTGAAATGAAAAGGCACTTCATTACACATCTGTAGTGCACATCACCGAGGGGAAGACCTGGAGTCAGTCAGCTTTGAGAATCCAGCTGTAATCTCTCCTTTCAAAAGTATTCATTTTATTTCATTTTCATTCAGTTAATGTTTAAGTGGATTTTAGTTTCAGTTTGTGGAAAATAAGCTCAATGAAAAGAATCGTTAATCAATGACCCTGACTGAAATCAGTCTAATTTCAGAAAATGTCGGTCTTGTACGATGTGTACGATATGTACACAAAATGTCAAAGTCTTAGACTGAAGAGAATGCAAAGGGGAAAGAAGACCATCTCTATACTTATGTAATACATTAATAAAATTCTGCAAAGCTATAGACTATCCCTGACCAGTGATATCCAACAGTTTCCATGGTACCAGTGGTGCTGTAATGTACCCATATTCTCAGGTATGGGTTTTGATACGGTGAGCTGGCTCCACATGTACTCGGAAAGAAATTACTTTTTGTGATCTTTCTTTAAAGACACAGGTTCCATGCAAAACAACAATGTGAATACAAATTATATCCTATGATCTAGGCACCTAATTTAATTGAATCTTTTTCTGAAGTGTCGTGTCATGCAGAGTTGTGTGATTTTTTTGTCCCTTTGATTCAATGTGTCACCATCAAACTATTAACAGGCATTGATGGTCTTACACTGAAACGCTTGTCTGCCCCCAAGTGGTCAGCTGTGAGAACTGCAAATAAAGCTCTTAATTTTCCAATCCTTTTTCTCTTATTCAAATGGTTAGATGGCACAGCTAAAAGACGGCACAGCAAAAAACATGGCAGTAAAGTGTGATCGATATAAATAACGGCTGTCATGTCCATCATGCCTGCTGGCCACTGCCATCAGGTGCTATCAGATGCTAAAGTACTAATATCAGTGCTGTTCAATACTGTGATTGACATTTTTTATTGAATGTAGGCCTACACAGATATAACTGACCTGAGATCTGTTCCAGCAGTATAAAAGGTCAAAGGGTCCTATATGCTAGCTGTTGGTAGAAGATAAGGTTTGTGGGGCTGAAAATTGAAGTGAAACTCACTTTGCTGTGGGTAAACAGTTTTCTGTCACCTTGCACAGGAATTGCAGAGGTGAAGCAAAGCTTACAAAACATTGCCAACAAACTTTTCCCCAGAAAAGCCAGTAAATCTTTATGGCAAGCAATATACTTGTCTCCAGGAAGCCATGTGAGGGCTTCCTTCACTACAGAAATTACAGTGCTTGTAGACTGTGAAAATCTTTGTGTGCTCTTAATGAAGGTTTTTATCATTTTTATAGAAGTGCAGTTACAAAGGCAATAGTGAACATATTTTTGTATTCTGGTGACATAACACTTTGTCCAGTCTCTTATTGCACATTTAATCTGCTACTCTCCATCCTTACATATGCAGCTATGTACTAGAGCTAATGAGCTTCACAATGCTTGATGTTCATGCGTTTTATTAAAATGAGTGGGACTGATCAATTGGTGTGTACGTATTTGCTTGGGTATGTATAATTTGTGTTCATAATGTGCTATGCTGCATTTTAACTTTGAGCTCCTTGATGTGGATAATTCATTATAAAGGACATTTAGTGGGGCCATTTTTACAGCAATTGGAAGCATTAAAAAGTGCTCATGCCAGGAATAAAAAAAGAGCATACATGACACAATTTAATAATGAAGCCAGTATGTCAAAATGTTTGACTGTTTCAGCCTCAAATTCAGATATAAACATTGAATGCATTTTTGTCAACATAATATCGCTAAAAGCCTGGACGTGCCATGTACTGAGTCAGTTTTGCATAGTATGTGAAAAACTGAACAGCATTGAGTACAGATCTTTTATGAATGTAGACACTGAAATAATTTTGATCTGTGCATCCCTGTTTTAAACCTATAGGATAAAATAAGAGCACCTCTACAAAAATGTACAGGTTTTCCAAATTATTACTTTGTCCTCTTCCTGTTACTATTTCTGTCCGTGTTTTTCAAATACGTACGCTGAATTGTTTTTTTTTTTTTTTTTGGAAGAAAGGCGTACTTGTACTGAGTGTTTGTGTAAACTGACAGATGAAACAAATTCATTTGTGGCTTCCCTCTGTCAGTGGGTTAGGCTTTCTGTTTCCCAATGCGCTCATGTCAATATTTGTCTGTACTGTTTAAAATTAATTTTAAAATATTCTATCAATCAGTACAGTCCCAACAGCATGTACAGTATTTCACAGAGAATCAAAGGGTGATTAAAACACCCAGCACATACAGTACAAGGGGTCCTCGGGGCTGGGATACTGCTCTATAAAGTAATTGACTTACAGAAATGTAATGTGACTGTTCTTCCACCTGGTGGCAATGCTATGATATATTTTTCTTTTCTGCTCACCAGTTTAGTCTTAATGTTCCTATCCTGTCTTATCTTGAACACAAAAAACTATCAGTGGTAGGTACAGGTTATCAGCCAGCCCAGCAAATGGATATGTATTTTCAGATAGTTCTCAGTCTGGGATGTGTCACCTAATTTCTTTTTAGCCAGCTTCATCATAAATTCACTGTGCAGCCCTTGGGCCTACCTCCTGATGATACTTGGATGACATTTCTGAGCTGTGGTCCAATCAACATGCCCTTTTTGCTTTTCCCCATGCTTGCCCAGAGGACTGCGGCTTAAAGGACAGTAACCACTCTGACAATTTATGCAATATATGAACACAGAGTGTGACAGGCCAAACTTTAGCATGATAACACATGATATTGTGGGTGAATTGGCACATGATGTGAGCGGGGCAGGCTAACAGGTACTGGATTGCCTCAAACGTTAGGTTGCAAAAATGGTCACACTGAGTTTTATATTCATATTGCTTAAATTGCTCTGTCACTGCTAATGGTGTAAATATCACACAGTAAGAAACACAGAACACAAACAACATGAACAGAACATAATCACAATGCAGCTGCATGACCTGTCTACAATCTCCCTAAACATAGTCAAGTTACCCTCCCTCCTCACCTCACTTCCTGTTATTGTTCAAGTTCAAAACCCTGGTGCTGTCATACAGGACAGTGAATGGGACAGCCCCCCCATAACTATGACTGCTCTTCAAACCCTATGTTCCCTCAAGATCGCTGCACTCTGCCTCTACAGGGAAACTGACTGTCCCGAACCGACGGGGGCATTCTTTTCAGACACGATCCCTACGCTATTCTGGAATGAACTCCCCACGGAGTTTAGGACAGAGGAATCACTGGCCATCTTCTGACATAGACTGAAGACCCAGGTCTTCAGACTGCATCTCTGTCCCACTTCGATGCCCGCCCCCTAACACCTGCCACCTCTAGTATTTGATGTTTATTTTTTATGTGTAGTATTGTTATGTATTTTGATTCTGTGTTATATCATAGTATTCTTGGCTTCTGTCAGATTGCACAATTTAACTTGTGGTAGGGCTTAAATAGTGTTATGCTCACACCCACTGGTCTGTTTTCAGCCTGGTCTGACATTGTTGCTTGTTTAAATTGAATGGATACACTTATGTTCTATTGTGCTGGAAGCTGCTTTGGATAAGAGCATCTGCTAAATTCATGTAATGTAAGGTAAGATGAATAACAAACAAGGTAAGCTGTAGACTTGGTATATGTATTTCTCCTTTTTCCGTGATGAAACCAACAGATGTTCAGGTGAAGTCCACCTTGTTTACCCAGAAACTTGTTGGTCTTCTTTCCTGTTGGCCTGGGGTGAGAATCATCCATTGTCACACTCATTTCTGTGTACCTTCTATGGAACCAACGACTTTGTTCTCCAACCAACAAGTTCCTCTAACACACTGGGTTTATACCGTTTAAATTTCTGACGACTTCTCTGTCAGCAGGCACAGTGGCACACAGAATACAAAGATACCATATAGAATACAAAGAGAAATGAAAAGAGCATCTGAGCAAAGAGTTGTGGGTGGTGGGATCCTTCAAGGATTGGTGTTTGGTCCTTCTCTACATAAATCACCATGGTAAGAACTTTAGAAGCAAAATATTTAAATTTGCAGTTAACATAAAACTCAGAGGTGAAGGTACCAGTTTGGACATTACTTATTATGCCAAGCCACCTGGTCCAGCCAGCCAGTAGTCCCACAGACTGCAGCATCCCCCCTTCTTCAGACTTTTCTCTACCATTACATTATTGGCATTCAGCAGACGCTGTTGTCCAGAGCAACTTACATAGGTTGCAATTTTTTACATGTTACCCAGTTATACAGCTGGATATTTACTGGGTCAATTCTGGGTTAAGCACCTTTCCCAAGGGTACAACAGCAGTGCCCTGTGGGGAATCAAACCAGCAACCTTTTGGTTATGAGCCCTGCTCCTTACTGCAGAGGCATATGGGTTCACCATTTGGCACAAGTTCTGCTCCAGGTTTCTTTCTTTTAGTAAAGGAGCTTTTCCTTGCTACTGTTGTTGTAGCTTTGCTCTTGGGGATTCAAGCCTAGGATTTATAATAAAAAGTGCTACACAGTTAAAATTTAATTGAATTAAATTGACTGGATTGGAGAACTGTTCCACAAGTTTTTTTTAGTTTTATGTGAGTACCTGATTTGTGTTTGACTCTGGACGGTCTGAGAAACCTCCTGGCTTTGACCTTTGTTGTGGCCAATGCTTTTGAACTGCTGAGCTGTCCAGGTTTAGAGCGGAACTCGATACCAAACATTTAGGTAGAGTCCAAAATGGTTGAGTTTAAGTTATTTTGCTGTTTCATCTGCGTTGCCCGACGTCAAATACAATTATTGGTGACTTCACCAAATTTTGTCTTTTTTACTGCATACCTCAAGACAGTCAATCTGCCTGTCTCTGCCTGTCTTTTGGTGGTACAAAGTAATGTCTGCAACATGAAAAACACTTTCACTGAAATGCATGAGGTAGTGTACTTGTGACATTCCACGTGAAAGAGGTTTCAATGCAGACACAAGGCTATGACTCAATATTATTACACATTGGAATGTTCATTTCTTTTCTTAATTTAAAGGTATTTCCTCCACCATTGTCTGATCACTTCAGATAATCACTGGGCAAACATTGCAAAAGCAACAGCGGACCATTACAATCTTATCAAGAGGAGTGGGCTCCCGGTACGCCTGACTCACAAAGGTTTATGAATATTTTTCTTGAATGAGTGTATGCTTGTTTCTAACAAGCCTGATAACCCTCCCCACGCACATTCATATAGTAAGACCTCTCATTGATTCAGTTTCAGCTGGGTGTAGCTTCTTCTTTCCTTTTGTGAACGCTGTGGTGTTATGCTGAGCAGGAATTCCCCTCATTCGTTTCAGTCAACTAAAACAGCATTCCCCTGGGGATATTCTTTTTTTCTGTGACAAATTTGTGATTGGTCCTTCCCTATCGCCATTTGGGCCCTGAGGCTTGCATTAAGTGTCATCAAACTTGTACTGAGAGTATGTTTCCCTGACTCAAACCCAGTTTACTATAAATAATCCTAAATAATAATACAGGAACAAAAAACAAAACTGTCAAACACATGGGTAGAATCACACTGAACTGCTCTTTACTGGGCAACAAAGTACCACAGTTATTCATTACAGTAGACAGTAGTACAATAAATCTGACAAACCATTGTTTTTGACACAAAAAAGACCTGAGAAATATGATAAAGAAATATATTGGGATTTTCATTTTGACTCTCATTAATAATGTCCCATAAGTACATGTTGTTGAAAGGGTATCACAGAGACACTCATCTTAAAAAATATATGTTGGCAAATTATGGAAGGACACCATGTTGTTGAGAGCTACATATTCAGGATGTCCTGCCTAAATGCTCAGCAATGTGAGCTCTAAGTTAAGTATGTGAGTTTATCTGTTGCTGGGGTTATATGTGTGCTGAATATCCCTTTCTTTAGCTGCAATACTCACCTTATTAGTTCTTCCTCTCCCAATTATCTTACACTTATATTCAGTTAATGTTGGTGTAATCTTCAGGTCTGTTTTCTTGGACTGCTCCCAGTTCACAACATAACAAAATTGAGAACTGTTTTGTACACGCGTCCTGTAACATTTACACCTCCTTTAAACAGACACGTACAGCACACCCTCCTCACACACACACATACATGTACAAAAATACAAAACAGCAGCCCACACCTCAATGAGTTACTCAAGAATTAATATATGTGTACAGGAGGCTGAGCTATTGCGCATGAACTCAACTTAAAGAACAGAGAACTGCATGCATTCCACACGCTTAGGAATGTATTGCCATCTGCCTTCCCATTTGAATAATGGACTGCTACTACAGTACAGTTCGCATGACTCTAGAGCCTGGGCACCTTCTGTTTATCTTGTGCACTTCACAAGGCAGCATCCCCAAAGGTAAGCGACTGGTTAAATATTTATCCCCACCTGCGTTCACGCTCACCGCTTTGACAAAAGTCGACATTCCGGTTCTTGGCAGCGTGAGGTACTTATTACCCCCGGCACAAAAAGATGGTCAACTGATAGTGGCAGTACTGTTGGGAGTATTCACTCACTGGCTGAGCTACAGACTCAGCTGGCTTTGTCTTTTGTCCTAGGAGCTCCAGTGCATGACAAGACGGGCGAACACACCCCTTGCACGGCCTGCCACATTGAGGCACGTGTATCATTGTTGCTGCCATTGAACAGATCAGAAATAAAAAAATGCAGTGAGCATTACAGACAGGAGGAAAATTTATAAATTATGGAGTGCATTGAACGGTCATGGATCGT
The DNA here is from genome assembly GCF_013368585.1 of Megalops cyprinoides. Classification (NCBI taxonomy): domain Eukaryota; kingdom Metazoa; phylum Chordata; class Actinopteri; order Elopiformes; family Megalopidae; genus Megalops; species Megalops cyprinoides. The sequence continues at coordinate 9,288,188 of NC_050597.1, forward strand.
CACATATTTGCAGGAGAATACCTAGTAAAATGGCATAAAACTATAGTGTGATGTGATGCACAGCTATATTTGCTAGCTTTCTCATCATCTTTCTGTGTTTTCACTAGGTGCACACACTACACACGCTTTGCCTTTACGTCTGTGTTGTTTGTATATGTCCTGTGCTCAAGCAGTGCTCCAAAGACATAGTGAACATCCATATCCCAGAATATCCAAAGCACAAAGAAACAATCACCTCCATTCACATCACTTCCACCTGGGCACTCTCAGCCAGTTCTACAAACACTGAAAAAGTCTTCCTAGCAAATGTAAATTAATTCCTTGTGTTATATGTTGATTCCACAGATTAAACTTTACAAGAACATGCAAAAGCCACATGAACAAATCAAAATAAAACAGAAAAAGGCAGGAGAAAGGTCATTACAAATTTGAGCTAAAGTCACATCTTATATCTAAACCCATTTATTAATATAGTACAATAAACAAAGGACTGATGAAATTTATGTGCAACAGCTGAAAAAAATATACAAAATATATCCCACTGGTAAGGAATGTGCAGGAAAATGGCTGGATTTTCTGGAAAAAATACATACATTTTTTTAAGAAATACAAATGACATTGGAACTGCCCTTTTCGTTTTAAACAAAACAAATAAGAACTTTTATATTCATAAAAACTGAAAGAACTCAAGGTTTTTCCTTGTACCATCACTGCCAGATTCTTTTCTGAATATATATATGATGTATTACATACATGTAATGTTACATGTTTTATTGCTTTACCATACCAAGGGGGCTGATTTTGCTCATTCTGAAAATAATTCTGTCTTAGTCAAGCACAAAAACAGGGCAGTCCCCTGTCCCATAATACACTCCGTCCTCTGACCCTCAGCATTCCCTATCTGGGCCTGGAAACATTTAGAAGGACCTCCACCTGATAGCTGACAGAAGGAAGTGGATGAAGTAGAACAGGGTGGCCACGTATGAGAACACCTGAAAGGGAATGAATAAAACCGTGTCTCACGTCACTTTGTACTTAAATCGTATTTACGACATTTCATGCCATGTCACGGTATGTACCCAAAAAGACATTTGGCTTGTTGTACCTTCAAGGTTTGCTGGTGGTGTACAGCAACCAAATTCAATCAAACCACACTACACTTAAATTATTATTATATTGATATTATTGTTTTTAATTAAATAACTGAGCAATGCAAAAAAAGTTTGTGTGAGCCCAAACGTGTCCTTTTGACTAAATGTGTTTTGATTATTTTGTTCTATGTACTGTGTGGTTGCAGTAAATAGGCGGCTTAGTTTTTTTGGTTACTTACAACTGCAGCAATGTCAATTTGGTATGTCTTGAAGTTGTTGCTGTCACCCTGATAATCAATAGTTGTTTTAGCCAAAGAAACTGCGGCACTGAGGTAGAAGAATGTTGCCAGAGCATGGTACACCATATCCTGGGGAAAAGGCAAAAACAAAATTTTACCATGTGATTTAAAGTTGAAAGTAAAGCTAATGTTCTACAGGCATAAGGGACAGAATACTCAATCACTGACACATTAAACCATGAGACCACTGACTGATAACTTGAGTCAGTATTAAAATGCTTGTAAAGAGCTTTGAACTAATAGATTTCTTTCATATTCATTGAGGAGAGCCTAAGAAGCGAATAACAGATTTTTCCAGAATTTTATGCAGGTTAACACTGACTGACAGTGTCTTTAGATGCTGACCTATTTGCAATGTTACTATTTTCACAGAACCAGAATTTCAAAAAGTTCTCTAGGGACAAAAGTTGGATAATATCTGAACATAAACTCCTCAGAGCGAACAGAATACTCAAGTATTCAACATGTACATCCTTAAGCATATACTGATGAAGCGGCAGTGCCTGATTATGGGAATATTTAAAGCCATTGATATAAAAGACTTTTGCAGGTGGTGTAATTGAAATTTTTAGTGGTTTATACTGTCTCAGCCACATGCAGGCATTTCCATTGATGAGTTTTGTAGGAAAAGACAAATATGTCACAGTGGATACACTCACACTTCATTAAGCAAATCATCTGTCTTACGAATATCATTTAGAGTCCCTGGTCTGATGGATCATAAAATGTGCATTAACAGCACAGTGGGAGCAGGGGAATTCACAAAGATGAAGGACTGAAGTTGACATTTTTACTCCATGAACATCCCTAAATGAAGAATGGATGGAACAAGTTCAACTATGCAAAAAACCAAGTCAAGACTGACCTATCCTGAGATCTGCAGAACAGTCACCACACCCCAAAAAGTGCATTCTGGCTGCAGTTTCTTTAGAAAAAAAAAAAAAAGCTGGTGATGAGAGCTTACCGCGGTTGCCCATCCCCCGCTGTTTCTGTGTCCCCCGCAGGCGAAGATCACCAGCCAGAGAAACGTCATCACAAAACAGAAGACCGATACGAACATCACCCATCCCTGCGGGTTGGTCGGAATGACGTGCGTGGAGGCGACCAGGATCCACACAAGACCGCCAAAGATCTGCAAAAAGCAGCACAGTCAAGTCCGTTCAGGGAGAGCAATGAGCAATCGCAGCTAAGCTGTTTCCAGGACGGTACCTCTTCAGACTGATCAGTGAACCTGCCTCCACTGACCTAAGAAACTGAGCTGAAAAGCTGCTGGGTCTCAACAAAATATGAATAGGTGCAAATGCATTTCAATGCAGCTAAAGGTCTGAAGATGGTGATCTGATCATTGTTTTGTGGGATTGTCTCGGATGGTATGACCATTTGGTGACAAACTCTACATTCTTGGAGAATTCAGTTAACCACAGATAAAACCCATTCAAATCAGATCTACACAAAACTGTTTAAAAGTACATCGTTACAATGTCATTGTGTATGTGACCCTGCATCATATCTGAGTCAATATTTAAAGAAAATCATTTCCATGGCATCTTAATCCATTTCATTAATATAACTCATCAAAAACTATATTCCCTGGTAACATACAGATTACTGGCCCTTCACACATTCTCCTATTATAATGAGTCACACATCCAGTCTGCAGCCTTATTAGAAATGACAAGGATCAATGTTTTTGTACAAGCCTTCATCAGATATTCCATTTTCATCTGAAATGTTAATATTAAGATTAAAACGCAGATAATTCAGATCATCTTATTTATTTTAAGTCCATTACATGTACCATTATCATTTTCCATTTCTCTACTACAATACCCTGCACCACTCATGTGACAAAACCAAGGGGTTTCCTTGCTTTGATTCAATTGAGTGTCTGCACACGTGTGACAGTTACATGATTGAGCAATTTAAATAAATTAATTAACATGCATTCAGTTCGAGATAAGCTGTTTCCAACATGTGACTACTTTAAATTTAGTTGCATTGGGGTAAGCTAATAATGAATGCAAACACCTAGTGTATCTGGAATCCCCTACATGTCATGAATCAATTACATGTATCCCTCATCTGAAATTTATCTAATGACATCATAATCCATGATGTATAATTTAAAAAAAAACGTCATGGCTTGTGTGCTCCTAATCCAAGGCTTGAAAAATAAAATATGGACAGATATTCAGTTTAGGCTATTCATTTTTATGAACAGTTTATTAATTCATTCATTTATAAAACATCATCAGCTTTCCCCTCCCGTCCGTTGACCGTCTTTTAGGCGCAGATCAACAACAGTTACGGCGATATTAGTTCAACTAAACATAAGAAAAGACACGCCACTGCTCCTTTGGGTGTGTGCACTTATTCCAATCATAAAAAGACTTCTTGGGGTGGCTATTCATTATCAGACAGTAGGAAAACTTCCTTGGGATAGAAAATCGTGTAACGCATTCGCTCCTTGTGTCCTACAGTGCTTCACTCCCGGTCAGGCAAAACTTTCCACCTGCAAAAGGTGTGAAATCATGCAACTGAACTGTAGCCTGAATCTACACAACTCTACTTGGACAGTGGTTTTTAACAGCTAAGTGCTCGCCCAAACCTTGTAGCTATCTGACAGTTTTGGCATTTCTCTCAACCTCGTAACAGTGAACGTCATAGCTTTCTGTCTTAAGCAAAAGTATAGTTTTAAGTTCTTCAACCTGCTCTTCTCTTGTTTCATTTATATATTTTTTTTTCAACATGATGACAGTAATATGCCGAGACTTAATGTGGTAGCCTGTATTTCAGAACCTTTTTGAGAATGTGTACCTTCCAGATTTCTGGTACGGGAAAATTCACCACAATCTTATTCCAAATAGTTCCAGTTACTTACGAGTTCGGGGAGATAGAAAATATCTGGCGCCGTTGTGCATATGCCGACTCCGCTCGGCAAATTTCCCACAGGTTGAGCGGTTGTCGATGCCATAGTTTTTCCTCCTCACAACTTCTCAGGCTTGAATGAACTAACGGAGCTGCAGGTGCTCCTTTTAAAGAAACAGGAATACTTGAAAAACCAGCTTTTGCATGACGATACCTTGCCTCCTAGACACACCCATAAAGGATGCTAACTTGCGATTGTTTTCGTTCGATGTGAGTTCGACAGTTGATAACGAGCAATCCAGCACACTGCGTGCTCGCTGTAGCGCTTGCGTTTCTCCGCTGTTTGTCACGTCTTGTGAGAGCCGCGCCTACAGATTTTTCACCATGCTAACCATGTGCCTCAGATGTTAGTAGCTTTAAAACCCCATTCAAATCCTAAACTGTCACCAGATTAAATATTAAGTAAGCATATAGAGGGGTGGCAGTTTATCTTACACCTTAATTACGTTTGCCTTAATAATGTCCAAATACTGCAATACACAAAGATTTATACATATTTGCGTGTACATGTTAACTGCTGCTGCACATGGCCTATTGACGCCTGAGGGGAGAGGGTGTAAAGGTGTGGTCAACAGATTCTATTTCTTGCATTGTGCGATTTCCCTAAAAGGAGAGCACAGAGTTTTCACTATACAGATGCGCTTGGACTCAGTTGGTGAGGCAGCTTGAAATACCAAGCATATTTATTTCACTTTTAGACAAATTTCTCATCCCAGATTCCATACATGTGATTTTCTTTCTTTTTTTTCAGAATACATACAAAGTGCTTTGATATTTTTTTTTTTGGTTTTCACCAAAAGCTTCTAAGAATACATATTCATACATTATACTTTTGTGCAGACAGAGAAATCTAAAGAAATGAAGGGGAAACTTCATTTTGTGAGAGGTGAGATCCACAGTCCAAGTGTTTTTGTTCAGGAATATTCCAGTTACAGTGTAACGTGGGCGTTAGCATCCAGAAGTGGTGTCCCTCAGCATGATTTCCATCGGATGGCTGAGAAGATGGTATGCACAGCATACAGCAAGGTCACAGCGTATGCCATCACCTGAAAGGGAATGACACATGTCAAACAATGTCAAACAACAGGCACAGAAGTGGTATAACATCAGGATGGAAATTTTGTTGGTCATTTGACCACGCCTGTGTGTAATTCACGGCAAATCATGAAAGCTAAATTAAGAGGACATTTTTTTCCCTCCTCAGTTCCGTCTGTCAACACCATGGTAATCCCTGTGGAATGTGGGGAGGCACTTTTACAAACATAGTGTTTTGGAACTGCTTGCCCAAGTATTTACCCCTTTCAAATGCATTGACTGACTGCTCCATATTGTGGTGCAATGACTGGTACAATCTTGTACCTACACTAACAGTACCTTTCATGTCAGGTTTGAAAGGAGACCCCTATGACTGTCAATAAAACTACATTTGAATACATGGCTATGATTATTCAGAACTGCCATGCTGTTCATTTAATAAATATCAGTAGTGTAGTGCTTCGTGTAGTTAAAAGTTCTGATATCCATACCACTGCTGCAATATCTTCGTGGTAGTACTTCGTGAGAGGAGGTAAGTCTTTCAGCTGAATGGTGACATATGCTTGTGCCACAGATGCGCTGAGATAGAGTGTGGTGGCAATGGCATGGTAAGCCACATCCTGAAAAAAAAGAGAAGAGTTTCACTTGATAGGAACTTAAAGCCAACTCTGAAGTTGCAACTGCCTCATAACAAACCACATTGGAATGATGGCAGCCATTGTGTCCAATGGCTTGTATAAGATAGAATGAACATTCAGCTCCTCAAGATTATTTGTATAAACAGTAATAAACTCAACTAGGTCCAGTCATGTGCTACAAGGATGCTTCACAGTTGGTTGGCAAGGTTAGTAATGTGCCAAATTAAGAGACACGTACATTATGAAGTACACACGGTGTGTGGACAGTCAGGCGAAACTGTCCTACAGCCCTGATGTGTCAATTAATGGAAACAATATTACTGATCACTATTTGCACAAGTTTGTCTCAACAAGAGATAAAAAGAAAACACAAAAACAAAAAAGAACCGATTGTGTTTAGGGTATATAAAAGAAAATAGTCTGCATTGGAATTAACCCTGCAGCCAATCAGCCATTTGGCAAGAGAGACTGAGACCTGCAATGTAATGGGATAGGCTGTGCAGCATGATGTGCTCGAGATGGCCTGAATGGGGAGGCAAAGATGTGCTTGGTTAAGGAAGAGCTCTCACCAGTGTTGGCCAAAAGGACCCCTTTTGGTTCATTCCACTGATGAAGATGATGAACCAGAGGGTCGTGACGACAAAGCAGAAGATGGAAACAAACATCACCCAGCCCTGAGGGTTCTGTATCAGCACCTTTGTGGAGGCCACCAGGGTCCACACCAGGCCACCAAACACCTGTAACAGGGAAGACACCAGCCAAGAACAGAGACTCACATTAACAATTTTTTCCCTCATTTCAGAGCAATACTACATGATTTTAGTCCAAAATCTGAATCAAATACCCACAACACTGTCATAATTTGCATGCAATTATTTATGGCTTTAATATTTGAATTTCAATTTTTCTTGTGAACATACTTCAGATTAACTTGATTTGGTAGTACTGTATGCTGTTCATTACGCTTCTTTGTAATATTTAAAGGATTTCTAAGGTGTGCATTGGCATAGATCAGTTATTGACCCATTTGGTTGAAACTTATTGAATTATTGAATAATTCATTGTGTACATTTGTGAACATGTCAGATCTGAGAGTGGCGAACACAGATTATATCCGGAATGGAAGTCATCTGTTTATTGTTTCAACTTCTTTTTGAAAGTGGAGCGTTCATGTTAACACGTGGTCTGACAACGGTCATGAAATCGAGAGGTTAATGATCGATACGTAAATTGACATAGTGCAAGAAGCAGTGAGCTGAAGGTCAAGTTATTTTATCAGTGATATTTCTTCAAAGCTTGTGATAAACGGAACAAAAGGGTTTTATGTTATACCAGGCAAATACTGTAAAAATATATTCTCTGGCTGCCATATTGAATCCCACATTGCATGGAATAGTAGATATTCAACGGAACATAATATCTGTGTTTTGACATATGGTATTTCCCTTACACAAGAAATTTAATTTTATTTTAATATATTACTGCCACGTACATCGTAAACCACTTCTTTAACAACAGAGGTCATATTTCACTTGCAAAGGAACATAATGCTACTAAACACCTATGGGGCAAACCTTTAAGCCATTTTCTTCCATAATGCTTCATAAAATAATGTTATGAAAAGTGAGGCCACCATTACAATGACTTGCATTTGAATCAACATGGCTGTAAGTGACAAAAAGGGCAGGAATTACAAAAGTGATCAGTCCCTTGATGTAGAGGGTAAACATAGCTTGGCAAACATTCTATGAGCCCTGTGGGGAAACTGCCCCTTCTTATTTGGCATGATTCAATGCATGTAACTGTGGCAAAAAGCAACAAATCCACATATTTATTCCGTTGCCACTTTACACAAAGACTTAAATGAAAAGAAGATAGATGGCGTGTTCGCATGTTGTGTAACACGTGATACATCAATCACATACAGTTACATATAGTTACAAATGCTTGCTCAACAGCTAAACAGATTACATCTTCTGTAGTGAGACAGCTGCAAGGAGGGAAAATGCCCATTTACATAGACCTGCAAAACAGGTAAGAATGCAGGAGGTTCACAACTATTTTTAATGTGGCATGTTGTGAAACATTCATAGCTCTTTACAGTGATTTCCTGACTTGCTCAGCCCAGTCTATCTGTAGAATTGTCTGACAATTGCAAATCATGTGATTGCATAACCAACACTTTGAAGAGAATGCGTGAAACCAGAACCACAGAAGATTATTTGCACTCATATATTCAGTCCTGCCAGTGTTATTGGTTTGAAATCAAATCAGCTCATTTCAGATGCTGTCATCCCTTGTTGCTGTTTTCTGTCCCTTGTCTTCAAACAAGTAAAAAATACATTAATGAAATCATGTGTGATGATAATGCCTTACTCAGGTTGGGAAGGCATCCGCCAAGTTAGAGGTTGACAGGGCACACCCCACTACTATATGAAACCAAGGCTCAGACCCTGTTAGAAGTTACACTGATAGAGCATTTACTAGCCCACCTGACAGATGAACTTCTGTCCTTTACCAGACACGATAATTACATGAACATTTCGGCTACTTGATTTGACTGCTGTCTAGAACTGAATGTGAATAAACAAAAGAGATGTCCTGCAAAGATAACTGCACTATCCTCTCCAAAACACCAGTGCGGAAGAGAAACAGGAAAGGTGGTGTGGACCATGTTTAATACCTCTAGATCAAAATTGTGCTAATATGATCCAACATCACCCTTTTTCTAAGAAATTAACAGGTTTTAATGTCAGGTAAGAAATCTTTGCATATGCTTATCACTGAAAATCACCCGACCCGATGTTTAACAACTGAAAAAAAAAAAAAATCAAAGCATTGTTATGCCATCTATATTATCTAGGCTAAAATGAGAAAAGTCTACTCTTTGTGAATACTGAAGATGTTGCTGTGGTTGACTAAAGTACATCTTAAACGTCATTTATTGTTGTGTGTGCATGTTTTTTTATATTGCATCATAAATCAAACACATGACAAATTTCCATTTTATGGTGCATATAATGGACAATAAAGCTTTCTTTACTTGATTTTGATTTAGAGGATGTTTCATCAGGTTAAAATGGGCTAGCATTATATATGTACTGGTTAAGAAAATATCAGGCATTTATGCTGAAGCTTGCAACATTCTGTGGAGCTCTGCATCAGTTTCTTAAGATTATACAGAGCAAAGAATCAAAGGGCTACACTTTTTCCTATTACCATCTGCAATCCTACTCTGCAAAGAGTGACTTTAAAAACACACATCACTGCTGTTTCCAAAATCTCAACCAGGCAATAATCTGTACTTACAAACTCTGGGATGAAGAGAAGATCAGGTATTGTGGTGAATATCCCGCAGCCGCTGGGCAACGGATGGCTGGATGTAGTAGAGGCCATATTCCCAAAAGAGGTGTGCGTGTGTGTGTGCCAGCAGCGATCTTCCAAATGTGGCACCTGAACAGTGTACCTCCTTTTGAGGATGTGGTCATGTGCTCATATCCACTCGTTCTGTCTAACTGCCTTGCTTTCCCCTTTCATTCCTGCGCCCACTGCGAGAACTGGTTCATTGTGTGGTGAGTAGGAGTGGTCCACAGCACACAGCTTTATTATAAGCCATCATGGCAATTTACTTTGTGGTGAAAAAGGTATGGGGAGGGGTAGCTGGTTAATGTTTGATGTTTTTTTTTCAGGGAGTTATTGTAAAATGTCAGGGAGTTATTGTAAAATACTCATTCCTTTGGTTTCAGTGGTAGGTCATTGTGTTGACACTGCTGCCTCATAACTGCAAGCAATCGTCTAAAGTACAAAACCGCCCTGTTTCAAGATGAGGATATTAACTCAAACACCTGTCATTCTGAAACACCTGTCAGCATCTGTAGGCCCATATAAAGACAAAATGGAGTGGAGAGCTTCATGGAAAACTAGGCACCAAAAAAATAAAAGGTCCTCTTTGGTAGAGGGGTATAGATAAAAATAACAAAAAAAAGGCCTGGAAAGAGTGACTGTGTGTCTTCCTCCACAGAGTTGACCTGCTGATGCTTGGACTGTTGTGGCATGATGATTCTGATGATGATGGTAGCGCAAAACCATTCACAAAGACAGAGCATGATGATGTCTTTATTCTTCACGAAGTGTTATGATTGACAGTCCAGTCCAGCAGACTGTAGCTGATCACCAATAAGGCCAAATCACTGGCTGAAAACACCTCAGAATACTGCCTCCAGAATATCGATGGCAGAGAGGCATTGCTCTCTTGCAGTATGCTGGTTTTATCCGGTTTAACGGCTTGTTTTCATTAAACAATGCTTAAGTCCTCGTGAACATAGCCATAACATTTACGTTATTTCCACATATGGCCAGCTGTAGATGAGAAGGCGCTGCTCACACTACATGGAACCTTGTCATATGACAAAGTATACACATACTATGATATTAATTACATACTGATGTTTGTCAAAAAAAAGGTTTGTTTTTATGGTAAGTGACAGAGACAATTGCTTCAATGTAGGCTATGGTAAAGAAGAAGAGGAAAAGCCAAGCCATACTAGTATGATTAGTGACTGAATTCATGTACCTTGAAGCAAAGCTGTGGGGTTGTCTAGGTCTAGGAGATTTGCCTCCCTAGACAGTGATGATGGAGTTCATTAACGGCAGGCATTTGGGTTCCAGTGCTATTTAACACTGCTTTCTTGAGGCAAGCTGAGAGACTCTACAACAATCAGTGAACTCCATTCTGTGAAATGAATCACGTCAGGCCATTACTCAGGGGAGCATTTGCAAGAGGAGGTGCTAGCTGAAGTGCCCCATAAGGCACTCTACTAAGACTCTTACCTTACTAATGAAAGCAATGGCATTTAAACTGACCACATGTAAAATATTACTCTACAAAATCTGATGAAGACCAGGTAAAATATTAAATGAGAAATGTAACAGCATGCATGATGAGAATAATGAGTTTCACCAGTAACGTCAGGCCCCTGGGAGTGCCTCTGAGGCGAAGATACAGATCAGGATGCGAATGACTTGGATGCTTTGATATTACCTCACATAGCTTCTGCAAAATTCCTGGTGAAGGAAAAACAGTGGACATGCGACTGTGGGTAACTTAAAGCAACCTCTTTTTATGTTATGACCATGGGCGCAAATTACAGGGGGGATGGGGGAGTTGTAACCCCCCCAATAATCAAAACCGGCCAATACAACCCCCCCAAATAATCATATTCATGGAGAACTCAATCCCCCCAATGTTCAACCCAAAGTTATGCCCTTGGTTATGACTATAACATTTTTATTATGATGGAGTAGCAGCATTCCAAAAGTTATTATATGTGTCACCTGTTTATTTTTTTTTTTTTGTTAATCCGCTGTGTTGACAGCAAATAATGAAACATCTATTTACCATGTAAACAGCCAAAGAGCAGGAACAATACACATGACATTGGAGCACCGGTTTACTGCGAAACTCTTTAGGATACACACCTTAGACAACCAGAAACATAGATCTGGTTACTAATCAAGATATATAGCAATGCTCTCCATGGAAAATCTAGCTGGTGGTACAGGTTGCAAACAATGACGGTTTGTTTGACAAGCATGTCATTTCAAAGCACTACAGAAGGATGAAAATTTGAATGCAAATGACTTTTTCTTCCAATAAGAGCTCTGCATCCTTGTTCTGTATTTGACTTTCAAAACCAATTCTCCACTACAAAGTTCTGCCTTTACTGGTTAACTTTGTCCTAACTCACTACAATATATTAACTGCAGAAATGAACATAATGTCCACATAGTATGCCATTTTGTCAGTCTGTCTTTAGATTTCATCACCTAACGATCGTGTTTTTAAATGTGATGGTGCCAAACTAGCGGTCCCAATTCCAAAAAAAGCATTTTGTGGAGCGGCACTTTCTCAGCAGGCATACAGTCCAGTCCAAAGCAATCTTGCCACCAGGTTATGCCCCTGTGGGGCAGGAGTCAGAAGTTGTTATGTGCTCCACAAACAAGGCTTGCCACATTCCACCCCTGCTCCATGCCTTCTGTGGCACCAAGACATAATGCGTCACACACATTTCTCTTGCTGTATCGTATTTCCAGGGCACAAGGTAACCTGAGTCCTGGAAAACACCACCCCTTGTTCGGTACCATTTGAGAAACAGTGTGCCTCCGAGATATTGTTGGGGAATTGTTATGGATATTAAGCATATTTTCATACCGGGGTGTTGCCTTACAGGGATTGCAACAATCTCCACATTCCAGATGTATAGACTGAGTTCGATGTATTGAACTCAGTCTATACATTGTTCAAAGCCAATATGTCACAGATGTTGTGGTAGCCACACTATATTTATATTCTTTATAACACAGTACTGTGATTGCAACCTTCAAAGTGCATGCCTGTGAAGTGAGTGCCTATTATACATTACCACAGAATACTACAAGATACAATAGGACACCAATCTGCATGTTCAAAATACAATGTGCAAATATTATCATTTTGATTACCTGTGTCGTCTGTCATCTTGGGAGACATTTCTTCACCACAGGCATGCGAACCTGATAACATGCTGATAACCTGTTGAGTGAGAGATGGACCTCGGTAGCAGAGATGAGATCTGAAGCACCTCACAGGTTATCTCATACAGGCGCCAAAGCTATTTAGATCATTCAAATTATGTCTTTAATTTCTCAGGAAGACTTTTTACTCTCAGTAAAGACAGTTATCTTGCAATGATGTCAAGTGTAATTTTCAACACCTTAGCGAAAAGCTGTGGTGCCCCTGAGCACAGACAGAATGCTAGTAAAGCCACACCCATTGTAAAACTTTCAAAGTTCAGTACATTCTCTTTTTTGATGGTTCACACCAACAAATGCTGCTGCAGAGGCTAAAGAACCATGGATATACCTTTTTCTTTGCCCTCTCTTTAGAAAGTGTTTCTGCTTTTTTACCCCTTCGAGAAAAGGGAGACCTGAGGGGCTTGAACAGTTATGTGCAAGACCTATGTAACACCTTCAGCAAGACAGCTGCAGTCTATTGTGGTAGTCTATTGTCACTATGGACGGAGCCGCTGTCACTCTATTACAGCACGTGTCTGACCCAGGAGACCATCTGGAACAAAAACAGTGCCTTTTGTTGTGAGGAATTTGAAAAAATGAATATGAATAAATACAGTCATGTAATGTTTGACCATAATCCTGCCCCAATTTAACAGAAAGAGGAACTACCAACAATTCCAGTATGAGAAAGGAACTTTGGCTTTGGGCAACATATATTTATTTTAATTATATAGCAAACAAAGTAACCTATAACCACTTGTTAGTGGTGATTTGCCCTTTGCAGGGGTGTTGAATTACTTTTAAACAATAGTGGCCAATCAAAGACCACTGAACAGCCAATTTATAAATGGCTAAATGAAGAGATAATAATCAACCACTATGAAGAAGCTAACCAACACTCCATCTAAGCACAGCAATGTAGGTTTGGCGTATAAAAGATGGACAAGGGTTCTGAGGGTGGTAAGGTGAAACACAGCTGTTGGTTCTTTACCTTGTTTACCTCTGACCCAAATGAGGCAAATAAACATCATAATATCATTATGAATCCATCCATTTTGGATGCTGAAACACAGCATTATCTGTACCCTCCTTTGCTGAACAATGCTGTAGTTGTTAGCTTGTGTCTTTTCGCTGAAATGGGAAAGGCCTGCTGCCTGTATTATAGAGCGGCACTCCCAGAAGGAATGTGGAAAAACAGGTTCTGTGTTTGTCTCTCCAGACTCTGTGAGTTCACGTTTGTTCTGAACTGCTGTTCGTGACCTTCAAGAATTTATATTACATTATCTTAGAAGATGCTCTTATCCAGAATGACTTCAGACCATACATTTACACATCATCTATACAGTTAGACGTTTTACTGAGGAAAATTGTGTGCAAAGAGTGCAGCACTTTGCCCAATGGTACAATAGCAGTGCACCCCCTCAGAATCGAACAATCAACCTTTGGTTTACAAGCCCTACTCCTTACCACTAATTTACCCTGCTGCTCCTTCTTCAGTGAGCAAGCTCTGAGCAGTTTGCCAATAAGTTAATTGAAAACCACAGTGGACCGAGGAGGGGCCAGTGGTTATCTATAGTTTCAGACATTTCTGTCATACTCTCCATAATGGCTACAGCTCGATATTGTGTATGACTTATTATTCAATGTAGGAATTTATCAAAGTAACTTGCGTGCAAAGTCTGTGAGCTGGTTAAGATGTGCGTCCTTTGTTGTGATAAAATTAAGTCACTGTGATATCTAAATGGAAGTACCACCACAAATAACAATTCTGAGAATTCTGAACACGACCACTAAAGACGATGGAAAGGTAATACCCCTTAATGAAACATTTAAAATTTAAATGAAAGGCTTAAAATGTCATTCTGTTGTGGATTAAGTGCCACATACCCACAGACCAAGAAGGTGGTGAAATAAAATCCCAGGTTAATTTCTATGTGTTTCCATATGATGTCCTAATCCAAGTGCTCTTCATCACCATCTGGACTATGCTGTAGATTTTTCTACAGTAAAAGTGTTCTAGATCTGGAGGCTATTAGACAAACTTAGTTTCAGGGTTTCACTTATTGCCTGAAACTTACAGATCAGTTCATAAAACAGTATCACACCACAATACAACCTGATGTAAAATGATGGATGAGAAAGTCCACAGAAAACCACTCATGCCAGAGTGGTGTTCTGGCTCTAAACAATGTCAAGAATAATTAATGTCACATTCTTACTGACTCCTATGAGAGGAAGCCTGTTGTTTTCTCAAGGCACATAGTTAATGCATATTTCTAGAGAGGCTGGGTCTTCTTTTCCTTTATTTTCAAAGGGTACACATTGCTGTTGTATACACAGTAGTGGCACTGATCTTTGGTCAAGGTGCAGTACTTGAGATACTGAGGATCAATTCTTCAAATTATGGCTCTACACAAGAATCAACATTTTCCTCCCTGATAAAACCAACAGCACATTGGATGACGGGTCATGCTACAATAACCCTGTGATAGGGTGGTGCAATATCATTCTATAGTTACCAACAAAAAGGCAAGCTGTGATCGTACTATGACATCCCAATTCAGGAGGAAAACACAGATAGTTTTCTTCTGAAAGCCCTACATATTTCAAATATTAACAATATTATTAACTCCAAAAATGATGCAGAGCCACAGACTAAAACCTCTAACACATTATTACTATGTATCTGTAACCGAAATATCAATACTGTGATAGAAAAGGTTTATTTGTTGTGACTGGACATCATGATGTAATATAAAAAACATTCTACTGTATTAAGTGAACACAAAGAAGAAGCCATCTAAGCAAAGGTGGCTCTCAAGAAGCTTCCTTTAAAAGGATGTAAAAATGTATACAAAAATATAAATATGTGTGATCTCATAATCAGTCCCAAAGCAAAAGTGGTTCAGCCGGTAGTCGCGCTGACTCTGCTCGTGCCCAGGAAGTCGTACGAGACCTGGGAGATGTCGAAGGCCTCCTGGGCGTTGTTTGCAGAGAGGAGCATGGAAAGCGTGCCGTCCGCCTTCGCGCCCTGCAGCGCCAAGTCAAAGATGGCCTTGCAGCGCTGGTTCTCCAGCTCCTCGTCTGCCCACCTGGCGGCTGGCAGGCTGGCAGAATACAGGAGGGGGAAGACGGTGTCCAGGTACACCTCCACAAACAGGGCCTTCAGCAGCTCACCGTCCCGCTGTCAGAATTACATTACATTACGTCATTTAGCAGATGCTCTTACCCAGAGCGACTTCCAAATAAGTGCACCAGTATGCTAACAGTAGTTATCTCACAGCGTTACAAGTAAGTCAGTAAGATAATGAGTTAAGTGCTACACTAGTGTACAGCGCTTTTTTTAAATAGAGAATAGGGATAGATAGGATAGGTAGACTGGAGACACAGATTGAAGAGATGTCAATACATAACAGCATATGATAAAGAACCACATCACTCCTGCCATGCAGCAATTTTGGTGCTAGTCTCAGAATACTCCTGCAAAGTTATTTCATGCATATACAGCTGGCATGTTATTGGGGCACTGATGCGCTGCATCATCACTATCAATACAGTAACTAAAGCCAGGCCCAATTATGAGATTATTAATACCTAGCAAGAACATTTTGTGATTATTAATGTTTTCCATTGTGTAAATTATTTTTGAAATACTCATCTATGATATGCTTTTTACACACTGCATTCAATTGAAACTTTCATTAGTCCGTCTGAAGTTCCACAGTCCAGACGTTCTCAGATCGGGCCAGAACCACATGCTACAGCAATAACACCAATGATTCTTGATAAATCACTTCATTGCTGGGTATGACAACAGAAAAATCCTTAAGTTTTTGATCAAATTGAAAAGTGTACCTTCTCGGACCTCTTCAGAGCATTTTCTCTCTCCGCCCATACACTCTGGAAGGACATCATTAATTGCAGTCAGAATAAACAGGTCACAAATAAGTCAAGCCATATATTAATCAGTAGTTCAAGTTCTATGCCTTTGCAGCAAGCTGAAAGCATCTTAACCACACAGTTCACCTTTATTCTCAGCACTGTGTTAGCATGAATGATATACACTAACCTAATTAAGCTCCAAAAATGACAGCCCGAACAACACAAACCTCAAGGGAAGACTGACGTTAACTCCTTTTACCTGACATTACAAAATATTCCAACAATTTTCCTCGAAGTAGACAATGTCCTAGACTTGTATCAGCAATTACTGCTTTGCACTTACCCTGAGAGCATCTAAAAGATCTGTCTGGTCGAGAATCTCTGGGAATGTTGCCAGCACCGGGTTACAGATAAGATCTGCAAAAATAAATTACACGTAACAGTGTTAACATGTGTGCATTTTTACCCCAGTCAATTCACAACTTGATTTTCCTGTTCCCAGCTCCTAGATCATCTGAGGCCCTTATGCTGAGCACTGCTATAATCTCGCCGAGCTTCCTTTTATTATTGAAATGAACTAATATAATTGTCTAGGTGACACAGTGTCCATCAATTACGCATGAGACATTTGACAGTTCCTCTTTTGACTACATTAAGTGACATGGACAACCAAAAAAAGAAAAACAACAATAGCCTAATTAAAACACCTTGTAGCATGCCCTGAGGACAGGTTATCCTGATCTTCACATACAGTACATATTTGCAGTATTATAGAACAGAACACGTAGTGGTCGGCTGGGAGGAGGCTGCTTCAGCAGTTACCTGCATTCTGCATGGTCGGTCTGTCCCTGTGAAGAGCGTCTGCCAGGACCTGTCTGTAGAACGCCAGCAGGTGTATGCTGCACGTACTGCCCACCAAGGTATCTGGCAGGAGACTAAAGACACAAAGAGGCTGGCTTAGTACTGTCACCACTGACCGCTGTTGATTTCAGCTCGCTTTAATGAAAACGTGGTCAAGTGTCTTCATGTCACTTGTCCAAGGAGACCTGGCAGAAAGGTTGTAATGACCAATGGTGAAATTAAAGAATGGACCAATAACCTGTTTACAGTCAAGACTGTCTGTGTAGGGAGCAATAAACGTGACACATGAACACACGCATACTTCAGATTTGTCCTGGTCTTTGCGTTGGGCGATTTTAGTTTGACTATCAACTTCGGCTGCTTCCTGGAAACAATCATCTGCTGGAACACCCCGCCGATGGCTGCAAGAGGCAGACGCAGACACGGAGAGTGGATTACCGTCTAACATTCAGCAACTGCTGACTTACAGACTTACAAAGATGGCACTTGCTTGTGGATTTGGCTGTCACTTCTTACCTCTTCTGCTTATAGAGGGGTCAACGTCCACACCTTTCTCATATGGCGTGCCTCCATGTACCATTAGTTCATAGGTTCTGCACAAACAAGGGAATTACAACACTGGATCCATGGTTTCATATCCAGAGGAGAAGTAAAAATAGTAGCATTACACATATAAATGTCCCAACTGAAGGCAGTTTTGAATCTGTATTTTCTGAATCTTTTGCTTATTATGTCAAAGCAGTTTTCTGTATTAAATTAATCATCTACTGCAGAAATGGTGTTTCTCCAAGTCAGGTACATTTGGAGCTCACAGCAGGAAGCATTGTTTGATAGATAAGATGTGATAAGTGTGGTCATCTACTGACATATATTCCGTTGAAACAGACAGAGCACACACACATCCTGCCTCATGACGACACTTCTACAGTCACACCGCCCCTCGCTCCCTCCACTCATTCCCCCAGTACTGATGTCTAGTTGTTGCTAGACCTGGATTTAATTAACATTAATTAATCACTTATTTCTTTAATTAATTATTGAACATAGTTTTACAACGTTCAATAACTAATTAAAAAGACAAAGAATTGACCATTCACTATTGAACCATTCATTGTGTATTTTATGTAGTGCTGATTCACACAATCTCATTACTTTCGGGATGGTAACTAGCTATTCTAATTTTCCACATTGCTGTATAGGATTGTTCAAGTATAGCCAACTATTACAAACATAACAGTTTAGTGTTACAAACTACAATACAATGCTATGACATGTCTTTCCATGTGCAGAAAAAAAGTTGTTCATTCAAACATCAAAAATGTCTAGTTCAAGAATGAAACTTACAAACATAAATTTAGAAACAGCCTTAAATTTTACTTAAATTCTGGTTCATTTGTCAATGTTAACACATATATGAGGAATGATACTTCATTATTCATGGTATTTTAATGGGATGCTAGAACATCCCAAGCACAAGTAAAGGTGATGGCGGTATTGGAAAAAAAAAAAAAGGCAGCCAGATCAGAAGCACTAAATTCCATCAGCGGTAATGTGAGGACTGCTGTATCCAACAGGAGCATCTTGTGGCATGCGCTTGAGATGACAGTGGCAGGGCGTCGGCTGGCCGTGGGCCAGGGATACCTGTGGGGGACCGGCACGCTGCTCGCGTCGAAGAGCCGGAGGAATGCCCAGCCACAGCTCAGGTCCCCCCGCTCACCTGTGGACTGGAATGTGACAGAGAGAGGTGACGTCGCCGTTTCAGCACAGATAGAGGCGTGTGCTCAACTCTACAAGTGTGCTATGACTTTGCTACTGTTTTCACAGACAGCTTCATACATACCACATTATTATATTAAATTACTCTCATTTAGCAAATGCTTTTTATCCAGAGTGACTTAGGCAGGTTACAATTTTTACACGTTATCCATTTATACAGCTGGATATTTACTGAGGCAGTTGTGGATTAGGTACCTTGCCAAAGGGTACAACAGCAGTGCCCCAGTGCGGAATTGAACCAGCAACCTTTTTTCATCATGAGCCTTGCACCTTACCACTATGGTACACTCCCATTCAGCCTTCATCGTGGCAAACTGTACAGTGAAAATGATTTCAAAACCTTTCAAGACAAGGGAATGTGAGAGGAACAACAGAGCTTACATTTCGAATGTAGGTAACCCCAAGTTCGAATAAGATTCCCACGTCGGGAGATTGTGAGTCGCTCCTTACAAAGCAGTCCCCATCTAACAGGCTGGGCAGGATAGCGACTGTCTGCAAATTTAAACCCAAGGGAGAAAGCACAAATCTAATTAGAGTTGTTAACACTGCATCAAGTGTCACCTTGTCACACTGAGACAGCTTAATTACTCACAGTAATGACTACATTCAGCACATTATGTTTGCAATATAAAGCCACTACATTGTATGGCCATTTGCAGTATTCACTGGATGGTATAAACATGAGAAGTATACCCTTGGGGAGAAGGTCCAGGTCTTGAGGTTCTTTGAATTGTAACTTGCTCTAACTGTGTGGATATTACTCAGAACCTGGGAAAATAAAACAGAATTCACACTTATGGACATTAAAACAAATACACTGGAGTGAGGAAACTGCACAGTAACCCCATTTAATCTGACATTAACAGGGTTACAACATGATCCTTAGTGTCTTTGAACTACTGGCCTCCAATCAGTGCTCACCCATGCTCACTGTATCACACAAGTACCTATGTGATGATCACTGACCAGAGATACGGATTTGGGAGCTACTGATGGAAGTCTGGGACTCCCTTGCACCCCCTAGTGATACAACCATGCAAATACAATCCAGAAAAGGTTGATTCAAAAGCATTCCGAGAATGTGATGTGACAAAGATAACACAATGATACAATGCACTCCTACTTAGCGGTAACCCTCTACGAATTGGAAGGAGGCGACAGTCTGAGCTAACCAGACAGGTGCAGCAGTGTAGCTAAAGGGAAAGAACCGGGGTGGGGGGAACAGGGGAGGAGGGTGTCACCCACCTTGGTGCCATCAAACACGCAAAGACGGACATGTCTGCTCAGGACCTGCACTCCAACCCCTGGAGTTGGAATCATCCTACAGCTCCACAGTGTCAAAGTTAGGGAGGTCCGGGACACTCGAGGCCGAACCTAGGGATTAATAAACAGTGACTATTCATGATGGTACAGTGAAGTCTCATGAAGCCAGGGAGAGGAACTCTTATGTTTTAACCCATCACAGACATTTGCCATGGACGGAGAGATTATTTGATTGTTTCAAACAAGGCATTATGGGGTTCATGAAGTTCTTACTCTCCTATCGCTACGGATCCCACCATGCATAACTACCCTGAATCTTACACATATTTTTCCATGACATTATTTTTCATCTTAGCAGATGCTCTTGACCATGGTGACAAGGAAACATTTAAACACATTTATAGAGTTTGATATTTGTTGGAGCAGTTCTAGTTAAGTAGATTGATCATGGATACAGTAGCATCATCCCACAGCAATTTTCTGACCTCACTATAGCAAAATGCACAATGCTAAAATCAAAAAGAACTGCTTTCCACAACTAGTACTTTTATTAGTATTTACTTCAGGTCATTCCCTTCAGCACCAGTTGCCAATGGATATACCAGACATTAATGCTGGTATTCCCTATGACTGTGCTTTAGTGTCAAGGTGGTTTTGTCATATGACCAGGTCAAATTTCACAAATTTCAAAAACTCAAACAAAAAATGGAACATAAAATAAATACATACACTTCCTGTATCTGGATCCCACAAAAGGTCTTTGAAAGCTAGCTGGGATTGGCTCAGCTCTGGCTGAAGGTAGTGGCTACTCCTATAGGTCTTCCCTGCAAAGTTAACATTGAACATTGTTAAAACATCCAACATTAAATGTTTATTAAGCATAAAATTAACATTAACATAAAAGTATTTTCTAATTTGTATTCTAAACAGGATCACTTAGCTGCAGCAGCACTGTAAAGCTACCTAATGCTACTAGTACATGCTACTTATGCCAAAAATGTAAAGAATGATTTATCCGAGAATAATCAACCAAACGTTCCACAACAAAGGTGCCTGAAACGTGCATCACCGGGTGTGCGTGTCACCTGCAGCTGGCAGTGACGAACACCTGTGGGCTTGTCTTCGAGATAACCGTTCGTGAAGTCAGAGAACAGTGAAACATGACGCAGGTGCTCTTGTCGCGCATTCGATCAACACGCCCCGTCAGATTCTGCCTGCATCACGAAAAGTCACGCACAGCGCGCCACAGTATGGGAGAACCCATCCATTCATGCATACCTTTCTGTTTCTCAAGAAATCAAATATATGCTGTCTCCTGAATGATCTCCATTAAATAGCAGTGAAGAGTCGAACTAATCGGTACTAATATATCATCAGTTAATGCTCCATTACCTTTAAAACGAAAGGCTGAGATTCAGTTTTTTAAAAAGCGTGCAAAGACAATGGCAATAAGGAACGGGACCCTATTCGAATGGATACCTTTCCATTAGCCATTGTATGGTTCATCCTCTGTGAGAATGAATCGTAGGTTAAAGCTTCCTGATTTATGAAAGGCAACACTTGTTCCATTCAGTCTACAGTCAGAAGTGCATGGAAACTATGAAACAAGGGAAAGTCTCCATGGGTAAAAGGCATGAATCGCAAGCACTGATGGCCACAACTACAACTGAACAATCACAGCATTATAACAGGTTCCAGACTTACAGACACAGACAGGTTACATCAATTTCACATTTGATTCCCCCACCGGAAAAAAAAAGCAAAAGCAACCCTGGGAAACTCACCTTCACTCAGCAGACTGGACAGAGTAGATGGCCTGAACCCAGCTGGAATGGCACCCATGGCAGCCAGAACATCAGTCGCATTGACCTATGAATTGGTGCACACACCATATGTAAAACCAATCATTTAGCATTCAGTAGAATCCACTCACACACCCTCTAGCCTGATATGCACAAACATGTATTGGCTATATTTAAATCACAACTGACTATATCATGGAGGAATCCATCATGAAAGAATGCTCTTTTAGTTACTTTCATAGATGAAGGAAAAATAGTATCATGTGTTTTAGAGTACTCAATGTAAGCTTATCCTTGAATGATGGCTCACACCAAAAGTGGGAAGTCAGTTATCTTGAAGTTGTGATACATAAGTGTGTCTATTGACAAACAAACAATCCTGTACCACTACTACCATGAACAACACAAATAAGAATAAGAATGAGAATAAGTATAAGAATGAGAATAAGAATAAGAATAAGAATAATAACAATACCTCTAAAACTGCTTTTCTCACAGCATCCCAGTTGGAACTTTGCTGGCTATAAAGGGTCAAAACAGGAGTCTTAAATTTGCATGAAAAATTCTACACACACACACAATCTTTTTTCCAAGGCAAGAAAAAAAGCTTGTCCACTCAGTATTGCCAGCACCAAAGCTCAGCTGGCTTGCTTTGTACTCAGCCCCATCTACTGGTAGAATGAAAACCCTCCACCTTTGCTTGGTTTTGGACTCATCGTCCAGCTCTTCATCACTCTCCTCCCCAGTCTCTGATTCCCCATCTTCTTCCTCCTCTTGATGGACCTGAAACAATTCAGCCATTACTCTCTAAACTGCAGCTGCATTACTGTCTAAACTCCACCTGTTTACTCGGTAAGCCTTGTGTAATACACATTCTCAGAGGATAGAAAAAAATACTGCTTGCAATATCTTCATATCCATTCCTCCAGATTTGATTGTTTACATTTAGGGTATAGTAAATAACAATAGAATCAGGTATGACAATCACCTAATGATGTTGAATGAAAGCAAGTTTTTAATTAATGTTTATTAGCTAAAGTTATTTGTATACGTAGCATAAACTACATTAAAGTTCATTAAAGCATGTGGAGGATGCAGGGACAGTATACTGCACTGCATTATTACTTCAAAAATACTGTACAGAAAGCTCTGTAATGTAATTGTAGCTTTATTATAATGATCTTGTGATTGGTAGATTGATCAACCAATGGCAACAAAAGAATCAGTAAAAAAAAATATATAACTGCATTTGGCCTACAATCCTATTAACTTTTTTATTTCACACATTTCTTAACAGAGTCAACACATTCAGATGACATGAGACAGCAGATTTCCATCTAAATCCATTAAGCCTGAAAACAGATGTAGCAGAAAGACTGACAGAAAATTGGATAGTTGATGAGAAGAGGGATCTGTACCTTCAAATATGTTTTGGGTACTAAGCCCTTGTTTCCCTTTGAGTCTTCAGCAAGCCACCAGCCGTCAGCATTCTTACTGAGAACGTACAACAAATCTCCCTTCTGTTAAGTCAAAGAAAAAACAGTCAAAATCAAATATAATAACAAATAACAATCGATCACTGTTTTATGAAGCATAACAGTATTGTCTATGAAGGCATATAAGCATTTATAAAGGTATAAAAATATGCACATCAGACTGGACAACAATAATGCAGAAAAATGGCTTGTAACATACCTGTACTGTGAGGTCTCCTTTTTGTTCACCTTTGAAAGCACTTATGGCTATAAAAATCTCTGGCGCTTCCTTTACTGCATCTTCCTCATCCTCATCCTCATCCTCATCTTCATCCTCATCCTCCTCTTCCTCCTCCTCTTCCTCTTCCTCACTTTCCTCCTCTTCACTCTCATCTCCTCCATCCACAACCTCCGAAGAACTTGTCTCTGTATTTTTACTGATATCCAGAAAGTGTGGTGGTGTAGTGGAGTCTAAAGCTATTACCTTATGCCAATGAAACTACAGTTTTATAACAGGTACCTGAAGCTGAAGGACGTAATTAAATTTGTCATGAATAGCGTACACCAAGTTTCTATGGTTAACAATGAGTTCATTTACATCTTTAAAAGTAACCACAAGAAAAGTGAGACAGTTTTAAGGCCTAAGTTGAACAGAAAGTACAGATTCAATGCAAAAAAAAAAAAAAAAATCTAATTCATTGGCTTACCCTGTACTTTGCTTTTGTGCTGCAGCCAGCGTTACTGCTAGAGACTGCAGCAGTTCCTGCATCATTTTTAGCCTGTTTTCTTCATCAAGTTTTCTTTGGTCATAATTTCCCACGGGAGCTGGTTCATCAGCCTTTACAAGGAAATGCGCAAACACAAACATTTTCAACAGATTTGCTGTCATGTTGACTGTCAATACAAGAAAGTCATTTTGAGAAAATTTACTTTGGTTAGCTTCTTCAGTGTCTTCATCATTTCTTCAACTGATCTTTGTAGCTGGGTGCATCTGTTGGCAGAAACACTTACATTACAATTTCTTCACCACTTTCAGCCAATTGATAGTATTTACTGTTGTGGATATGAAAATAGTATTTACCCATAAATGCAAAGCAACATCAAAAGACACTTTTAACTATAAATATGCATTAATGTTTTTCTAAAACAATGTCAATTAAATGCGGATACTGATGCAATGGTGCAATGTGTCTGGGCTCAATTTCACTATCTGCTCAGTCAGGACTGTCTGAGAAACTCTTGAGTGACTTTGATTGTCGACTAGGCACAACATCATGACAAGACTGACCAGCTAAGCCAGGTGAAAATCAAGAAACAAAAACACAGAAAGGAACCAATATACCATACTTGCCATGAGAGCAATGGCTTCATGCCAATGGTATATTAGAGGCTAAGCTAAGTGACTCCATTACTGTTCACCATCTAGGGGGTTCACAACCAGCAACTTCTAGACTACATTGCTGCTGAAATCATGACAGCTTGTTGAGATCACAATATCATTATGCACCATCTGCTTGACCACTTCAACAATGTCATACATACAGCGTCACAAATGTCAATTTGCAACAACCAGCAACCAGCAACCGAGTCCTCCTGTGCAATCAATCAAAATTGTGTGCATAGCACACAGTCATCATCAGGTGTGGTGTAGATGTGCAGCATGGCATGCTAATTACTGAATACAACAGGCCAGTCAACAAGAGGCCCAAATATGATGAACTCAAGAGTATCTTCTCACCACAGAACTCTACTTGGTAGCAGCCTGATGAGCTACACTAACGAAGGACCTCCTCATGCAATAACGGCCTCCTTGCGAGATAATAATGTAACAGTTATGCCATGGGTGCATACTCCCTGACTTGAGTCAACAGTTATGTGATTTCTAGGATCTGCAAGAGGATGGGACAGAATTCTGTAGCAGCATCTGTGAAAGGATGCAAAGCATGTAGCATCTCCAACACAGTATAACTGATTTGTGTTAAACATGCAGTGATGAATACTGTACTAACTTAAATCTTTAATTAAATCCAGAACAGCAAAGCATAAGATCGTGTTTCCTCTAAGATGCCTAAGATTCACATTTGCAGTCATTATCAGCAGTAATTAATAAACGTGGAAGAATACGTCAGGATTTTGCCAGACATCTGAATGCATTTGAATATCAGATACCGTCAGTAGCTAACTGTAGGCTACTACGTGCGGATGACAACCGGCCTTTTCATTCACCTCTGAGACGCCTCTGTTAATCTTTTGGTATCTGCCGTCGCGTTCAGCTGTCGGACTTCTCGCTTCAGAGTGTCAACCTATAATTAAAAGTAAATAAATACACGGAGATCTAACGTTCACTAAGTAGTATAGTGTATGTGCATATGTCTGCAAGCAAAAGTGATATCATTATCTGGCTAGCCAAAGGGCAGTTCACAAAACATTTCCGTTAATACCATCAGATTGCTAAACCCAAGTTAACTGCTAACTAGCTAGCTACCGCTTTCTAACATAGCTTTTTAAATCACATGTTCATTATATAGTCCTTCTTCCCTCACCCATACGTCCATATAACTGTCTAGTCAAATTAGCTAGCTATAACCATATTTAGCTACCGTTAGCTATGTAATGATAACTACAATGGCTAGCTTCTATACCTAGCTAGCTAACTCTCTGTAGCTAGCTCCATACTCAGCCCAGATTTCAAAGCTACGCACCTGTTTTTTAATATCATCCGTGTCTCTCTGTACTGTTTGCAAAGGTCCTTTTCTTTTAAGTGGCATTTTAGCAGAATTTCGCATAGGTTTTTGGAGAATCAAAACCACGAGCAAAAACGACACGATACTATAAATCACAGACACTTGCTAGCTAGGAACTACGCTCTTAAAGGCTAAACGTTACATATGTCTTACTACTTCTGTGTACTGTTACTTGACTTAAGTTTTATATTTCTACAGAAAAAAATAGTTGCAAGTTTTGGATAGCTAATAGTAGTCAATATCTAGGTAAATCTAGCTATAGCTAGCTAGACATTTCCTGTCGGTATAATGGGATGTTCTTCTACAGACGCTACTTTCTCGGTCGCTAAGATACAGGCGTTCACTCCAGCATCAGATCTGTATCTTAAATGGATAGAGAAGCGATACGCCTTATACGCGTCAAGTGGTTCACTAGGCTATAGACAATCCGTGAAAGTGCGACGGGCGGAAGTGTGTAAATTGACTGCGCCAGGATTATGAAAAATGGCGAGAACAGGTCGCTGAACTGAGATCAGTTGGACCGCGGCCATACTCGAAAAATGTACGATTCTGTTGCATGGGAAGCGTTGTTGGGGGAACCAGAGCTACAGGTTGAATTATAGAGAGTAAACTGGACCCTTCCTGTCATCTTAAAATTTGGAATTTTTTTAGCACACAATTCAAAAATACACATCTCCAGTCATCATCCAATCCAATCCACATGAAGCTAATAAAAATCCTTAACTGATACATGACTGTATAGAAGCTCCTTACTAGAATGAGAATGTGCTGTTCCAAACTAGACTGATCACTTTCATGTCTCCAAATAACTTAAAGACTCTATCCAACTGTAGCCATGAAGTCTTAGTCTAATAAGGAGTCTAAGAATAAATTGAACAAACAATCCAAATGGATCAGTTTTGTTAACCAAAACCATACTGCAATAAAAAAAAAATCCTAACACATTACACATACACTACAGTTACTATCTATTCAGTAATATGTTCTTTGCATTTTTTTTAAATTATAGTTCAGTTCAACCCTAAAAACAGAGTAGTGGACCCACGCCATAAAGCTCTTCTCACATCCAAGGTTTCAAATCAACAAATTTACAGTAGCATTCTCTCTTGTGTATACAAACATTTTCAGTATCTTACAACTTTGTATTTGACATTCCACATTGTTCTGTATGTAAAAAAATGACAATTGCACTTACAGCATTTGCAAAAAAAAAAAAAATTTAATACATTAACTGCAAGCGTTTACCTGCAGCAACTCTTGTGCGAAGAAGTAACAGAACCACCCATTGACACACATCTCCCTTTTAGGCATAGAAAGAAAGCTGTAGCACAGACAGGTGGCCCTGGGGAGGAGTTATGCTAGAGTCAGTAGACACATGAAGGTAAAACTGCCTTGAGTGTATTGTATATGATGAAACCTGAACTGGGCGAGCAGGTTTGGTGGTGTTGTCTGTAAACTCTAATTACAGCTGGTGCTCAATATGCATAGTGCATCTACACTGCAGAAGTTAATGAACTACCCGCAGTTAGAACAATAATTTAAAAAATCAAGAATGGCCTCAGGTCAATACAGTTGTGTAGAAACAGCAACAGACTGTCAACTTATATCTGTAAAATTTCAGTTTGATAAATATGGAATGAAGCCTATATGCTAGCTAATGGCTAGTGAAATACACGCTACGACAGATCATGTTACATTTTAATACATTTTGAGCCATTTACCAGTGGCTGGTTGAGTCAACAGCCAGCACAGCAAACGGGCACTTGTGGGGAAATCAGGATTTGTAATTTTAAAAGTAAAATAAGTCATTTAATCTGGTTTCAAAAATACACGAAGAATTCACCGGTACAGAGGATATGAATAGAAGGCTGAAGAGTAAGACATAACATTTGTTATAAAATTCGACCACTAAAACACGTGGGTCATTTCTCATCAGGGGTGTCTTCTGTGCACATTAGCTTAAGTAGCGAATGGTGGATTCTTGGTGTCAGTTCATATCAGAGTAGTCCATGTGACGACTGGAACTTCCTGGTTGTTTCAATAACCTGGTGAAAAAAGGAATTAATACCATTTAAGTATTAAATTCTTTAAACGGATATAGACCAATAGTTTCTCTTTCACGACAACACAAGGGAGAAGACGTAACTGACAACTTAACGAATACTGTCGCAACCAACATAATGATATCACACTTTGAAAACTGACACAACTAACCAAACACTGTACTGTGGCTATAATAAGGCTTGCAGTATACAAAAATACCGTCACTTGTCCTGTGATCTTTTGTTTCACGCCAAATCCAATTTCTTCTGTGTTTCTGAAAGCTTGTCTTGTAGTCTCTTCTTCCTCCAGTCAAGGAATCTCCTTCTCATTCTGTTGGCCTGCCAGCCAGCTACAAATCCGGTTGCAAAGGAGATCAGTATTGCAACTTGCAGTGTCCTTTCCGACACATCAGCCATGTTCACCTCTGTGTATACCAACCGCCAGGGAAAACACTTCAAGAAGTGTGGAGCATATAGGTAGCTGTCTAAAGTCACGTGATTGTAATATCGCAGCTGGCTTCTACAGAAAGTCTCAAGGTCCAAACCTCTTGCTTGGTTTGATAAAGGATACCAGAATTAAAGTGGGAACCTCTGTGACGCGTGTGAATGCAGGTGAAATCCAAACGACTTCATTAATATTACTCCAATACGTATATGTATTGGTTAATATTTACATTTACATATTCATAGCCTATATACAAATAAAACGCGACCATGAATTTAAACAGTCAGCAATATGTATTTGTACTGAGTATTACGCGTTTTGGACCTGTGGGAACAGTGACCCCAAGTGTTCAAGAAGGAACAAGGATTGCTTGTTTTAATGCCAGAGAATTATACCGCTTTCATGAAAAAGCTTATCCTATTATATTCACCATGATTGTTATTATTACTTTATTTCGTTTGAAGCTTTCAGAATAGATCTCTGTATTACTCCTGTCTATAGGGTACCTATTGATTTAATCCTGATTTGTGATTTTCACAACTGTACAGTACAGTCCCTACAGAGGTAGCATGCAACAACACATGCAAATGTATTAAATATAACCCAGTTACGTGTTGCCACGTAAGAATTTGATTCTTAAGATACCTAAAGTTCTATGTATTTTGTGTACCATGGGTAAATGTTAGTTAATGGCAAGATTTGGATTCTCTAAAACTGTTCTGAACAAACTGTTATGATTAACTGTGGACTATGCACTTTGAACAGTGGCTTCCGTTATAATCACGCATTCTCACAGAAGCATATATTAAACAGTATGAGCAACATGTCCCTTTTTTGCAAGAGTAATAGAAAGGAAATGTGGTTTTAGGCCTAACTCATGCACAGAAGAGTATCTTACACAGGTTTTGTGAGGTCCTGCTTTGTGTTATCTTTAAGCAATTTATTTCAGTAATTCAGATTTTCTGAAAATGTACCTGTGTCAATGAATACAGATGTCAAAGTCTGCAGCTGAACTTTGGTAGTCTGTTGCATTCTTCAATTCAATGCAAACTCGACAGCTCAGTGGAAATGGCTTCACCTTTTAACCCAGACAATCTGAAATGTTACAAAGATTTCACTACAGTCATCAGAAGATGACTAGGCATTGCTAAGCTTATGATTCTAAATGCACTCAAAGGCTGTGCTTCTCATAAAGGTGCTAGATGTTTCAAAGCACGTCAGAAATGTTGACAGGTCTCTAAACAATATCCAGTGTAGGCACAACTGAATGTACTATGGTGCATATAGCAAAATATATCCATAACATAGCATTACACACAGATTTGGCATATCCTTCATGTGCTACTGCTGTACCCTATACTGTTACTACTACTTTTATATTATTTTGATAATTGTTATATTGCAATCTTTCTTATATATTACAAATGCAATTTTGAGTTTCATTCAGTGTTATACCATGTTATAGGAATCAGTTGAGTACATATAACAGAAACTGTTAAAAGACTAAGGGAGTAAATGATAGTGAACTTCATAGTGTTAGGTTTAGTATATTTTTATGAAGTACCATACTGTCATTTGTGAACATTATAACGATTAAGTGAATAAATGAAACATTGCTTTTGTAAATGCTTTAACACAGTGTTGGGAGAAATTAAAAGCATACTTGTGTTACTTGTTGTCAAAAGCTTGTTTGTATGAGATAGAAGACATCTATAATTACAGTATATTCACAGCTATTCATTTTCTATTCACATTGTGGCTGCATATTTAAATTTTTTTATCACCACGTCCATAATGTGCAATGTTTTATGTGTGTATATTGTGTAAAGCATTAAGGAGTCATTACCACAAAATAATAATGTTGCATTTTGCATATTTGCATGACCCATGTATAAAATCTCTATTTACTATATTGAAACTCAGCTCCAAAGGAACCAAAAAGAAAAGAAACCAAATAAGATCTCATTGTGTCATTGGAATAAATGAATCACAAGGCACTATGCAACAAAATCATATTTGGCAGTGAGAACGCAGTTGCAGCCTAAAATACTGTATAATGAGTTCAGTTTGCATCACAGTATTGTGTTTTGTTTATTGGATTATACTGTAACATTTGGCATCTGTTGGTTCTAACAGGCTAAGCTGCCTTGGCTTCCAGTAATTATTCCACTGATTGCTGAAGGGATTGATGTGCTGGCTGTCGTCTCCCTAGGGTTTGCTTAAATCTGACAGGGGGTCGAACAGAGAAACACAAGCCTGCATTGGAAAGACTGTGTGACATTGTCTGATAGCAGACATGACTTTGAGCATCTTTTTCACCCCCCCCCCCCCCCCCCCCCCCTCCATTGCACAAAGGAGTTTCAGATTGTGCACAAATATTAATACAATATTACACAGTTAGGTCATTCTTCTAAAACTTAATTGTTGCATTGAAGTTCATCTTTTTGTTTGGCTTTTTAATCTATGGCCAGTTTTGACCATTCTCATATGAAACCCAAGAAGAATGGATACAGAGCTGGGAAGCAAAAGTTAGAAGCATTACAGGAGGAGGGGGGACAGCGTGTATCGCGTGTCTTTCATGCAGTAGAATTCTTTGGCAACCCTGAGGTCTGCCATTCTTAACACATTCTTTAAAAATATAACTGCTGAAAGTTTTGAGGTCTTGCTTCATTACACACAATTAACCACCCGGCAAAGCTTGTTTCTTACTGCTGTCTCCTAGAAGACAATGGATTCTGGGTTACAAGGGTGTGCACACAGGTCTGAGGCAGCTGAGAGAATCTGTTGACAAATAAGGCTTTTGTCCCATTCTGTGCACATTCACGTATGGACAGAACATTGAGCAGTCTGGTATCATTAGCAGCATGAACACAAAAAAACTTATCATCTTACATTACAGAACAATAGTGTTGTTCTCTACCTTATGATTGTATTTTATCTTGAATAAAGGCATGGGTAAGGCATGGTAAGGCCACCCCTGGTTAAGAGAAGTGGGTGATTAAGTATGTTTTTTTTTCTTTTTCAAAGGGTAAAGCAGCTACATAAAAAAAGAGACTTCAAAGATTCAAATGGGTCTGTAAAGACCTTGATGTACCGTAGTATGAATGCCTGCCTGTGGTTACAATCATATCCAGAGGTATGTGCGTGGATAATTGCTGAATGTATAGCACTTGGTATGATCCGATGAAATAAATAAGGGCATGTAATATTTCTAGATTAGAAAAAAGATATAATTATGACAATTATTTGGCTACCTGTACACTTCCCACTAGTATTAATGATCCGTATTGACGCACAAATTGTGACAAAAGTAAGAATGCTAAATATCTCAAATTGCTATGTGGTGTGAGATATTTAGCTTTTTTTCACTTTTCTGTCAGCCCGGAATAAAAATGATACATAAACTGATAAGAAAAAAAATGATAAGAAATAAACTGCTTTCTTCAAGTTGACGCCTTCGATGTAGAGCAGAATGACTTATATTATAGCCTATTGCTTCTACTAATAAGTAAATAAAGATAACAACGATAACATAATTTTTAAAAAGTGAATAATTAACATTTTGCTCTGCAACAAAACCGTGATTGCTCATTTATGCATTTCTTCTATGCGACCATGACAGCGATGCGCTGAAATTCCAAATGAATACCTCCGTCTGTCAAGTTGCTACGCAACTAACATCCTTAGTCGCGCAGGACCGCAGTGTATTCTGGGAGTATCCGTGTGATGCTGATTCAGGAGGAGAAGCGAAGAACGAGGAGGATGGAAAATGGTGCAACAGCAATCGAGAAAAAAACTACTATGACCCTGCCAACGAAATAATGCGCCTCTTAAATGCCTCTAGAACCGAAACCTTATTGCGGCGGCAAAAGAACAGGTCAGGATAACGTCATTGTTTTACTTTGTTTGGACACCTCTAAAATGCTATGCTTGCCGTTACTGCATGTGAACCATTTGCTTATTCACTGGCACCTTGTCAATGTTATTGCTGTAGTGTAGGTTGCTTAGCTAATACAATACAGCAGACGCCCACTGGACACACCTTTCAGTTTCTGTGGCGAGTGTATTGATGACAGATAAATGACAGACAGATACTGTTTACATGTATCAACTGACAGCTGCCTTTCATATGATGTCAAGTAAAAACTGATAAATTAATAAGGGTTGCTCATTTTCAATAATGATAATGAATAATTGATATAAATGCATCATAATGCAGGTCGTATTTGACTCGCGCTTGTGGAGTATTGTGGGAGTTGTAGTCTTTTGTTGATAATGCAGGTGCACATTGCATTGATTTTGCCACATACAGAAACGACATATCCCAAAGTTCCCCATCAGCCTGTCTCGAGCGGTAGGATTTTTTTCTCAAGTTGAGTGGCTGGGGGTTAAGCCAATGAGTGATAATATAAGGCAATTCTGAGAGACTGGGAAACCTAAACGACCGACCATTGGGTTAGAACTTATGGAGGGTGGGACCAAAAGCGCGTGGGGTGGATGTTGTTTCTTTGGAAACCGCTGTCCTCGTGCGCCGCCTGTCGCGCGGAAGATGCTGGTAACTGGGTGTCATTCGAGCTCGGGTCTGAGCTGCAGTGCGGACAAAAAATGAAACGGTATGAGGGGATGGGAAGGCTCGAGGAATATTCCCGTGGAAAAAAAAACTGGTATGAAATAGCTAGTCCTACCGATTAATAGACTTTGTTTGAGATTATTACAAAGAGTAAGCAAATCGGCTAATTAGTCTGAAATGCCATTTATCTCAAAGCCAACTGTCATTCCAAGGTAGCTAATAATAATAAAAAAAAGAATCCTTAGCTAGCCAGCTAGGTAGCAGGTGCTAGCTCCCTACCAATTAAATTCAGCTAGCTACAAACGCATTTTCTGTGATCACAAACTCTTCAGCTCGCTTGTTTGGTTATTATCAACTGGTGTAACATAGCTTTTGAATGCAGAAATGAGATTCTTCAATCATTCAGAATGCATAGAGAAGTAGCAACCATTGCTAACTGTGCATTTGGTTGTTAGGAAAAATAAATACTCGATTTGACTCTAGCTAACGTAATTGTCCACGTTTAGGAGATGTGTATAAATAGGCATGTTGGTTATTAAATCAACGTGCATCGGTGTATCGTGCGAGCTTTAACGTATGCACTTCGCGGACTGGGTGGCAGCCAACTCTTAAATATTGTAACTTAGCCAGCCGACAGAAGGGTGGATGCCAGTGCGGCTTAATTATTCGCTACTATTGCCGTTAGCTAGCTAGATTACACGGCAACCTGCATAAACGTTGTATAAATCACTTTAATAAGAACCAGGTTAACGTCCTAATCGGATTAAAATGGGGAGAAAATCGATTGGACATGTGTGAATCAAGTAGTTAAAGGACATCGGTCTTCGTTCTGCCGGGAAAAAGAGGGTCTGCGGCGTTGGAAACGGGCAGAGAGTGTGGCCCCTGCGAAGTCCCAGATGAAGGTTACAAAACGAAGACGGAAAGGAACATCCATCTACCGTAGTTCCTGCGCCAGGTAAAAGAGCATTTTGCGTGTTGTAATTCCCCAAATTTTGTGACGTTATCTAGATTTTCTGAAAAAAGAAAAATTGAGTATTGCGGATGTGATAGTGTTGGTTAATGTTAATGGTAGTGGGTTGAAAGCTCGAGCCTGTTGAATAGCGTTTAACAGCGTTTATCTACACTTAGAAACTAGTTTTCTTCCATCTTAATTTTGGTACACAAATGTAACGCATTCTTGGCACGAAGTAAAGAAACCCCTATAAATGAAATTATTATCCAACTGAATTCGAGCTCAGTTCACAGATTACCTGTATTTAAGAACACATTTTAAATATCCCTGCCGCTCAAGGGTCCACAGGGGTACACGTTTCCGTTTCATTAATTGCCAAGGCGTTGGCACAGCCTGTAACTTGCATGTTGTTCCTAAAGGGTGTGTATATCTATTCATAAATTCTTCGTTTTAAATCCTGTGATTTATTATCCCAAACTTTAGAGTCACAAAATTAAGTTAGCGTACATGTACAGCTAAGCATCAAACTCCACACCCTAGAAGGAATGCTGAATTATCCCAAACTTTGCTATGAGGCCTACTCACATAGATGCCATTATCAACGAGTGTTAAAAAAATAAAGGAAACACATAACAGCATTCAAAACACTTGACTCCATAACCTCTGTTTTGTAGTGCAACTCTTGAACAACTGAAACTGCACTGCATTTAAATATAGGAAATGGGTTAACTAAGATTCTGAATAGGGTGAACATTAACAAATAGCTTTATGTCTCCAAATTGAATAAGGTGAGCAGTGATACTGGCACAGAAACCATAGTTTTTCGTGCATCCATCATTTCAGGCATTGTGTTTGAGCGCTGTCTGAAAAGAACAACGATGAGGAAGGAACAGGACAACTCGATTTTTGCTGTCTTGTCTTTGCTTCCCTTAAAAATCAATAGGCCACCTGGCTTACTGACTCCCTAAACTGCAGTTTTATTATTAGTGGTGTTATTTTGTTTTGTGTTAGATGTTTTGGCAGCAGACTAGAAGTCACTACAGATTCGAAGCTTAATACCCAAAGGGATCTTTTCATAAAAGTGAATTTCACCTGGTTTTTGTACAGCGTACAGTGTTCTGATATATGAAAGCGAAAAGCATGTTGGAGAAAACATCTTAAGGGTGCTCTGCTTGAATGAAATTTCCATTTGGCAAAGCTTTTCAGCAGCACAACTGAGTTGGCAAAGCAAGCATCTTGAAAATGGCAATACGATTGAAATTTACAGCATGTAAACAGATCTGGCAGGTTTAAAATGGCTGTCTGTCCTTACTTTGCATTAGATTATGTTGCATAGATTACGTTTGAGTCTGTTCTTAGGTTATGAAATTGGTGCATTGGCAAAAACTTGCTTTACAGCTGTACCTGTGCTGTGGTAGAACTGACAATGGTTTTCCAAACCTGGTCTTATTAGCTCTGAGGTGTTTATGAGTGCCAGCACACAGTTTGCACTGTGAGATCTTTTTTGCCCCACAAAGCTGTTTTGAAAGATGACAGTTTTCATCAGGTCGTTGCAATGAAGGAGAAACATGCTGTTTCATGATTTGTTGTTTTAAAATCAGCTGCATGTCTTTGGTTTATTATATTGCCACTGGATGGAGGTTTAATTTCCGAGACAAAATTTCATTTTCGTGTTCCACAAAGCTTGATACACAGCCATGTAAAACCTTAAATATGTACTAATTAAATAATGCATATGAGTCTGTACAGTGTGACTGTGCAACGATGCTCCATCTTTGGTCGTCTTTGGTCCCAATTTCAGAGAATGCTAGATTGCCTTATAGGATGTCTCTGTTGACTTTGTTGACTTGTGGGCTGATGGAAGGGTTTTGTTGTCATCTAAACGAGGGAAGCCAAATTTTGGCAAAGACGTTTAGGTTTTAGTTGAGGCCTGTTAATGTGGGGAGTGGTTCTATGTTCACTGTCTTTGGCTGCACTTCACCTGTGTGGCTGTTGCAACTTTCCTGGGAATTCATTATTTTTGCTTAATAAAGGAGGAAGGCAGAATGCAACAAGCCCACACTTATACCAAATATTTCCTACATTCACTGAGTTAAACATGTCCGTATTGATAATTTAGGAGCTGCATTTCCTTATCTGTAATCAGCAAAATGAGCCTGTTAGATTATCCTCACAGCACACAGGTTTCTGCCTTTCTTACACTGTACAGTGCAGAACGGTTCTTTAACCTGTAAAGCAGTAGTCTAGGCTGAAGAGGGTACACTCAAAAGTACACTTTTTGGTTTCAGGAACATTTTATGTGCAGAGTTGCAGAGTTTACTTTCAGTTAAATGCAACTACATTTTTTGGACTCGCAACACTTTGTGTACTTTTTGAAGTGAGACCATTTTATATGACTGCTCTAATAGTCTATGAGGTTCTTTCCTGCCCATGCCATAACCAGCAGGAATAATGGAAA